>NC_061508.1:119976934-120075808 GCF_022539505.1 Lolium rigidum
GGCGTGGCGCGGGTCTGCGACGTCGGTTTGCTACTTTTATCCGTATCAACGAGATACGAAGAAAAATCTAACGGACGCGTTAGGTACTCGATAAATATGTTCGGGACTCGACGGAATGGTAAGACCTTAAGCGGCACTTTGTCGAAGTTTACACTAGTATCCCGAAATCATGTCCGGGGACGTGATTTTGAAGTAGGTTTTGCGGATTGCCACTAGAGCAGTTAACTAGTACCTGATCCGTCAGATGAACTAGCCCCAACTACCACTATCCCTGTACAATATAGAAATTTACATGAAGAAATATAGAAAAGTTTAAGAAGTTGAGAAGAAATAAACAGTGGAGATTTTCCCTGACTCTGCGATTCAAGCAAAATTTCGGGGGCTACTGACATAGGCATCCCAAATGGGCCTGCCGAAGATAGTACCCGGGGTTTATTGAAGGCCCATTACCCGAAGAATAAGAAGACTCGGAAGCCCAAGATAGTATTAAGGAAAGTAAGAGTTGTAATAGAAAGTCTTATTTGTAATACTACGGATGAGTTAGAAACCTTCCGGACTTTGTAACTTGTATAGCACGAATCCTCGGCTCCGCCTCCTATATAAGGGGAGTCGAGGGACGCAGAGATAATCGAATCATTGTTCACAAACCCTAGTTTTCATATTCGTCGAGTACTTTTCGGCTGAAACCTTCGAGATCTACTTGCCCTCTACATTCAACTAAACCCTAGTCTACAATCCGTAGGCATTGACAAGTTAATCCCTTGTCAGGTACCGTACCGAGTACTCACCTCGTTGAATCGGGTCGAGTTTCCAAGTCTCGGGCTCGTTGAATCCGGATCACGCATGGACTCTCCAGAAACGTGTTTCCCCGACTGAATCGTACGGACCGAGGACTTTTCCGAATCTGATTCTGGTACGATGACTCCGGTACGAGGGACGGCCTACCGTACCACGTTTCCTACTGACAAGGGATTAACTTGTCAATGCCTACGAGTTGTAGACTAGGGTTTTGGTCGGAAGTAGAGGGCAAGTAGATCTCGAAGGTTTCAGCCGAAAAGTACTCGACGATATGAAAACTAGGGTTTGTGAGACAATGATTCGATGCTTTCTTTGTCCCTCGACTCCCCCTTATATAGGAGGCGGAGCCGATGGATTCATAATACACAAGTTACAGAGTCCGGGAGGGTTTCCAACTCATCCCGCAAGATTACAAGTATTGCTTCCTAATACAACTCTAGCTTTTCTTAATAATAATTTGGGCTTCCGATTCTTCTTATCCTTCGGGTTGTGGGCCTTCAGTAAACCCCGGGTACCATCTTCGATAGGCCCATTGGGGATGCCTATGTCAGTAGCCCCCGAGATTTTGCTTGAATCGCAGAGTCAGGGAAAATCGCCAACTTTATATTCGTTCAATAGCTCTGAACTTTATCACATATCTTTGGATATGAAATTATATATTGTACAGGGATAATGGTAATTGGGGCTAGTTCATCTGACGGATCAGGTACTAGTTAATTGCTCTAGTGGCAATCCGCAAAAACCTACTTCAAGATCACGTCCCTGGACATGATCTCGGGATACTGGTGTAAACTTCGACAGTGCCGCTTAAGGTCTTACCATTCTGTCGAGTCCCAGTCATATTTTATTGGGTACCTAACGCGTCCGTTAGGATTTTTCTTTGTATCTGTTGATACGGAAAAAAGTAGCAAACCGACGTCAGAGACGGCGCCACGCCACTCAGAACGGATCTGGGGTCTTACCTTCGCAAAATTTCGCGGCATTCGGAGATTGTTCGCAACTTTGGCGCTCTGAGAATATATTGTTGAGTGCTTTTTCGGCTGATGGAATAGCACATTTTATTGAGTCAACGGATGACTTATATTGCTTTCCCGATGGGAGTATATGTAGAGTTATTTACATAACTCGAAATATGCTCACTTTTTCTTCTTATCCTCTTTTTTATAATTTCATCGGGCACGCGAACAGCGTTCCCGATGGGAGTAGCCCCCGAGGCTACAACCAAGGACTTGTGCTTGGGTGTAGGCTCAATGCCTTACGTTGCTATATTTTTCTTCTTTCTCGAAGTTTTCATATCTATCGAGTACGCGAACGGCGCTCCCGATGGGAGTAGCCCCGAGGCTATGAGAAAATGCTTGTATTTGATCATAGGCTCTCGCTATTTCTATTTTGTCTTTCTCGAGCTTTTTTATTGTTCCAAAGTAGCCCCCGAGCATTTGATCAAAAACTTGTATTTGACCAAAGGCTCTCGAAATAATCAACAATCTTCTGCTGTCGCTATTATTATGAAACTGCTTAGCCGAATTTTTCTCTTACCAAGGTGACATCATTGCTGACGATAGCCACGACCACTGTATCGGGAAAACGCGAGAACTGCTCTCTCTGCCTTGCGGGCCCAAATTGCTCATCAAGTTGACACGTCGTGCAAGTCATGTTTGATAGGGCCCAAATTGGCGCATCAAGTTGACACGTCGTGCAAAAATCGACTAGACCAGTTTCGATCTGTTTACCTTATCCATCGCGTTGCTTGCTGTTGACGAAGTCAACGATCCTGAACGTGCCATCGAGATCAGATCCTTGACGCCTCTAATTCCCACAGACGGCGCCAATTGACAAGGGATTAACTTGTCAATGCCTACGAGTTGTAGACTAGGGTTTTAGTCGGAACTAGAGGGCAAGTAGATCTCGAAGGTTTCAGCCGAAAAGTACTCGACGATATGAAAACTAGGGTTTGTGAGATAATGATTCGATGCTTTTTTTGTCCCTCGACTCCCCCTTATATAGGAGGCGGAGCCGAGAGATTCATAATACACAAGTTACGAGTCCGAGAGGGTTTCCAACTCATCACGCAAGATTACAAGTATTGCTTCCTAATACAACTCTAGCTTTTCTTAATAATAATTTGGGCTTCGATTCTTCTTATCCTTCGGGTCGTGGGTCTTCAGTAAACTCCGGGTACCATCTTCGATAGGCCCATTGGGAATGCCTATGTCACCTACTACTATGGATAAAACAAGATTTTAGTTTCTAAGAAGGCTACTATGTAAGTCTCGATCCTCGATCTGCTGTATTTGCATATGCAATCTATGTTATGGCAATTGAGATCTCCTGTATAAATGTAGTAGTTGGGCATCTAATTGTTTTACATTTGTAATTTGTGAATGGTTCTAACGCTTGAGCACTTGATAGGTTCATTTATTTATTCCTAACTTTTCTATTCAATGTAGCTACCATATGAAGCTAATATTGTCCCAGGTTCTTGAATCTCCTGGTACAAGTTTGGTTCAGTAGAGCTGCTAATGATGGAGATCCAGATGTTCTCTTTCTAGTTTTGAAGTTGTTCAAAATAAATAACTACTCCCATATCCATTCAGTACAAACAATGTTTTTTTTCACACAAGAGCATCTTCTGTTGCTTCCTACAATTAAAACATAGTTTAACTAATTTGTAGTTTCACGATGATTTCTCATAGAAATCTGACATCTTATATCATAACCCAACTAATGGATATATACAATTTTTATCTTATGTTTTTTAAATGCCCTATGTTTTGCGGCATCCTTTGATTGAGGAATCTGCATTTTATCTACCACGAACTTATAGATTATGACATCTGAACATGGACATGCTTGCATGCAAAGAACAAAGGTTAAATGTCGAGATCTCCTCTTTGTTCATGTTTGAATTTTACTGGACTTTTTTTTTGTAGTTTCTTCACCTGAATATTATTTCAAACAGATTGAGAAATTTTCGTTCAATATATAGGAGTATTTGTGAAGAATGGGTCTGTTATTTGTATTAGAGTAGAATTGCATATCTCAATATTATAAATAATATCCAACTGGGAAAAAAGATAAATATGACCATTGTAACCATAACCTATAACTACCTATGGTTATCTCGCTAATCAGTTAACCTAAGATATCTTTCTAATCACATCAACATTTTGTCGTAGATTTTAAAATGCAGATAGTAGAGCGAGGCTACTTTTGGAGGAAATGACCAAATTGCTTATGAACCACATATCTGATTATCTTTATTTTATGTTGTATTCACTTTCTCTTGACCTAATTAAGATTTGATGAGACTTAAGACTAGAGTGAGAGTAGACATGTGAAAACAATCTGATCTTTAGTTTTTGGTTATTACCGTCTACAGAAAAGGACTTGCTGACAAAAATAATTGATCTAAGGGGGGGGGTAGACTTGGTTTATCTTTCACCGAAACCAATTTAATTATACTGAAAATGTATGCTTCCCATTCATAATTGTTTATTTGTTTCCTAAATGAATAACAATAAAAATGTACAATTAGAGTTTGTTGTAGCAAGGAATCGTCGATGCGTCTAATGAGACGATTAATCATGCCATTTCATTAACCATATTTTATAAATCCTATAACGGGGGTAGTTTCTGTACCACCTTTGAACTTTTTTATAGACGCTAAACCTCTCATTTCATATTTGTCTATCTTTATGATTTTAAATAAAAACTTAACTGGCAGTTTTTACCTGTTGGAGTTCGTTCTGTGGTCTAGGTCTCAGCAATATTAATAATCTGTTAGTTTAACAATTAATATTGCATTCTTGCGTTGTGAAATAATATTTAGTAACGTATACAATTTCTAGAGTTAGCTTGAAATATTATTTACAACTATGTGTTCATCCAATTTTTCGGTTAATTGTGTGAAAAATTGTTAGGTGGTGTAATATGGTTTCCTTTTCAGTGGTTCGATCTTGTACGGTTTTCCCAATGGAGTAGTCTCCTGATATTCATATACCCATTAAAGTTCGGAAATTCAATTCGGCTCCCGGGTGCACATGCTCCCTTTACAAACAAACATATTTCAAAGTGTGAAAAACTTTTGAAAAAAAATTCTACATGTACATCTCCATAATATATGTGTGTGCGTCAAGTTTCACGAAAAAATAATATTTTTTGTGACCTATGTAAAAAAGAGAAAACTTATCCTGTGAAAAGCATTGTTTTAAGCACTGAATTTTGTCTTTTTTACACACGTCACATGATAAGTTCATTTTTTATGAAACAACTTTGTGAGCGCGTAGCACATAAATATGTACGTGCGAATTTTTGTTTCAAATTTTTTTAAATTTAAAATATGTGTAAGATGCATTTTAAAATATAGGAAGCATATGCTCTCATGTTCCAGAACACCACTCCCGTTAAAGTTCACCTTGAAAAATTATCAGAGGCAAGGAGGTTCGCTACTTTCAGTTGAGAAGCTGAGGGGGAGAATTTAAGATGGACCTAAAAGGTGGGACCTTCAGAACTCGTTAGTAATGAAAAACCGGTTTAATATTCATCACAATGGCCAATGCAGCGTTATGTACAACATCATTTGTGCTATTTCCTACATCCTGTCACGTAAGTTTCATGAAATGTCTTTTAATGGATTTAGCTATTTCAGCAATTATTGGGATGATATTATGCAAATTGTTCAACGTTATAGAGAAGTTTTTCTAAAATGGGCGCAAAAGCTTTGCCCAAGTCTATTATTTAAAGAGTTGTGATAAAAGATAAATTATTTCAAAGGAGTCTACTATCTTGGCCTCCTTTTTGATTTTTTCAGAAATGAAAAATGGTGGTACATTTTTTAAGTTCATCACTTTAGACGATAACTTATTTACTCTCTTGGAACATTATCATAGATATCTACTTGTTATGAAATCATATTTACATTTTTCTTTGAGAAAAAAATACAGAGCTAGAGAAAGAAAATACTTACTCAAATGTTAACATATGTATATTGCAATACCACTACCAGCTTAATGGAGATTGTTGAAGTAGCATTTGTCAATTTGTAACAGCGTGTCGGATCAAATGAACTACATTTTGGCTGACTAGAAAGCATATATAATTTCCCTTGTGTGCAGTATTAACATGACTTCCTAACATAATGATGAGTTTTATAATTTAGCCCATTAGGTGTCATCTAGCATTCTTTTTAATGTTGTTTACAATTTTAAATCATGCCTAACTGATGGGCTTAAAGCAGTTTCGTTGGTTTATGTTAAACATATGAAAATCTCCTTGAAATACTCAAATATTTCTATCCTTTTTTCTCTCAACACGGATGGGCGCAGCTACGAGGTGCGCTTTCATGTTCTGGTTGACATGATGCTTCACGGGCGGCACATATGCCCACTTAACATATACATGATTGTGATGTAGTATGCGGGCTGCCCGCGATTAGTCCCACTTACATCTTGAATCGTACTAGAAGGACACTAGAACTGGAGCTTGGGGCTTTGTCGTCGCTTGAACGCTGGTGGGTTTATAGCAGCAATAGGCAAACCGATACACATGCGAGATGCTTTACGGGCTAATGCCAAGACATGTGTCATCGTGTCACGGTGGCAGAGGGCGTAACGACGCTAGGACTACATCGAGTGATTTCATAGTATGATTCTCATACTTCAATTCATGGTCTGAAAACTAATAGCCACAAGCTATCCGAGATCGGAGTGCCGGTCTATGGATTTTGAAGAAATTGCATCGCTTCGTTTGAAATCTATGACTTTATATTTTGCTCGTGGTCCTGTAATGTTTTAGCCGGCTCTCTCGCTAGGTACGATTCTAGGGCAGATACCGAGGGTTTTATTCAGGTGGATGCCATGGTAAGAAGAACTGATCCATATATGCGAAGTGCGGTGAAGGGGTTACATATTTTTATCTAGGATTACTTGACACCTTTGAAAAATGATTGATTCCATGATTTATAATTCCTCCGTCCTATAATCTTTTTCATGCTTTAAATTTAAATTTGAATTTAAACTAAACACGCCAAGACTTATGGAGGGCAGGCAATATTCTTGACAGGCCCATGCCACCCGCAGCCCAAATGTAAGATAAGCCTGGCATGCCTTGGCGGCCCGGTCAAACTAGAGCCTCCCAGCCCAGCCCAGTCAAGCAGGGGTAGCGGGGTAATACAAGTAGCGCTTGTCTTCCCCACCACAACGCCTCTCTCCCTCTCCACACCACAACCCCGCCGCCGCCGCCAAGAGGGAGGGGATTACAAATCCTCTATCGTAGGGCTGCGCAGATCCGCGCCACCGGCCAGCTACCAATCCCCTCCCCTCCAGCTACCTATCCCCGATCTCCCACCATGGTGTCCGACGCCAGCAAGAAGAAGGCCGCGCAGAAGAAGGCGGCGGCCGCCGCCAAGAGGGGCGCCAAGTCCAGCGTCGCCGCGTCGTCCTCCTCGGCCACGGCCGCAGCCGACAAGGCGGCCGACAACTTGTTGGCGCTCAGCCTATCCGATCGGACCTGTACCGGGGTCCTCGCCTCCCATCCGCTCTCCCGTGATATCCACGTACGTAAAGATCAGATCTTGTTTCTTCTTGTTTCCCTTCATTCATCCATGGTAGGATTTTCTTTTTGTTAACTTGGCCGCACGGATTAGTTTCGTTCTCCAGTGACTAGATCCGTATGATGTTTTATTTCATGGAGCGGAAGGTTGCGTCTTTTGGGCGGAATATAGATCGCGAGATCCATGTTAAACGGCCTGCGATTTCTTACCAGTATATATGTCAAGTAATCTTAGGGCTCAACGATGAGCAGCTAGTTTAGCCACTTCCGTATCTCCCATGTTCTTGGAACCAAATCTCCTTACGATACTATAGGGTACTCTAGTCTAGAAAGAAACAACCAGACAAAATCTGTTGTGATGGGGCCATGTTTACATAGTTCTTGAACGGTGCTACCGCTCGTACATCTACGATATAGCAGTATACCAGTTGATTCGTTTAATATTTTTTCTTATTTTTCTAATATTATATGCCTTTGTATGTTGCAGATAGAGTCCCTCTCATTAACGTTTCATGGCCATGACCTTATCGTGGATTCAGAGCTGGAGCTTAACTATGGCAGGTATAGTTGCCAGCCGTTTATTTTATTTTGTTGTTACAACCATGTATATCCTTGTGGAGAACTTCACTGATGCGTCTATTTAATCTCAGGCGTTATGGTTTGCTCGGCTTAAATGGTTGTGGAAAATCTACCCTTCTCACAGCAATAGGCCACAGGGAACTTCCCATCCCTGAGCACATGGACATCCACCATCTCACCCGTGAGATTGAGGCTTCAGACATGTCTGCGCTGCAAGCTGTTATCTGCTGTGATGAAGAAAGAATCAAGTTGGAAAAGGAAGCTGAAATTTTGTCTGCACAGGTTGGCTCATGAGCCCTCTCATCCTTGTTATTTTATTTCACCTGTGTCTATAGAACGCTGAGTTATAACTTTTATTTATCTTTGCTTACTTTTTAGGATGATGGTGGCGGTGAAGCTCTGGATCTTGTATATGAGCGCTTAGAAGCAATGGATGCATCAACTGCTGAAAAGCGTGCTGCTGAGATATTGTTTGGTCTAGGTTTTGACAAGAAGATGCAAGCTAAGCCAACTAGAGATTTCTCTGGTGGTTGGCGTATGAGGATTGCGTTGGCAAGGGCGCTGTTCATGAATCCGACCATCCTTTTGCTTGATGAGCCAACCAACCATCTTGGTGAGTCTTGTACAATGATCTGAAACAAATGAATACTGAATTTCAACAATTGTTCAGTAGAAATACTGTTCTTTTTGTAATATTCCATCAACACTCACCACACCATAAAATTTTCGTTGGTAAAATTGACTCCCTTACACTTATTTTCCTGATACATCCAATCCAGTAATATTAAGCACAGTACTATGTGACTTGTTTTGCTTATATATGTTCTAGTTACTTGGTGGTCTGTTATAGTTACTTGAATGCAATCTGAGACAATTTTGTTTTGCCTTTATTTGCAGATCTTGAGGCTTGTGTCTGGCTAGAAGAGAAACTAAAGAATTTTGAGCGTATACTTGTCGTCATCTCACACTCCCAAGATTTTCTGAATGGAGTGTGCACTAACATCATTCACATGCAGAACAAAATCCTCAAGTTATATACTGGTAATTATGACCAGTATGTGCAAACCCGCTCTGAACTTGAAGAGAATCAAATGAAGCAGTACAAATGGGAGCAGGAGCAGATTGCTGGTATGAAGGAGTACATTGCACGGTTTGGTCATGGATCTGCAAAGCTTGCTCGCCAGGCTCAGAGCAAAGAGAAAACTCTTGCAAAGATGGAGCGTGCTGGTCTTGCTGAGAAGGTTGTCAATGACAAGATTCTGGTGTTCCGCTTTACAGATGTTGGCAAACTCCCACCTCCAGTGTTACAGTTCGCTGACGTGACATTTGGATACACTCCAGATAATCTCATTTACAAGAACCTTGACTTTGGTGTTGACCTTGACTCAAGAGTTGCACTGGTTGGCCCCAATGGTGCGGGGAAAAGCACACTTCTGAAGCTCATGACCGGTGACCTAACTCCATTGGACGGCATGGTCAGGCGCCACAATCACCTACGCATTGCACAGTTCCATCAACATCTCACTGAGAAGCTGGACCTGGACATGCCAGCCCTGCAGTACATGATGAAGGAATACCCTGGGAATGAGGAGGAGAAGATGAGAGCTGCAATTGGCAAGTTCGGCCTGTCAGGGAAGGCACAGGTAATGCCAATGAATAATCTGTCAGATGGGCAGAAGGCCCGTGTTATCTTTGCTTGGCTGGCATTCAGGCAGCCACAGATGCTGTTGCTTGATGAGCCAACAAATCATCTTGACATTGAGACCATCGACTCCCTTGCTGAAGCACTGAAGGAATGGGACGGGGGATTGGTCCTTGTGAGCCACGACTTCAGGCTGATCAACCAGGTTGCTCAAGAGATCTGGGTGTGTGAGAAACAGGCGGTGACCAGGTGGGAAGGTGATATCATGGATTTCAAGCAACACCTGAAGAAGAGGGCTGGTCTCTAGAGTGCCTTTGCTTTTTGGTCCTCGGCTCTTTGGAGATCTATAGACAACCCAAAGTTTTGCCTCTGTATCAGAAAAGTTATAATTTTCTAGAGTAACTACATGTATGAGTATCATTGTATCGAGTTAAGACATTCCAGTACGTCATTTTTATAACCAGATGATTCATATTATTTTCATATCTTGTTGGTGTCAGTTATTCGTCATTATTTGATTTACTTGTGATGGTCTGTTGTGTTGTATCCTGGAGTTCTGTGTTTGTAACCAACGGATGGTTTATTTGACTGGTATCTAGTAGTAGTGTTCAATTATTTCATCATGTGTTCTGTGTTTGTAACCAACGGATGGTTTATTTAACTGGTATCTAGTAGTAGTGTTCAATTATTTCATCTGTTAGATCTCTGTAGACATTCGAGTGGTATGGTGTGATTTTTCATCTGTCAGATCCTACTTGAATCTGCTCGTCAAATTTGCATGATCCAGTCTGGAACTGTTTGAATTGGCTTGTCAAATTTGCATGATTTTCTGTCTGGAACTGCATGTATAGCGGTTGTTGTGAAATTTTCAAATTTGCGCAATTTCTGGAACTCTTTATGTATCGCATGATTGACTTTCACAAACAATACAAATTACTGGCAAGGAGAGGCTTCATTTATTCAAGATAAATTTGTGAAAACTGGACAAGAGAAACCAAATCAAATGCTCCTCGTTTATCATTTCTCTTTCTCCACTTGCTATCATGTAAGCTTTTGGTTTCTTTAGTGCTTATTCCTGAAGCGCCACCACCGCTTCTTCTTTTTTGTTTCCGAGGTCGGTAGATCTGCAGCACCATCATAAACGAAGGACGGTCAGGTGAGGTGATGACAGGAGCATTGCATGTGCAGTGCTGAGAATATATGGTTTTGTAACTGGAGTCCTGCCATGTGCACAAAACTGCCATGAGCGTTCTGTGTTGATGGAAACTAATTTTCTCATGGATGCTTTTCGGTTGCAGGTAAGCACATTGCAGCACAAACACTAATTCAGTTTTAAGGTATGGACACATAGATAATAAGCAAGACCGTCCCAAAATTTCACATCTACATTCATCACGACTTCATAAACAAAAGAGCAGTCAGACCAAATAGTACTGAATTCAAATATGGAATGAGTAGTATCCTTGTGGCACTATTTACAGACGATTTTGTCTTTTTTTTTTGTTTCTTGAGTTCTGGGTCGAATTGGTGATATGGTTTACACATGTTGTATGGATGTTGCTAATAATTTTTCGAAATCTTACAGAACGTTTATCTCAGTAACAAGGAAATCAGACTCAAGTGATCCTCATGTGCTGGGTCGGTTGTTCTTCTAAATAAAAGGAGCTACATGTGCTAAGTTCATGCTTGTCATGCTCTTTTATATGTAACCGGCCAGCTCGAGTTTATTCAGGTGATGATTCTAATAGCTGTATACATCGTTTCAAGTAGTAAATACGAAAAAAAAGAGGCAAAAGAAAAGGCAACACTATTAATCATGTTGAGATTTACCTCCTTCAGGATAGATGGAATTGTAGTGGACCTCCGCCCAGAAACTCAAGAATATAACTGTAAATCAAAGCTCTGCTTTAGAATATTTGTGAGCAAGCTTGCTAACATAGTCACAGATATATGCAGAAGGTGGTACTAGTTTTCGACATAGACAAGCGTTGTCATACCTCGGTTAGACTTCTGAGCATTTGGTAGGATCTCAATATAACAGGTATCTTTGAATGATGTAATCACAAATATTTTCACTCCGTACTGCAGAAGAACATTCAAACCCACAATGTGAGTGATAAAAGATATAAAAGCGAGACACAGGTGAAAAGAATGGGAGTTACGAGGATCTAGAAGGGAATGCACACCGTGTCTGCAGCAGCCTGCAAAGTCACATGATCACCCCACTCACCATTTCTGTTCAGGTACAGCATGGAAATATAATCAACCAAATTACTAACAGTTCTACAATATCAGCTTTTCGCATGAGGATCTCACTAAATAAGAAGAAAAACATACTGTGAGACTTTTTCTAGATAATCACTATACTCCATCGGGACATATCCTTCATATGTATCGCGGTGGGACTTGAGCTGTGAAATGAAAGCAAGTACTAAATTAGGCACAGTGAAATCGAAAAGACTCACAAGAATAAAGTTGAGATGGACATTTACATCCAATCTAGAGCTGAACTTTTGGCACAAGAAAATAACAAACGGACCTGGTTTATGACCTGCTGCCGAACAAATTTATGGTGTTCTGGGCTTCGGTAGAATTGATCAGATAGTGCACGAAACTGAAAATACAGAGAAAGTTAATAGTTGGAGGAAACATCTTACGGTAGTGACTTAGACAAAAATGCCTTTTGTTCATCTAAGCTGTAACTAAGGTAACATGCAACTTACTTGGCAGTTACCATCTCCCAATACCTTAAGCTCAACTAGATCATAGAGTCGCAACCTACAGAAGAAGTCTTGCGGATAATCAGGCAATGGTTGCAGTATAATTCAATCTGCTCTGAATTATTTTAAAAGGCATTCTCTGTAATAGAAATGCTGAACTAATGACATTTAACCTGTCTATGATCCTTTGATGGTCTGACGTGGCTTCATCTACAGAAGGTATCTCCCCATTTATCCTTGGAACATGCTACACAAAGGCAACCATTTACTTAACTGGCATGGCTGCAGTATATGTAGCTAAAATAAGCTACACGTCGAAATCAAAACTAGGAACAGAGAAATTTTCTGAAATAATCGGGATGTTAGCATTCATGATGTTTTAAATTTCTGAAAAACACTACCTCTAGCTAAGTGGTAAAGGACAGGTGAACTTACAGGGATAGGCACCATCTGATTCAGCCGTTTCCCAACTTCGCCATCTATTTCAAAAGAATCATCGACAAGCTCGAGCGTGAAATCCTCTCCGTACGGGTTTACCCCTGGGCTTGAACTTGAGCTGGAAGGTTCCGTATCATCAGCTTCCTCTTCACCTTGCTCATAGCCTACATCAAACAACCATATTACGGTGATGAATGTAAATCTAGAGGGTTTAATATTACATCTAAGCAGAACCTTGCGAGGCAGGTACCTGAATAATAGTTTCTGGACGGATCATACCATCCATTGGGGCACATTTGTAGCCGCAAATGCTCTTCATCTGCGTTCTGGTGATATGACAAGTCCACAGCTAGCAAAACCGAGAAAGTTGTTTACTAGTAGAACCAAACAACAAAACTGGAAGTATCAGCTGTAGCAAGACAGTGCCTACCTTCCCTGGCATAACAACCGTTGTAAAAGCCTCCATCATGCTGAACATTTGCTCCGCAATACACAGCGGAGTTGGCATATGGATCATGGAAAGGGTTGAAGCTCCACCGTAGCACGTCGTCGTCTTGCTCGTAAGTAATCATGATCTTTTCACACCGGTTTCTTTCTTTCACCGATGAAGAACGATGCTCCTTCTAGTTCAGTGTGGCTATATAGTCATCAACTGAAACACAAACACAAGCATGAACAGGCAATTTATAGTGTGATACCACCCTAGAGATAAAGACATGAACTAGAGGATGAACAAACCAGGCTGTTTATGCCATCTACTAATATAAGAGGGGAGAGACAAACTATGTGAATATTGTTTCGTCCATGAAACTGATTGGCCCCAAAGATCAAATTAATGCAGGCAGGTCCATTATGTAAAGGAAAAAGCGGGCCATAAGGTCTGTTCAGAAAGTGTGTATCGGAGAATTTGGCATCCAACTAGATAGGGATTTGGCCACTTTGCTAAAGGGCCTAGAGCTAGGAATTGGAACAATCTCTCCCTGCCTCCCAAATTGCTCCAGCGGAAAGTGGGGGTAGTGGGTGCCCTTTCCAAGCTGCTTCTTTGATTTGTGCACTAATGCGGGAGTAGCTTTTCTAATGGATGGACAGGGCCGTACTGCCTTTTCCTCCTCTCAGGCCGGGATGCTTCCATTATCAAATTGGAGAGCTACAGTAGAGCATCCATGGAAAGGGCGCCACCGACGACTGGAAACACGGTGGTCAAACAAGTTTGTTTATGCCAAGTTGAAAAAGGAGAAGTAAGATTCGCAGATCTGATTAGCTACTAGCATGCACCTTTTTAGTTCCTGAATCGAACAATTTTGATTGAGAGATGATGGTGTGTGTTCAGCTCATCCTTTCGGCATTGCACATATGGCGCCGAACGGCTGGAAATTGTCGGCGGTGCACAGACACGATACAGCAGAGCGCGCAGCAGTAGGTAAAGAAGTAGACGCAGAAGAAAAGAAGAGGCGAGCTAAGTTAGGATCGCTGACCTTGGTAGTAGGTAAGGTAGCAGAAGCAGAATCAGAAGGTCGGAGCGGAGACTCTCGAGGTTGGTCGCGGCTTCGAGACGCCGCGAGACGATGCGCTCCAAGTAGAAGTAGTTAAGAGGTTGGTTGGTGGGTGGGGAGAAGGGGAAGTGCCTTGAGAGAGAGAGAGAGAGGAGGAGACAGACGCCTGGGTGGTAGGAAGAAGACGATGCAGAATGAGAGACGATCAGGGGAATCTCGCGGACGTCACGGGCTAAATGGGACGAGCACCTCGACGGGGCCTACGTGGCACGGAATACTACTACTCCTAGCAGGAGAAAATGGCTCCGCTCGCGGCCAGCATGCAGTAGATGAGATTCTCTCGGTGTCTGCAGTCGCGCGCGCGCTCCGGACAAGGTCGCTCGTATGAGCTTTTGTTTCTTGCTCGCTTCAGCAGTGGGCAGCTGTTCACTCATTGATTATTCGGAGCTACTAACGACGACGACGACGACGGCGAGTAGCGGAGTACTGGTAGCAAGCGCAGTTTAATAATGGAGGCGCAGATGGTCGTACCCTTTGGGGTTGGGCCACGGAGGAAGACGGCCAAAGAATATCGAATCTCCACCCTGTGCGCCATGTGTTCGTCACCATTGCGTGCAGTCCATGCAGCGCCCCTCCGATTTCATCCGACGGCATTCGTCACAGGTTCTGTGCTTGCTGCTGGATCTAGCTATGCTATGCAGTATGGAGGACCACCACCGCGCCCGTCACCTGCCGACGGCCCTAACCTGGAGATTGCTAGGTCTACACTTTGTGACGACATGGTTAATGACTGAATACAAAGTAAATACATATTAGTCCTAATAGTTGTTGCTAGGTGCATTTCTGTTCTAATTCTTGCAAAATGGGATGAATTAGCACCAAAAGTAGTCTGCGGGTGCAAATCTCATCCCAATCAATCCGATCTAATGTATGAAACATCGATGAAATAGGTTGATTAGAGTAGTATGAAGAGCATGGTCTAGTTAAAACTGTAGGGGATGATTTGGTTCAAGCCAAGGCTGTGTTTTGGTACAGGGTGGCACATATGAGCTAAAATTTGTCGAACAAAAATAAACTTTTTTTTATGCGCAATGCAAATAATGATGATAAATGTACTAGATGGATTGCTATATGCATGCCCATGTTTCTTCAGACATTTTGTCCATGTTATGTGAATTTTTAGTGGCTTCAGATAGCAAGATAGCAGTGTAGTGTGAATCTGTCATTGTTAGTATGATTTCGGTTCGTAATGTAGTGGGTAGTGTTCATTGTTGTGTTTGAATGCAGACCCAACGTGTCCAATTTCTCTGAATTTGTGCTTGACGTGGCCCTCTTTCTCTGAATCTGTGTAGTGTCCAATTATTTGTTCACTGTTGAGTTCGAGCACAATTGGGTTTCAGTGGTTTAAGGGATAATCTCACTTGCATCAGTGGCACTACTGATTACTTTGACTAATGCCACTCTGAAATATTTTCAATGTTATTGCTTCAAGAATTTCTGCATGTATTAGATGTTTAGATTATCAATTTTTTGATAAGCTGCACTTGTACTGGTTGAAGCCAGGGAAGGATATCAGTGATGGACTTCAGTATTTTAAAATTGAGAAAGATGTACTTGATATGACGAGTGCTGCTGTAGAGGAGAGAAAAGTGCGTGTGCTAGATGATCACACAATTTTCCCGTGTATTTGAGGCCTGATATGATCAGAAGATCTGATGTTGAAATTATTAGTACAACAACAATGCTATCAGGTGCAAGAACTAGTGCAATTGCAGGTC
This sequence comes from Lolium rigidum, assembly GCF_022539505.1. Taxonomy (NCBI): domain Eukaryota; kingdom Viridiplantae; phylum Streptophyta; class Magnoliopsida; order Poales; family Poaceae; genus Lolium; species Lolium rigidum. Next base: position 119,992,932 of record NC_061508.1, read on the forward strand.
AAGGACAATGAAGTGGAACAAATAGTGATTCAGAGATTGTTGTAGGACTAGCGCTAGAGATGGTGTGGTGCTAACCGAAGTACTTCATTATGATGGCAAAGACCATGATTTAGATTTCCTTGACAATGACAATTAGATATAAGATGGCGATGATGGTTTATTTTTGGACAATGTGGATACAGAGGTTTAGGATAACAAGCACGTGCAAGAGAAATTTAAATTAGAAAATGATCAACCTTTAGACGACACTGACCTGAATTTGAGAGAAGAAGATCACCTGTAGTCCAAATTCAAGGTTTCATTCCAGAAGTTGATATGAATAATCCATTATTCAAAGCATGTTAGTATTATCTAGTGTGAACTAGTTTAGGGAAGCACTGTCAACATATAGTGTGAGGAACAGAGTCAAGGTGGTGAAAGTGAAAAATGACAAGAGAGTGTAGGGATTCGTAGCATAGAAAACAAAAAAATTTCTACCGCAAGAACGAATAACAAGCCAAGATCTAATCTAGTAGATGGTAGCAACGATGTGAAGATCATCATTCCTTGAAGATCGTTAAGCGTTAACGAGATTAGATCTCGTGGTTGATGTAGTCGATCACCTGCCGCTTGCAAAAGCGCGTAAAAGATCTTGACGGTGACACAGTCGGGCAGCACCTCCGCACTCGATCACACGTTCGGTGTTGATGACGACGTCCTTCTCCCCGTTCCAGCGGGCAGCGGATGTAGTAGATCCTCCTCGGAATCCCTCCAGCACGACGGTGTGGTGGCGGTGGTGGTGGAGATCTCCGGGAGCGCTTCGCCTAAGCACCGCATGATTATCGGGAGGAGGGGAATGGCTAGCGTTTGGGGAGAGGGGGAACTTGGGGCGCCGGCCTTGGTGCCCTTGGGTGGTGCGGCTGGTGTGGTGGCCGCCCCCTCCCTCTCCCCCTCATTATATAGGTGGAACCCCTAGGGTTTGCCCAAAATTCAAATAAGAGTCCAACTCAAAACCTTCGATATGGGTGAAACCTAGGGGAAGTGGGATTGCTCCCTTTCCTTCCCCTATGACCGACCATGGTGGTGGAGTCCACCATGGACTCCACCTTCCTCTTTGGTCGGGCGGCTAGGGTTGGTGGAGTCCATCCGGGACTCCACCTTCCATGGTGATTTCTTCTGGAAGGTTCTAGAACATTCTAGCGCCTTCCATAAATGCACCGGATCATTTTCAAACTTGGAAAGCGACTTCCTTTATATGAATCTTATTCTACGGACCATTCCGAAACTCCTCGTGATGTCCTGGATCCCATCCGAGACTCCGAACAACATTCGAACTCTATTCCATATTCCATATCTACTTAAAACGACATCAAACCTTAAGTGTGTCACCCTACGGTTCGAGAACTATGTGGACATGATCGAGACTCCTCTCCGATCAATAACTAATAGCGGGACCTGGAGATCCATAATAGCTCCCACATATTCAACGATGACTTCGTGATCAAAAGAACCATTCACATAAAATAAAAATTCCTTTTGTCTCGCGATATTTTACTTATCCGAAGTTTGATCGTTGGTATCTCCATACCTAGTTCAACCTCGTTAATGATAAGTACTATTTACTCGTACCGTGATATGATATCTCTTGTGAACCAGTCACATGCTTGCAAGCTAATTAGATATCATTCCACCGAGAGGGCCCAGAGTATATCTATCCGTCATTAGGATGGACAAATCCCACTATTGATACAAGTGCCTCAACCCTATACTCTCCGAATACTTAATGCCACCTTTATAACAACCCATTTACGCAGTAGTGTTTGGTGTCATCAAAGCATCCATTCGGTGTAGGTAATTAACAAGATCTCATGGTCGAAGGATTAAGTTACTATGCATATTAAAGCTTGAAGCATAGAGAACTAAAGGACTTGATCATATCCTTCACCTAATGATATGATCTTGTTATTAATAACATCCAATGTTCATGATCATGAAACTATGATCATCTATTAATCAATAAGCTAATTTAACAAGAGGCTTACTAGGGACTCTTTTATGTTTTCATAACACATATATATTAATATTTCCGGTTAATACAATTATATCATGAGATGCAAACTATAATCATAAACACAAAAATATAATAATAACCACTTTATTATTGCCTCTTGGGCATATCTCCAACAGAGAGGGCTATATGCAATTTGAAAGCCTGGATGCCCTTGGTTTCTGAAAACAACTGTTCAACAAAGGGGGTTTCACATTGAGAAAGTACCCAGGGAAGCATACCAGCAAGGGGCAATGGAAGATCCATGCACTCACTACACCTTTTGTTGCCAAGAAATTTATTGATGCAGTAAGAGACAACCAAAAGATTGACATAGCTACATTGCAGCAAAAGTTCATAGCTGAGCAGGGAAAACTGGCCTTGAATATATTCATGGATATTAAGGATGGAAAGTTTTCTCAATTATGGGATTATGGGCAAGAACTTAGAAGAATAATCCTGGTTCCACATAATTCTTGTCAGCAAATAAAGTTCTAGGGATTGGAAATGAGCCACCAAAAGAACACTTGTCAAATCTATATCAGTCGTATGTTCCAAGCAAAATTGGATTCTTTACATGATGTAGGCCATTTATTTGCGTGGATGGTTGCCACATCAAGATAAAGTACAAAGTAATTTTTCTTACACATGTAGGGATATACCCAAACAATTGTGCTAGTACATCCCTTTCAAAATAATGATTGATAATTTTGTTCTTGGGAGTGGTTTTCTACCACACTGAAAGAAGATATGAACATAACAAACACCCTCCCTTTCACAATAATGAGTGATAAACAAAAGGTATGTACTGATACATTATTTTCTGGTATTGCATTATTGCAAGTGTACTAGTTAATATATTTTATAACTTCCAAGTGACTGATCAATGTTGTGGAGAAAACTTGGCCAGATGGAGAGCACAGATTTTGTGTGAGACGTTTGTGTCATTTTTTCACAAAGCAGGGCATAGAGGGAAGGTGTTGAAGAATAATCTCGGGACAATTGCAAGGTCAAAAAATCTGACAAAGTGGCAGCAAAATCTTGATAAAATGCAATGTGGCAGTAATTTGGCATATATATAGAACTCCCTTTATATGCTCCTAGGTGTACGTACTCCCATATTCAATATATCCTATAGATGAGCGCATTATACCTTTTTTTTATCATTCTCAATATACCTTACTAGTTATTCTAATGTTCCTCAATACAAAACCACGGAAAAATATCATCATAGCCCTTCGTTTTTTAATACATCACTTTTACGTACAAAAATGCAGTATATATGCAAATGGTACGAAGTATGTAGACTCAATTTTTTCTCTCTCTCGTCAAACTCACTTTGGCCTATCTAGTATGTAATAATGAAGTATATTGAAAATGATAAAGATGTATAATTTATTCATCCATGTGGTATATTCGTCCATGATATATAATTTATCATGGGTTCAAAAGCTTGTACAAAGCACCTAGATAAAGACATTTTTCAAGCACCTAGATAAAGGTATTTTTCAGTGAATTTCCTAAATGTGATCTCTTGCTAAACAATCACTTTGAAGTATATAATACAGGAAAATTCATATCACGGTACTAGCACTACATATGTTGCCATCCTAATCTTGTTCGTATCACCGTACTAGCATGTACTAATATAATTTGTTACAACTATATTTGGAGGAAAGGGAGATGCCAGTTCTATCATTGTTCCACGTAACTCTAGGTGCCATTTTATAATAGGGATATTATTTTGGGGACACTACATAAGAAGAGTTGGTTGCCGATCTTATGTCGTTGTATTAGAATTTGGTAAGAACAAATAGTCAAAGATCCAATAGGAAAGGTGTGCTAGGTATTGCACGTGTTAGCATTTGCTTAGAGATTACTCCTCGTCACTTGCACTCCGCTTGGCACATGGTACAGCCTCCTCACATTCCACACACTAGAATTTGAACTAGAATTATGTAATTTTAAATTTTCTATCACTACGGGAAAATCAGGCGCTGCCGTGCAGCCTATCTTTACCGTGCGCTGCACGGCAAAGATTTCTTTGCCGTGCGCAGCAAGCAGACCCCACGGCAACGACAATACGCACGACAAAGTCTGGGAGCAGCACGGCAATGAAACCAACCACGGCAAAGAAAGACTTGGCGCACGGCAAAGCAATATCTCACGGCAAAGTCTGGGAGCAGCGCACGGCAATGATAGTCGGACGGCAAAGTCCCTACAAGCCGCACGGCAAAGAAATAATGCACGGCAAAGGCCCTGGGCATTGCCGTGGCTCGCCCCTTTGCCGTGCGGACAGGTTAGTTGCACGGCAAAGGCACCTTTGCCGTGCGTTCCCTTCTTTGCCGTGCGCCAATATAATTTTTTTTTGTTTTTCTTCCTATTTTATTTTATCTAATACTTATATTTATTTGTTAATTAGTTTTTCTTTTTGATGACTATTTATTAGACAATGTGCAATACAAAATTACTCTCCATTCATCCCCCACATATATCAGGGTTTCGGAGCAACCCACGGTTCGGAAAATCTCCTAAGTGTTATCGCCCAACGGTGAGGAAGGTCACACCGGGGAGCTACTTTTGCACCATTAGACCTTGCACCACACTTTGACACATATCATAGGTCCACATGCAAGATTTGGTGGGGTTCCGGTGCTCCGGCGGTCGTTCTCCCCCTCCTCCCCCCAAACAGCGGAACGTGTGCCCCGCGGGTCTACCCCCTAGATTTCTCCGCGCGAGGGTGCACCAAATTACTTTTTCATTCTTTTAGGTTTGTTTAGGACATATACACATGGAGAACCAAGATTGGGACCCTTTGGCACATACACCCGCAGCTAGAGCCATTATCACACGATCGAGGGTGTGCCTGATCTACTGGTTAGGGTTAGGTGTAGGGTTAGGGCTAGGGTCTAGGGTGTAGGGCTAGGGTTTATGTTAAAGGTAAGTATTTATGGTTAGGTATAGGTTTAGGGTTTAGGGTTAGGGGTAGGCTTTATGATGCATGGTTCTGCAGCTCCGGTGTCGTGGTTTAGGGGTTTAGAGGGGTTTAGGGCTCGAAGCCTCCCCAGTTTAGGGTCTAGGGTTTAGAGGAGCTACTTCTGCACCATTAGACCTTGCACCACACTTTGACACATGTCATAGGTCCACATGCAAGATTTTGTGGGGTTCCGGTGCTCCGGCGGTCGTTCTCCCCCTCCTCCCCCCAAAACAAGCGGAACGTGTGCCCCGACGGGTCTACCCCCTAGATTTCTCCGCGCGAGGGTGCACCAATGTACATTTTCATTCTTTTAGGTTTGTTTAGGACATATACACATGGAGACCCAAGATTGGGACCCTTTGGCACATACACCCGCAGCTCGAGCCATTATCACACGAGCGAGGGTGTGCCTGATCTACTGGTTAGGGTTAGGTGTAGGGTTAGGGCTAGGGTTTAGGGGCTAGGGCTAGGGTTTAGGTTAAAGGTAAGTATTTATGGTTAGGTATAGGTTTAGGGTTTAGGGTTAGGGCTAGGGTTTATGATGCATGGTTCTGCAGCTCCGGTGCCGTGGTTTAGGAGTTTAGAGGGGTTTAGGGCTCGAAGCCTCCCCAGTTTAGGGTCTAGGGTTTGGGGAGCTACTTTTGCACCATTAGACCTTGCACCACACTTTGACACATATCATAGGTCCACATGCAAGATTTGGTGGGGTTCCGGTGCTCCGGCGGTCGTTCTCCCCCTCCTCCCCCCCAAAACAGCGGAACGTGTGCCCCGGCGGGTCTACCCCCTAGATTTTTCCGCGCGAGGGTGCACCAAATTAATTTTTCATATTTTAGGTTTGTTTAGGACATATACACATGGAGAACCAAGATTGGGACCCTTTGTCACATACACCCGCAGCTAGAGCCATTATCACACGATCGAGGGTGTGCCTGATCTACTGGTTAGGGTTAGGTGTAGGGTTAGGGCTAGGGTCTAGGGTCTAGGGCTAGGGTTTAGGTTAAAGGTAAGTATTTATGGTTAGGTATAGGTTTAGGGTTTAGGGTTAGGGCTAGGGTTTATGATGCATGGTTCTGCAGCTCCGGTGTCGTGGTTTAGGGGGTTAGAGGGGTTTAGGGCTCGAAGCCTCCCCAGTTTAGGGTCTAGGGTTTAGAGGAGCTACTTCTGCACCATTAGACCTTGCACCACACTTTGACACATGTCATAGGTCCACATGCAAGATTTGGTGGGGTTCCGGTGCTCGGCGGTCGTTCTCCCCCTCCCCCCAAAATAGCGGAACGTGTGCCCCGGCGGGTCTACCCCCTAGATTTCTCCGCGCGGGTGCACCAAAGTACATTTTCATTCTTTTAGGTTTGTTTAGGACATATACACATGGAGAACCAAGATTGGGACCCTTTGGCACATACACCCGCAGCTCGAGCCATTATCACACGAGCGAGGGTGTGCCTGATCTACTGGTTAGGGTTAGGTGTAGGGTTAGGGCTAGGGTTTAGGGGCTAGGGCTAGGGTTTAGGTTAAAGGTAAGTATTTATGGTTAGGCATAGGTTTAGGGTTTAGGGTTAGGGCTAGGGTTTATGATGCATGGTTCTGCAGCTCCGGTGCCGTGGTTTAGGGGTTTAGAGGGGTTTAGGGCTCGAAGCCTCCCCAGTTTAGGGTTTAGGGTTTAGGGGAGCTACTTTTGCACCATTAGACCTTGCACCACACTTTGACACATATCATAGGTCCACATGCAAGATTTGGTGGGGTTCTGGTGCTCCGGCGGTCGTTCTCCCCCTCCTCCCCCCAAAATAGCGGAACGTGTGCCCCGGCGGGTCTACCCCCCTAGATTTCTCCGCGCGAGGGTGCACCAAATTACTTTTTCATTCTTTTAGGTTTGTTTAGGACATATACACATGGAGAACCAAGATTGGGACCCTTTGGCACATACACCCGCAGCTAGAGCCATTATCACACGATCGAGGGTGTGCACGATCTCTTGGTTAGGGTTAGGTGTAGGGTTAGGGCTAGGGTCTAGGGTGTAGGGCTAGGGTTTAGGTTAAAGGTAAGTATTTATGGTTAGGTATAGGTTTAGGGTTTAGGGTTAGGGCTAGGGTTTATGATGCATGGTTCTGCAGCTCCGGTGTCGTGGTTTAGGGGTTTAGAGGGGTTTAGGGCTCGAAGCCTCCCCAGTTTAAGGTCTAGGGTTTAGAGGAGCTACTTCTGCACCATTAGACCTTGCACCACACTTTGACACATTTCATAGGTCCAAATGCAAGATTTGGTGGGGTTCCGGTGCTCCGGCGGTCGTTCTCCCCCTCCTCCCCCCAAAAACAGCGGAACGTGTGCCCCGGCGGGTCTACCCCCTAGATTTCTCCGCGCGAGGGTGCACCAAATTACTTTTTCATTCTTTTAGGTTTGTTTAGGACATATACACATGGAGAACCAAGATTGGGACCCTTTGGCACATACACCCGCAGCTAGAGCCATTATCACACGATCGAGGGTGTGCCTGATCTACTGGTTAGGGTTAGGTGTGGGGTTAGGACTAGGGTCTAGGGTGTAGGGCTAGGGTTTAGGTTAAAGGTAAGTATTTATGGTTAGGTATAGGTTTAGGGTTTAGGGTTAGGGCTAGGGTTTATGATGCATGGTTCTGCAGCTCCGGTGTCGTGGTTTAGGGGTTTAGAGGGGTTTAGGGCTCGAAGCCTCCCCAGTTTAGGGTCTAGGGTTTAGAGGAGCTACTTCTGCACCATTAGACCTTGCACCACACTTTGACACATGTCATAGGTCCACATGCAAGATTTGGTGGGGTTCGGTGCTCCGGCGGTCGTTCTCCCCCTCCTCCCCCCAAAACAGCGGAACGTGTGCCCCGGCGGGTCTACCCCCCTAGATTTCTCCGCGCGAGGGTGCACCAATGTACATTTTCATTCTTTTAGGTTTTTTTAGGACATTTTTTTTGATAAAGGATGCTTTATTACTTATGAGAAAGCAATTACATCCAGCCTCTGCATAACCAGGATGCACACAGCCGTTTCTTTGAGGTCTCGAGTTCAAAAAAGATGCCAAACTAAAAAAATCTAGGCGAAATACATATCGGAACGATGAATCATATAACGCCTAAGGTGTGGGTGGGGCTTCAATCCGTAGACTATGCTGCCACCCATGTAGGGAAAAAGTATCCCTCGCCGTAGCCTCCAATCATGTACGGACCTCCAGTAAATAGGTCTTGGTTCCCCATGCGCTGAAGAGGTAACCATGAACGAAGAATCCCTGTACATCCGTAGATGACCTACAACAAGGAGAAATTTTTGTCATTAAAAATCTTGTCATTTCTACTCAGCCAAAGCGCCCGGATAATCGCTAGCGCCCCCACCCTAAGAAGCAACTTGAACCTTGCATCTATTCCATGAAGCCAATTACCAAAGACATTGGCTACACTAGTGGGAGGATACAAGGTAGACGCTACTTGGATGACGGACCAAATAGATCTCGCAAGCCGGCATCGGAAGAAGAGGTGTTTAATAGTTTCATCATGATGACAAAAAACACATCTAGTATTTCCGTGCCAATTCCGCTTAACAAGATTGTCTTTGGTGAGGATGACTCCTCGACGAAGATACCATCCAAATATTTTTATTTTTAATGGTATCTTCATCTTCCATATTTTCTTATTGTTATCAACCGGTAAATCAGAATGAAGTATGGCGCTATATAAAGATTTTACCGAGAAAGAGCCATCTACATGTAAATTCCACCTAAATTCATCCGGTTCGAGCGACGAGTTAACATCCCCCAACCTCCGAATTAAAGTATTCCATGCCGATAGCCTTTGTCCTAGCAAAACTCGTCGAACGTCACATTCGGTGGAGAGGTAGCCATTCTCGTGGCAATGGTATCTCCCCGGCGACGAACGATACTATACAACGCAGGATACTGTTCACTTAGAGGTGCATTGTCTAACCAAGCATCTTCCCGAACCGTATCCGTGCTCCATTCTTAATTGAGAAAGTACCATGACGAAAAAATACATTTTTTGTCGCCATTAGACCAGCCCGGAAGTGTGAATCTCCGGGTTTCCAAACCACTCGAGATAACGTCTTGGAGCCGATATACTTTCTCCGAAGAATAGTTTGCCAAATCCCATCCTCGGTAAGGAGCTTAAAAAGCCAATTACCCGGCAGGGATGAGTTCTTGACTTCCGGGTCATGAACTCCAAGCCCGCCTTGATCTTTGGGACTACAAACTACACTCCATTTAACCGATCGATACTTCTTTTTCTCGCTATCACCTTGCCAAAAGAATCTGGATCGATAATAATCGAGTTTATGCGAGAATTCCTTTTGGCAAAAGGAAGAATGATAACATATACAATACCATATTTGTCGATGCCGAATTAATGAGTACCAATCTTCCTCCCAGGGATAGCAATTTGCCTTTCCAACTACTAAGGCGTTTCGTAGTCTTTCTTCTACAATTTTCCATTCGGCAATCGTGAGTCTCCGGTAATGAATTGGAATACCCGGATAGCGAATAGGAAATTGGCCTTGCCCACAACCGAACAACTCTGTATATAGAGTCTGTATCATCTTGGGCGTCATCGAAACGGAACAATTCACTTTTATGGAAATTAATTTTCAATCCCGACAATTTGCTCAAAAGCCACCAAGATTAATTTGAGGTTTTGAGCTTTTGCGAGATCATGATCCATAAATAGAATTGTATCATCGGCATATTGAAGAATAGATAAACCACCATCAACCGGATGTGGAATCACCCCTTCAATTTGACCATCGGACTTGGCCCGCTCTATGAGTATAGCCGGCATATCCGCCACAATGTTAAATAACATAGGTGATAACGGATCCCCTTGGCGTAACCCTTTTCGTGTTTGGAAATAATGGCCGGTGTCATCATTAACCCGAATTGCCACACTACCTCCATACACAAAATCATTTATTAAAGCACGCCATTCGGGAGAAAAACCTTTCATCCCGAGTGTACAGTTGTAGGAAAGACCACTTGACCTTGTCATAAGCCTTTTCAAAATCTAATTTCAAAATAACCCCATTTAATTTCTTAGTATGCATCTCATGTACCGTCTCATGCAAAACCGCCACTCCATCAAGGATATTTCTTCCTTGCATGAAAGCGGTTTGTGATGGCTGAATGACATGATCCGCAACCGTATTAAGTCTAATGGTGGCCACTTTCGTGAAAATCTTGAAACTTACGTTTAAGAGGCAAATAGGTCTATATTGTTGAATCCTTTCTGCCTCATTAACTTTCGGTAGCAAGATTAATTCACCAAAATTTAGACGAAATAATTCTAGTTGTCCCATATGCAAAGCACGGAACAAATCTAGAAGATCCACTTTAATAGTGTCCCAGAAAGTTTGATAAAACTCTGCTGGAAATCCATCAGGACCCGGTGCTTTGTTGCATTCCATTTGGAAAATAGCCTTCTGCACTTCTTCCTCGGAATAAGGTGCGGTGAGTAAGCCATTTTCTTCCATAGAAACTTGGGGTATATCAGCTTGTTAAGTCCTCGTTTAGAGAAAGTGAACTTTCATCCGGAGGACCAAACAAGCCTTTATAATAATTTGTAATATAAGATTTGAGTTGCTCATGGCCTTCAATCAACCCTTCATCTTGAATAAGAGAGTGAATACGTTTTTTCCGATGTCTCCCATTGGCTATGCCATGGAAATATCGCGTATTTGAGTCTCCTTCCAATATGAACTTGGCTTTGGAACGTTGATACCATTTGAGTTCCTCTTCGCGAAGGAGACATATACACATGGAGAACCAAGATTGGGACCCTTTGGCACATACACCCGCAGCTCGAGCCATTATCACACGAGCGAGGGTGTGCCTGATCTACTGGTTAGGGTTAGGTGTAGGGTTAGGGCTAGGGTTTAGGGGCTAGGGCTAGGGTTTAGGTTAAAGGTAAGTATTTATGGTTAGGTATAGGTTTAGGGTTTAGGGTTAGGGCTAGGGTTTATGATGCATGGTTCTGCGACTCCGGTGCCGTGGTTTAGGGGTTTAGAGGGGTTTAGGGCTCGAAGCCTCCCCAGTTTAGGGTTTAGGGTTTAGGGGAGCTACTTTTGCACCATTAGACCTTGCATCACACTTTGACACATATCATAGGTCCACATGCAAGATTTGGTGGGGTTCCGGTGCTCCGGCGGTCGTTCTCCCCCTCCTCCCCCCAAAACAGCGGAACGTGTGCCCCGACGGGTCTACCCCCCTGAATTTTTTTGAAATTGAAAGCATGATACATACATTATTAAATAATACACATGTTGAAAAAATAGGTTTAATATAATGTTGAAATATAAATGAATGTTGTTGACAATTAAATGGTAAAAATTAAAAAAAACATCTTTGCCGTGCGTAGGCGCACGGCAAAGAAGGCCGCCGCACGGCAAAGGTCCCTTTGCGCACGGCAAAGGCCTGGCCGCACGGCAAAGGGCCGTTTGCGCACGGCAAAGGCCTGGCCGCACGGCAAAGGCTTCTTGCGCACGGCAAAGACGGGCGCGCACGGCAAAGAACAGGATAAGGCACCTGGTCGGGCCACGCCCAGCCACAGACACGCCTCCTCCTCCCTCGCTCGATATCCTCGCAGAAACGCCGCCGCCTCCCTCGCTGCGCGCCGCTGCTGCTACTCCCCGCCACCTCCCTCGCCGCCGCTGCTCGCCCTCCACCGCCGGAGCGCCTCCTAGCTGCCGCTGCTCGCCCTCCCCCGCCGCGTGCCCGTGCTGCTCGCCCTCCCCCGCCGCCGCCCTGCTGCTCGCCCGTCCGCCGCCGCCGCCCGTGCTGCTGCTACACTCCCCGCCGCCTCCCTCGTCGCCGCTGCTCGCCCTCCACCGCCGGAGCGCCTCCTAGCTGCCGCTGCTCGCCCTCCCCCGCCGCGTGCCCGTACTGCTCGCCCTCCCCCGCCGCCGCCCGTGCTGCTCGCCCGTCCGCCACCGCCGCCCGTGCTGGTCGCCCGTCCGCCGCCGCCCGTGCCGCAGAAGCTCCGTGGGAGCTGCGGCCGCCACCGCCGCAGAAGCTCCGGCCACCACCCGGCCGGTATGTGCCTAGTTGCATCTTTTTTTTTTGGTAAAGTAGGGTAGTTTAGTATAGAAATTTAGGGTAGTTATAAAATAATATGCATGCTAATTAGTAGTTAAAACAAATTTGCATGAAAAATAGGGTAGTTTAGTATAGAAATTATTTTAGAAATGGGATTTAGGGCACAATTTATTTGAAATAGTGTATTTATAATAGTGGGATTTAGAGAAAAAAAATGCAATTTAGGGCAGACATTATTTTAGATATAGGATTTGGATTGTTTTATAAAATAGACCTCTTTAGAAAAGACAAGGGCCCCTAATAGATTTTTCTCGCTATGCAGGTGATGCTTCGAGGTGGACACGGGGGGCAGCGTCGTGGGGGTGTTTGACGGGGGGGCGGCGTCCCGGATCTTCTTTGGCGATTCTCTCACGCGTCTAGGGTATAAATCTCCCTCCCACCTTTACATGTACCTAGGTTTTTTTGTGTGTCTATATCACCAAGTCTGTCGCGATACCTAGGCGTCTCTTCCCGACCGTAAGGGTTACGCGGATAAATATGCATTAGTGGTCTCGCATATTATGAACCGTAACTCTTACGGCATTTATCGGGACAGCCGGCGGATGCGTAGTTGGGTACGTTCTCCCTGCTCTACCCCGATCCGAGACAGGATTTCGGTAGCGCCTCCCCGTTGTTCTCCGGATGCACACCCCTCTCGGCTTTTTGCCGAGACGTGTATCGGGAGAGCGAGCGGGGAGGTGCTGCCGAAATTCTGTCTCGGATCGGGGTAGAGCTGGGAGAACGTACTCAATCTATGGATCCGGCGGGCTGCTAGGAGTCCACCTAGTAGAGTTTCGGAGTTGATGCACGCGTAAAAAAAAATATGATGCATTTATTTCCTATTTGATATATAAATGCTATGTTCGTCTGTTTTGTTGCTTCGATTAGAGGATGGATAATCATGGCTGGATGTACGATGGCGAGAATCGGTCGGTGGAACTATACTTGATGAATGGGGAGAAAAGACCGAGCGAGTTTGTGGATAGGGCGTTTGCCATCCCTAGCGGACCAATAAGTGTTTGGTGCCCTTGTAGTAAGTGCGCTAACCGAAAGGCACAGGACAAGGAAACTATCGGTATGCACCCGATCAAGTTTGGGTTCACACCGTCCTACGGGATTTGGACTTACCATGGAGAAAAGGCAAAGAAACGTGCTAGGAAGGAGGTGCGGCGATTCAACCTAGGGGGGAATATGACACCTGGTTTTGATAGGTGCTTAGAAAACTTGGCTAATGGTAATGTGCCCGAAAGCCCTCATGTAGAGGTGGAGACACCTCGAGGATGCGGAGACAAGTGAGGACCCGGAGGAAAACACAAAGGAGTATTATGAGGCTCGTTTGCTTCGCGAAACCCCTACATGAAAATACGAGAGGTTACCCAACTAGATGCCATCGCTCGCCTTATGGCCTTGAAGTGCCATAGGAACTTGTGCGAGAGATGGGTTCGATGAACTTCGGTCATCGTAGGCAGCCTTCCGCCGAAAGGGCACCTCTTGCCGCAAAACTTCTACTATTCGACCAAATTGCTCGGTGACCTTAAGATGTCATCTCGGCGGATACACGCTTGTCCAAAGGGATGCATGCTATTCGGAGAGGAGCACGGCGGCACAAATTATTGCATCAAATGCAATTCCTCTAGGTACTTTGAGGTACACCGCAATGGTGATGGTCGGAAGAGGCGGACCACGATTGCCAAGAATATCCTCCGCTATCTTCCAGTTCTACCGAGGATCCAGCGGCTCTTCATGACCGAGGATACTGCCCGACGGATGAGGTGGGCCGTGGAAGGAAACAAATACACCGACAAGATGATACATCCGTCGGATGGTACTGCATGGAAGAACTTTGTCAAGAAATTTCCACCGAAAGCGAGGTGACCCGAGGAGCGTAGCGAGTTGCGATATCAACCGATGGGTTCAATCCATATGGTATGTCGGCTGCGAGTATACGGTTGTTGGCCGGTGTTTGTTATTCCCATGAACCTCCCCCGGCGTCCGCATGAGATCGAGAGAACATGTTTGTGTCGATGATAATCCCGGGGCCCAAATACCCGGGTAAGAACATGAATGTGTACCGGAACCGTTGGTGGATGATTTGGTTCGTGGCTGGGAAGGTCGCGGGATCCGAACATATGACGCATCAAAGAAGGAGTACTTTGATATGTATGTCTAGTACCACACGTCCTGCATGACCTGCCAGCACGTGCTTTGTTCTGCGGGTGATGTACACATGGGAAGTGGCCTTGCCCACGGTGCGGGCGAGCCGTGACTTTCTTACGGCTAAACAAGGGAGGCAAGTATTCATGCTTTGATGAAGCTCGACGGTTCCTTGAGCGGAGGCATGCATACGGGAGTGATGTAAAGAGTTTCAAGAAAGGCCGTGTTGTCCGTGGCCCGAAGCCAATTCGAAGACCGGAACGGAAATCAAGGCGAGAGTTAGATGCTCTTCGACCCTAGCCACGATGGGAATGGTTTCTTGGGATATGGGGAGACACACCAATGGACTCACAAGCCGTGCTTATGGAAGCTCCCTTACTTTGAGTTTCTCGAGCTCCCGCATAACATTGATGTAATGCACACCGAGAAGAATATTAGTGAAGCCATTTGGAGCATGATTGTGGACACCGAGAAGACGAAGGATAACATAAAGGCTCGAATTGATCAAGAAATGTGGTGCGATAGGCCGGAGTTGAACATGCAGCCACCTCATGGTGCCAAAAAAACTCGGACAAAGCCACACGCTCCGTTCTGCCTCACAAAGGCCCAAAAAAGGGAGGTCTTCCAATGGATGAAGGACTCCTTGTTTTTCCCTGATGGGTTCGCAGCCAACTGGATGAGGGGTCTGAACATTGAAACGTTGCGAGTACAAGGACTGAAGAGTCATGACTACCACATATGGCTTGAGCGGATAATGCCGGTGATGATTCGAGGCTATGTCCCTGAGAATACTTGGCGAGTGCTAGCGAGGTTGAGTTTTTTCTTCCGCCGATTTGTGCTAGGGAGTTAGACACTAAAGTGATTGAGAAGCTGGATGAAGAGTCACCCGTGTTGCTTTGCGATCTAGAGAAGATCTTTCCTCCGGGGTTCTTTAATCCGATGCAACATATGATCCTGCACCTCGCGGAGGAATGCTTAAAGGGGGCCGAATTGGGGCCGTTGGCGGTTTGGTCCCGAGAGAGAAACACAAAAGCTTCGTCAAATGACTGGCAATAAATACAAGATCGAAGCATCCATAGCCGAGGCAGTCCTGAACGTGGAGGTGGCAAACTTCACCACTAAGCACTATGATCCCAACATTCCCACAAAGCACAACCCGGTCCTCCATTACAATGCCGCCAACAATGAAGAAGTACCCAAGCTTAGCATCTTCGTGGGGCTTGGTGGCAAGTCAAGTGGGGACCTTGATCCACTCGTATGTCTTAAACACCATGGTCGAAGTGAAGCCGTACATCGAGTAAGTGCGAACCATTTAATTATTTGCAAACATTCACGGCCTTGATCCACTCGTATGTTCGTGGCTAACTCTTCCTCTTTTCATCGGTATAGGCAATTCAAGGCTATACATTGGAAGAATACCCACAGGGAGCCTACCCCGGAAGAATCGAAGCAAAATTTCGATAAGGGCGGCGGTTTCGGTTTCAGTAGCTGGTTTTGTAATTTGGTACTATTCTATCCAAATTAGCTAGCACTTCCGACATTTATCGTTCATTTCTCGTTCTAAACTTCTCGTGCTAAACTTGTAGGCAAGAAGCTGACAAAGAGATGAAGTCGAGCTAAGAAAAATTGCTAGGGGCTTTGACCATTCCGTAGAAGCGTTCAACTCCTATGACGTGAACGGGTATCGCTTCCAGACCCATCAATACACAACAAGCTGGCCCAACGCGAAGACAATAAATAGCGGGGTGGTATGTCAAGGTGATGATGGGATCCATTACTATGGAAGAGTCGAGGGTATATACGAGCTGAATTACGGGTTTCACAAAGGGCTAAATCCCGTCGTCTTCAAACGCCATTGGTTTGACCCACGTCGGGTGAGACGGGATCCTGAAATTGGGTTGGTCGAAGTTGAAAGGAACTCCGTTTATAAGGGAGAGGATGTGTACATCTTGGCTACCCAGACCTTTCAAGTATTCTATCTCCCGTACGCGTGCAAAAACCCGACAAAACGTCTATCCAGATGGGATGTTGTGATGACGGGTGCCTTCACGCAATAGGCCGCCCCCGCCAAACAAGGACGATTACCGCCGCGTAGACCCCTCAGCAAGGAGTGTCGAGTTTTATCAGGAAGAAGGGCTCCCCGGCCATTTCACAATCGGCTTGCCGACTATCGATGACATGGTCGTAGACGATGAACAAGAAGACGCGGGCATGGATGGAGACAATGCGAGAAGATGAAGGCGAGGATGTTTGTGCCCGGAAGACCTGAGTTTGCTCGAGGCGTTCAAAGCGAGGGATTGACCTTGATGCGGATGGACCACCTCCAGGTTTCATTGATGATTATTGGTTCGCCGAGCCTGATGACGATGAGGAGACACGCGGTCCAATCACGGATGGCGACACAGAGCTACTTGATCTATGTAGTAGTAATTGTGAGGCTAGCCTATTTGTAATAACTGCGTGTAACCAGTGATTGTCTAGCTAGGTTATTTGTAAGAACTCCGTGCTATGTTTGAGAGAACTCTATGCTAGCTATTTGTTGCTTCCACTAATTAATGTTCATCTATTTGCATTATTGTTGCTTTCATGAATGTTCATCTACTTATATTTCTGTTGCTTTCACTAATATTTATCTCTTTACAATATTGCGTACTAATAAACCACTCTCTTAATTTGTGTTTGCAGGTGATTGAAGCATGCCGCCAAAAAAAAAGGTGGCGGTCTTACAAAGAAGCTCAAGGACTTGGTATGGACTTCGAGGCGGGGCCGAGGTACTACCCCCCCTCCTAGCCCCCCTCCCGTCGCTCCCGCAGTGCACGTGCGACCGCGTAGGAAGAATGCGACACGGGTACTCACTCCTAGTCCTAGCCCCCCTCCCGCAGCCGATGATGATGATGAGGTGGAGGAACAGGAGCACCACGGGGGTGGGGAGGACCAGGAGGAGGAGGAGGACGTTGGGGAGGACCAGGAGGAGGAGGGGGGTGGGGAGGACCTGGAGGAGGAGGGGGACGAGGAGGACCTCTCGGAGGATGAGGGGTTGGGGAACTTACCGTTCGATCCCGATCCAAACCTAGTTTGGAATGCGCCGCCGGATTACGAGTACGTTCCAGCTTTGGAGAGGCTGAGGCCACGTGATAGGAGGCCATATCGACGTGGGATAACACAGCTCCCCGCGCTGAAGAACTGGCGCTACAGCCATGTTGTTCTAGTGCCCTATGGAAGGAGGTACATGTTAATTTTTGGCATTTCGTTATCGCAATTTTGTCATTATCAAAATTATTATCACATACATATTGATGTTGTCGTTTCATGGTGCAGCTCGTTCACGTATGAAGACCCGTCGCGAAGCCGCCACGTGGGTACTCGAACATCCTTGGGGGCCTACTTAGAAGGTATTTCCACGGGATAGTCAATCTCCCTAGTGGTGGGCTGCGACGTAGCTTGGAGGTGGTGGCACTACGGCCTCGCGGAAGATGCTCTTGGCCGCGGCACCTTGGCGGACTGCGTTGTTGGCAAATTTTGGGTACGTGACTTTTGACTTCTTACCATTCATACACTCTCCTTGGTTGACAATAATTGCACTAATGCCCCTTGTTTTACCTATGTGCATTGTTGCAGAAATACTTCAAGAAGGCCGAGGGCAAGGAAAATGCGTGCGATGATGTCCTTCACCAGCTTGCAAGGAAGAGGGTGAGCGGCATGCACTACGAGGCACGTGTTCGGTGCGTCCGCGGCCGGCACGCCGACCGCTTCGTCCACGTGACTAAGGAGGACGCTCGCGACACGCTCATGCAGCCATGGCGGTACATGCGGTATTTGCATTTGTGTGTTATTGATTTCTTTATCGTCATGTAGTTTATTTTACCATAATGGGTTTATCTTGTGCATGTAGAACCCTCCTCGGTACGTCGGCGCGGACGACGAGGTGCTTCCTTGCGATGGTCATGTGGTGGACATGCCCCCGGTACCTCAAGAAGCACGAGGAGGGCAAGAAGAAGCGAGCGAGAGATGCGAGGTGGATCACATATCCAAGGCAGCCTCCCCATCTCTCTTCACCTGCAGAAGGAGGTGAGCAAATTAATGGTTCGTTCATTATTTGAATTCATGTTATATATTTGCTAACTCTGCAAGGGTGTGCCACTTCACTTTATTACATGTTCTCTTTTGCAGGAAGTGAGGACGAGGAGCGAAGCCTAACGTCTTTGCCGTGCTGAAGAAGATGAAGCAAAGGAAGACGCCGCATCCCGAGACGGGGTCCATGTGGGTTAACCCGCAATCCAAGACCCGGTGCACGTCCTATGTCTCCAAGTTCAAGCGAAGTACGGCGAGGACGCCAACCCAGAAGGCCGAGGACTTTGACCCTGAGGTTGCGGTGCTTGCGGGAGAAGGCTTGAAGCATGGCCGCCTATGGTTTGGTGACGGGGTTGTCGACCCAGCGACGGTTCCCTCTCTCCGCCAGATCCGTCGTGGTCGTAAGAGCGGCCAGCCTGAGGTAGAGCCCCGGCCACGGGCTTTGGATCTAGCTGTCGAGCGGTTACGGGTATGTTCTTCCTCCGGCCTCTATCTTTTCTTTACATGCACATGCTTTCCATTGAAATGTTAATGACATCGCGGACACATCGTAGGCGGAGATGGCGAGAAAGGAGCAGGCGGCCCGGGAGCACGCACGGAACTTGGAGCGGCGAGGTTCGGAGTATCGGCGGCCGGCGAGACACGGATGATGCTGCGGATGCAACGGCAGACGGCGGATGATGCAGCGAAGCATCGGGCACGGATGAGCGGGCCGATGAGCCGGACGGCTCGTCTTCTCCACCGGGAGTATTCCTGCTCCTCCACCTTACTCCATGCCGTGGATGCCGCCACCGCCCACTCGAGCCCGGGGACACCTTTCACCGTGAACAACATGAACATCATCCGGAGCATGAACCGCGGTGAGTCCTCTTGTGCCCAACCCGCTACTTGTACTTGTTCAAGTGTTCAATATGCAAATGCAAATGTTCATTCCATCAACCTTATAGATTATATGTCACAAGGAAATGACGATGAGGCCGGCGGAAGCGGAGGAGGATAAGGTTGATGGCATGGTCTTCGTGCACTCGTCGTTGTTGTAATGGATTCTTCGCACTTGTTATGGATTGTTCGCACTTGTTATGGATTGTAATAATAGACATTGCACTTGTTATGCATGAACTATGTGTGCTCGATGTATTTGTGGTGTTGTTGATGTGTTTGGTGATGCTATGGTGAATATATATGTTGTATATGTTATATATATGTGAAATGCAATTTTGAAATGCAGGAATTAATGAAAAACAGGAAAAAAATGAAAAAACCAGGGGCCTTTGCCGTGTGTATGCACACGGCAAAGGACTTTTGGTCACTTTGCCGTGTGCATACACACGGCAAAGGCGCCACGCGTCACCAGCCTGTGCTCCTGGCACGGCGCTGGGAGTGCCTGGAGGAGCCTTTGCCGTGCGGGCTGGGGCGTTGCCGCACGGCAAAGGAAGCTGGCACGGCAGAGTCTGCCGCACGGCAACGAGTTGCACGCACGGCAAAGAAGATGCCGCACGGCAACGAGGCGCACGCACAGCAAAGACATGTCGCACGGCAAAGCATCTGCCGCACGGCAACGTAGCGCGCGCACGGCAAAGGCCTTTGCCGTGCAGTTTGGCCATACGCACGGCAATGTCTTCGTTGCCGTCGGAGGCGTTGCCGTGCAGACGTTGCCGTGCGTCGACGCACGGCAAAGCCTTTGCCGGGCAAAATAGGGCCTTTGCCGTGCGATCTGTCGCACGGCAACGAAGTGTTTTCCCGTAGTGTATGTTTTTATTCTCACATGATAAATGTTTCATGCAGTTTTTCAGTCTGTGCTTAGGATGTCAAGTCCTGCAATATGGCTTCTGTAAGCTACCAGAGGGTCAAATGTCTCTCTTTCATATAACACGACATGTTCATAATGCCTTAAGTATATCTCTTGTCAAATGCATGCTCCTCCCGTGCTAACGAAAGAGTAAGTATCTATAACGAAACTCGCAACTGATCTATTTGCTTCAATCACATCACTGATTCGCTTTCTTATTTCTGCTTAAAAAAGATAGCATAATAGCATAATGCAATATTTGTGGTTAGGGAACCATCTTCGAGTTCCTCTCCAATTTGTCAGCACGAAATCTGTGGACAAAGTTTAATAAGGGCTACAAACCAGAACCAGAGTCTTGGAAAGTCTCTGGCAGATATGTCCACATGAACCTCTATAGAAAACAAAGATGTAACGAAGAATTACTCATTTGTATAGCTAGCAATCGAATATATGTCAAAATGCATGTACACATGTGTTGTATTAAATGTACAATCAGCAATAATGAAATTTTGCTACTCTATTTGATAAAATATTGCATAGGTTACTACTATTAGGCGCTGACTAAAATCGGTAGAGATATTTGATTAAAGCAAATAATTAGGTTAAATTCATAATGTGCGGACATAGGTAAACTCGCATGGCTAAAAGTCTGTACCCGTCTCAGATCATCAATAAACACACATGATAGGAGCAACAAAAGTATGCACAGACGATTTACCTTCCAGAATTGCGCGAACAAAGCTCCTTTACAAACGATTTAATAAACTAGCATGTTCTGTAGAATTTTTTTTTGGTGAATAGAACACTCGCATTAAAAGAAACAACGAACAGTACAAAGCATCCCAAAAAATCGAAAATTACAACGAGATCCTTGAGAAGCCCTTCATCTTCAACCTCCAGACCGTGCCGATGGTGCGCCGCTGCTACCGCTCCTCCTTGAGTCGGCTTGCCGTTGTTGGTTGCAGACGGGAAATCGCCGAACGAGTCAAGAAGACCACATCCATTCCGAAGACGAAGAAGAAGGATGAACTGGCGTTGAAGCTCCTTGACGATCCTAAGATCTCCACAGCCAGACGAAAACCTCGAAAACAACACCCAACTCCCACAAGCCTCTCGACGTTGCCGCCGAGATGGGGTTGAAGCCGAGGAGACCTTATTGCACGAAGCGGCACCACCACCACCTGAGCGCCGCCCCTACAAACTTTAAGTCTAAACACGGAGAACGGAGCCCACAAAACATGGGGTGGAACCCTCCTGCCAACGAGGGCCGCGATCCACCGCACCCCCATGGCCCGAAGGCCATAGAGGCGGGGCAGATCGATGGCGCCGCCGGTAGAAGGCGAGGAGGACCTAGATCGGTTGAGAGCCTCATGTAAGAGATACATCACACACCCTTGTATAGTGTCGGTTGGAGAAATCATATATGAGGGGTCATTTTAGTCTTGTGTAACTGGCATGTTCTGTTTTACAACAGAGTCACCACCCTCCCCATGATCAGAGAGCAGACAAGATCCGAGCCTACCACACACCGGATCCAACGGTAGTGCACTGACGACATCAACGAGACATACCCAAACAGCAGTCTGCTTGTTACCAACGCACGAAAGCAGAGGGAGAATTGGAGACAGCGGATGCGAGCCAGGCGCTTGACGAAGCCACCGGAGACCGGACTCATCGAACGAGACACCGGTCACGTCCTTCACGAAGTCAATCAGCATCTCGCCGAAGGAGACAACCATGCTTGGGGCAGCCAACGCGGGAGAGACACCATTGGGCAGCGGAAAGCCTTGCGAAACGAAACGCAAGTAGTATCAGTTTCCTCCAACATCTTACTATATTTTCCCCATCAATCTCTTTAAACCCTACATTATCACATTTGTTGCTTCTGCTGCTAGCTACGCTAAATTGGCCAGTACATATAGCTGCCATGTCTCCTTTTATAGACTGCTCCATCCACATTTTATGAAAGCGGACTTTCGCCCATTTATTTCTCACCTTCCGCATGTCAATAGGCATGAGCAGCCAGAAAAATTGTAGTCATGCGGTAGCTATGCTCGTAGCACAAACAAAGAGTGCACCATATTTCTGTGAAATTCTATTGCCTCGAAATTCCAAGAGAAAATTGTAGTCATGCAGTAGCTATGATCGTAACACAAAACAGTCAGCTGTAAATACAATCGGCCTCACAATATTTTTTTTTGGAATCGAATGAAATTAGAAACAGACTCTAAAAATGCTAGAATCGGTCTAAAAAGACCAGCACCCAAAATATTAGCATTGTGGTTGTTTTTTTTTTGAAAATTGACAAAGGGCCCTGCCCGACTCCGTCCACTGCGACCCGCTGCCACACCGGCTCCTGCGACCCACTGCCGCGATGACTCTATCCGTCACGCAACCAGCTGCCGCATCGGCTCCAACCACGACGAGCCGCTGCCGCAGAGACTCCGTCCGCCGCGCGACCCCTTGTTGCATCAGCTCCAACTCCAGCGACCCGCTGCCGCATCGGCTCCGGCGACCCGCTGCCGTGTAGACTCTATCCGCCGCACGACCCTTTGTCGCATTGGCTCCGGCCACACCCTGCCGCGGAAAATCCGTCCGCCACACTCGATAAAGCTTAGTGTTTCTCTGCCAAGAGTCGATAACTATTTACTTTTCCTGCACTCGATACCTAAGGGCTGCGCCGCACAAACTAACCTTGCACATCATCACCTCCGCGCGGTTAACACCTCACATGCAAACGCCCGAGTAGCTTACTCTGCCTAAACTTGAATTCTTGAAAACTTTAATCCAGTTGCAGCCCAACTGACAACTTGGTAAGACACAGAGACCAAGGACGTCAGGTTAACGAAAAGGCCTAGCGTACAGTGCCAAGGCGATATTTTTTAAGTGACAAACACTTCAGAGATCATGACATTTTCTGCAGTTTACACGAAGGGCGACTACTAGGACCGTAACTATCCTCCTCGTCATGACACACCACGATTCGAGTCATATGCTCGGAGGTTACTTCCATCGGGAGCACGCGGATGCAAAAGCACCCAAGTACTTCATTCTGTCACCAATGATGTCAGCTATACCGAGCCACTTTATCGGGTCCTCTAACGAAGTTGGCAGCAATTGTTTGCGCCAGCTAGCTCATGGCCCAAGTCGAGTACCTCCTTCAGTGCCATGAAAAACGAGCCTATGCACAGCTAAAAGTACCCAACATAGCCTCGGGGGCTACTCTCTTCGGGAGTGCTAGCCGCGCACCTGATAAAAAAGACGGCACACATCATCGTATAGTATTAACAAGTCTTATGGAGTGCTCGCAACTCGACTCATTAAATTTTTTTTTTTTAAAGATACATCTTAAAATAAAGGTATTTGCATGGTATCTTCATCGAGGTGTGATTCTTACTAAAGATAATCTTGTAAAACGCAACTGGCATGGTTGTACAAAATGTGTGTTGTGTCACGAAGATGAGACAATAAAACACCTTTTCTTCAGTTGTCGGGTTGCTAGATCTATATGGCCAATCATTTAGATAAGGTCTACCTTATATCCACCTCGTAGCATTGCAAACATCTTTGGCAATTGGCTAAATAGGGTTGATTCTAGGTACAGAACTATTATCAGAGTGGGAGCGGTTGCGGTAGCATTGTCGCTTTGGCTATGTTTTAATGACAAAAATTCCTCTATCTTGCAGGTTTTTTACCGGTGCACAACTTTGCTCCGTTCATGGTCGCCACTTCAGCGTTTGGAAGATCGAGACCTCTTTACGGAGGTGTCTACACGGTTGGAGAACACGGCTACTGAGTTTATTTTCCAACATGGGTGGCTGTATAGTCGGAGGATTGAGGCCAACGGAGCTCTATAGTAGTTGACTTTTTTATATCATTCTTTGTACCTCTTTTTGCTTCATACTGGAATTTTAAACGGCTGTGTGCATCGTAGTTATGCAGAGGCTGGGTGTAATTCTTATAACTTTTTTGAGTAATAAAGCGTCCTTTATCGAAAAATTAAACTCGTTTTCTTAACAAGCTAAAATAGCAACTTGGCTCAGCTTATTAGTGTCCGTGTTCGGGCCGAGCCATACCGAGTTTTTGAATATTCATTAAGCTTTTCATCCCTACTCCATGGTGCTCGGGAGTCAAATTGACCCACTCATAATTTCCCCCGTTACATGCAAGTTCACTATCGTGCGTCCATGATTTCACCCGCAAGGGGTATCCGACTTAAGAATTTAATGTCATTGTGCTTGATCTTTACTTCTTTATCTCTCTGTGATTTGTAACATATTTTACTAAATTGATAAATTAGTTAAGCTCATCCAAATATTCAAACTGATGGAAAGAGGCTAGGCAAGTACATGTATAGACTATTTTAGTCCTTAGACATGGGTTCGATATGGGTCGCGAATTATTTTCTTTTAATACTACATTGGCAGAGTTTTCAACTTCCTCTTAACCCTAATATCATATATCAAATTAATGCATTAGCCAACTCAAACAAAGATCTAAACTGATGAAAAGGAGCTAGACAATATATTTCAACATATGTGTGTCAAACAGAAAAGGCTGTTGTTAAATGGGCGAATTTGGCATAAAGGGAGCGGAGAGAATTATGTTGCTTTGATTCTCGAGGAACAAAAGCGGCTTCAGGCAGCATTTTGATGCGTGACCAGCGGCTGAGAACAAACACACACACACGTACAGTATTCATCATGGACATCATCGATATAGTGAGGTGAACATGCAGATCGAAAAGGCACTTTCTGTCAACCTAGCTAGCAGTGTTTGAGTGCAAAACTCGCAGAGCTTGGGCTACAAGGTAGATTCAGCATATATAGTACGCAGTAGTAGTTGTATAATGTCTGGAGCCGCATTTCCCCCGGCATATTCCCAAGGATGAAGCATGATACCTTGCAAAAGGGCAGAGCCTAGGATTTCCCTCTGCCTTTGTGCAGTAGAAGCACTACTAAACAATTTATAAAGGAAGGAGCTCAGCTTCGCATCGTGCCCAATCTTGATGGTCAAGGTTGTTTCACTCTTTACTGCTTTTCAAAATTTCATACGGTACTATAGCCCACGTAATACGAGAGAGTTACAGACATAAACATCACATGTGAATGTTACTAGCATTGCATCTATTCCCTATTTCCCAATGAATGCAGTACCGTTTTCAGTTCGAAAACGGGCAGTCCCTCAAATTCCCAAAAACCTGAGATTCAACATGACCACAGTCTCAACAGCATTAAGTCGATGATGGATCACTAATATGTTATGAAAATATAAATGCATAAAATCCAATAGAATTTAGATGGCACGAAAAGTACTTTGAAGTAAACCGGAAACATACACACAAGACTTATACATATCTAATATATGTCAGGAAGTCACGATTTCGCTGTCCATTTAGTACTAATTATTTCTTGGGCGATACTCATATATAACCATCCAATGATGATCTTTTCATCATTTGTAATCCCATGAATCTCAATCAGATCGAAAGTTTTTCACCATCCACTTACAAAGAATTATTTCACAGTCGCTTCACTAATAGAAAATTTATATTTGCATGTTTAACTATTAAAGCGTTATGAAAGGAATATATTCATATTAATATAACAAGAGTACAAATTAAACATATCTCTTGCAGTGTATTAGGTCTCATAAGAAATCGATGAAAAAAATCAACACACGGTATAAAAACTTCAGAGAACATTCAAAATGCACATGAATATGATTCACCAAAAGTTGGTAACTAAATATAAGAAAAAAAGTAAAATAGAATCCTGAAATTATGACAAATCTTATCAGCTGGAGGAAAAATAGAACTATATATTAATATATATTGTATTAAATAACTCCATATATATTCTGAAATAAATTATGTATGAAAAATAGCATATGGGTTTATGTAAGAAATAAAATCTAAAAGTAAAACATCAAATAATATTTGGCAGGTTAGCCAACTTGTTGGCATCTGATAGCAAGCGATATGTAATGAGAGAAGAACAATGTGAATGCCTTTCATATATCAACATGAATGTCACTAGCATATGTAAAAGTGAATATATGTGGATTATGAAGTTGCAATAAAAATGGACTTGTGCATCAATTGATGCAGAGGCCGGGTATGCCCCCTTTCCGAAGAAAAGAAACGAAGTGATTGAGTTCACAATATGTGAAAGCGTCCGAGAAGCAATTGCTTTAGAGAGTATACATGCACACACACATAAGAATCACTTATAAAACTTTCAAATCTGGTAACAAAATTTTCAGGAGAATGACAATGTGCCATGTGCAAATGAGTTTATCCACGAAAGAAGCAAAATGAATATAATGTGGCTACAACATTACTTAGGCTCGTAATTGCGAATGATGTCAATATTCAGTGAAACATATGTCAACTCAAAATATCACGAGCAAGATATGAAAAGAGATGTGAAAAGTGAAGAGAAAATATTCTTAAAATATTTTTTTATAAAAGTTATATCGATAACTACATTGCTTTACATGAGCATTGAGCCGGACTGCAACATGGAGTAATCAACACACATGTTTGTAAAACAAAACTAAATATGGCGAGTTTGTTCCAAAACATGTTACTTCCTTCGATCCAAATTATTTGTTGCAGATGTAGATAAAATATTGTCTAAAGTCTGTCTAGGTTCATTGAATTCGCAGCAAGTAATTTGGACCGGAGGGAGTACTACCATATTAATTCTTCTCGACCAATGCAATTTTAACACATGCCCTTTCATATGACAATATTTCCTTCCTCGTCTGGATTGGACTAACCGCTGACAATTCCCACATCAACCACTTGCTAGCCAATTGACATTTGGTTTCACAAATTCACAGTGACCAATATTGTTGAGATTTAGGTTCATTAATTGGCCGTTTATTTTCAGGACCCAAATTTAAACGGGGTATGATCTTACACATAGACTGAAAGCAAACACGGACATTCACCCCCTTTTGTCTCCAGGAGTACAGCTTAAATGCAAAACGTACACACAAGACACAACCTCAACAAGAAAGGTAAAATGATAAAGGTACATCGATCATAGTACTAGGTCTTCAGTGCTTGCACTGCATGCAGAGCTCGAAGCAGCTGCATGCGAGCATGCATGGCCTTTTGCATGCGTACGTAGGCGTAGTGCGCTACACAGGCACCGTCCGGTTGTACCCCGTGGCCTCGGCGCCGATGACCTCGTTTTCGCCGGACATCTCCTCCAGCGACTTCCCCTTGGACTCCGGCACCAGGAACGTGAAGAGCAGGCCCAGAAAGTTGCAGCCGGCGAGGATGAAGAGCGAGTTCCGCACGCCGATGCCCGGCGCGTAGCCGTGGTCGGTCTTGCTCGGGTCGGGGCTCTGCGCGAGGTACAAGAACCCGAACCCGCCGGCGATGGCGCCCAGCTTCCCCGACGCCGCGGAGATGCCGTGGCATGTCGACCGCAGCCGGGCCGGGAAGATCTCCGCCGGCACGATGAAGGTGGTGCTGTTGGGCCCGAAGTTGGCGAAGAAGAAGGTGAGGCCGTAGAGGACGACGAACCCGACATGGTTCCCCGGCGCCGTCCAGTGGTGATACGGGATGGCCAGACCCAGCATGAACACTCCCATGAAGAAGAAGCCCATGACCTGGATGGCGAACCGCCCCACCACGTCGATGAGCGCCACCGTGAACCAGTAGCCCGGCACCGTGCCGCACAGCGCGATCAGCGTCTGCGCGCGCGCGATGCGGAACACCTCGTCCAGCGCGCTCATCGTCGCGGCCTTTGGGATCCATCCCACCGCGCTGAAGATGTCCTTCTGGAACAGGTTCTGGGAGTAGAAGGCCACGTCCAGGAGGAACCACGTCGCCGACGTGCCCAACAGGTGCAGCCCATGCCTTCTCAAGAACTCGCCGGAGAAGAGCCCGAATGCCGCCGACTTGTTGTTAGTGGGCGGGCCCGCAGCCTTAGCCTGCTCCTCGGTGATCTCCACCTGCAGCACCTTGGACATGTCGACGGCGGCCTGCTTGGCGTTCTTTGCCACGAGCGCCGTGTACCGCGCCGTCTCAGGCATCTTGGTGCGCCAATAGTACGTCAGCGCCGCCGGCAGCGCTCCCAGCATCACAATGATCCTCCATACGAAGTCGGCTTGCGACGGTGTGGAGTTCACAGGATCGACGTCGTAGGCGGGGGCCGGGAAGAGGATCCTGAAGGAGGAGGAGACGATGATGGAGACGAGGCCTCCGGCAAGGATGCCGAACCCCTGCATGGCGAAGACGGCCGCGATGAAGGCGCCGCGCGTCTTCTTGTTGGCGTACTCGGACATGATAGTGGCCGACAACGGGTAGTCGCCGCCGATGCCGAAGCCGAGCCAAAAGCGGAAGAAGCAGAGCGTCGCCATGACAGAGGCTGGGGTGTGGCCGAAGGAGAGGCCTGACGCGACGGAGCAGAGTACCATCAGCATGAGCGTCATGCCGTAGACTTTCTTACGGCCGAGCTTATCGCCCAGCCAGCCGAAGAAGAGTTGCCCGGAGAGTGTGCCGATGAAGGCGACGCCGTTGATCGCGGAGGCGACGTGCGGTGGGAGGCTCCCTGGAGTCGGGGAGCCGTCGACGTGGTAGTAAATGCGGCCGAGGAGCTTGGTGACGAGAGAAACGCAGAAGAGGTCATAGGCGTCGGTGAAGAAGCCCATGCCAGCGACCACGATGGCGGTGAAGTGGTACCATTGCGTCTTGGCAACGTCGAGCGCGTTGAGCACCTGCAGCTGCTGCTCCCCAGCCATTGCTGCCGGCTCTCTGATCGAAGCTAGCCATGGATCGCCAAGACATTTATAAGGAAGGAGAAACGGAATATCCGACCAAATATCCGTTGGTTAATTTGACCGTGTGGTGTGTGTGACAGTGTTCTGGTGGCTATGCTCTGCCTGGACGGCTGTTGTGGGCTAGTAAATGAGCTGTTTTTTGCTTTGCTGCTTTCCTAAACATGCTTTAACTAGATTTTTGTTTTCAAGAAGGGGAAAGTAGATGAGATGATTCCCTTCATTTCCTTGTAAAAACTGAGACAAGAAGAAGTTATTAATTTCTGGTGATGTGAAAACAGATCATTACTTCGAGAGGCAATTTAAGCGTTATATTTCCAGGTGGGCAATAGAGTAGTAATGGGTGGCAATGGATTAATTGCCATGTCTTGGTGCTAAAATTGGAGCCAGTTCTCTTTCAAAATGTTTGTATCTGCTCCGACACATATTGCTTGTCACAGATTTAGTACAAAAGTTATACTAAATATGTGACAAGTAATATGTGTTAGAGGGAGTAGAAGAAACTTATTTAAAGGGTCTTGTTTCTGAATTACACAAGAGTTTGAAATATATGCCACCTGAATGTTTGTAAGGGTTGCAAATGAGTCAAGTTTGAGCAAGTTAGACTAGGCTCGGCTCATCTCATACTATAATCCGAGCGAACTCAAATTGAGTGGAGTTAAACATCGTGCAACTTGAAGCGATCTCGATTTGACCTCAAGCTAGTTTCGAGCTAAACAAGACAATGAAAAATCCTATATGCGAACACAATATTTTGACCAAGGTAGACCATATCAACATCATAAGAAATTCTAAATATTATTCCACTCAATATAAATTTCGTCAAAGTAGCTTGGTTCATTCTCTAACAATCTAAAGACTTCGCCGAATTTTGCCAAACTTTCGTTGAAAAACAATAGAGATCAAGTATATATCATAGGCCATACCACTTATTATGTTAGTACCTAAATTTTCTATACACCTAATTAACCTACCAGATTTTCTTACATATACAAATAACAAAAATATAATCCATAACTTTTAAGGTAACAAATTATAGTATTTCCTTTAATATATACTATAATCATTGTAAATATTTATATTATTTCGAGCTGCCAAAGTAAAATCGAGCGAGCTAGTGTTGACTCGAGATCAACTCATTCTTCAATCTAGTTATATAAGACACTCATACTCAACTCATTTATTTTCCAGTCGGTGTTGCGCTGAGCTAAAAATCAACGAGTTGTTCTCGAGTTGCTCATGGGTCTCAAGCTTCTGTTGCAACCCTATTTGTATGGAACCTAATGCCACAATCACTAGCAACCAAACGTAGTAATGTATGTTGTGTATCATCAGGCCCCAACTTTCAGTAAATTGAAAATTTTAAAATTATAAAATAATCACCTCTCCAACCTTCAGAAAATCAGGCCTCCAATTCTGAAATAATCATATATGGTGCTCTTTTTTTCAAGAAAATACAAACCTCGCAGTATTGAAGAATTATATTTTGGAAATTAAGGATGAGGTTTCCAAAAAATCTGGGAGAATGCAATGTTTTTTGTAGTTACTGTAATCTCGTATACACAAAAAATTGCAATTACTCATCTATTGCCGGAATTTGGATTTATTTTCTCGATGGAAATTAGATTTGATGGATGAGTGTATTTATCATTGTAAACCAATAATATCAGGCTGTCCCATACAATCTACACTCGACCATTCTCACCCCCATGCACAATCAAGTAGGAAATATCACTTTGGAGCTGTGCAGTTCAAGTTCTTTTTCCAGGAAGGCGATCCAACTGGTCCTATTTATTAAGTTGCAATAGCGAGTATCTTTGGACTCCAAAGAGTTGTATAAGTTGGAAAATGGAGATTTGCTCGTGGCATTGGCCGTCGTTTCCATTCTTTAGCCATGTCTCTTGATAGATACCATCCACGTGTCTTTTATTCTTTATAAAAAGTCTGAAAATGCATTGCGACTTCCTTTTGCATTCAAGTAGATAAGAGAAGCTTGTGGAATTCTAGTATCTAGAACACGAAATAGATAGAGCGAATAAAAAAAATGAAATAACCAACATTTGCCGCCAGACGAAAGGAATGAAACATGTTGTGTCTGTTTCAGATCGAGATTGTGATGTGTGATGAACGCAGCTCGGTTTTTCCAATAAGCTAGGCAGGCTAAGGGCTAACGTGGTAGTCATTATGCTGACATATAAGTTATCCAAAGGAGAGTTCGAAAACTCGCGATTCGAATCTATCCGATCTTTATTTTTTTGCTCAAATAACGAAGAAAATTGGTCTGAAATCAACCCTTTAGGAGAGCAACTGAAATACATAGTAAAATATGGTCATGATGTAAACTTTTTATACGTGACGTAAAACATAAGTTTATTTTTATTTTTATGTAGTTATGAGTCATATATTAAGTTTTTTCTATTGTTTTTTCCGCTGTAGGTCAATATAAACGTAATTATTTGTATATGAAATATTAATTATGAATGTAATAATCTAAAAGTATCATGGGTGTAGTCGTGTAGAATAACTTTTTCTACACTCCGGGTGCTGAATAGCACGTAAATAAAAATATGAAGATCTTCAATACAAAATCAATTTCAATAGATCACCATAGATATATATTCAAAATTTATTTATTCATATTATAGTTGTTGACATTCTTTCAATATATCTGGTCAAACTTAGCAAGCTCTGACTTTGTACTACATTTATACGCCATGAAATTGGAAACAAAAATAACAATAATCCATTTGTGCATAATACTTATTTAGTTCATATTACTCTTTTGCTACCATCAATATAGAATTTAAAATTTGCTCGATTAAAAACTCAAAAGGTAGTTTTTCGTTGCGCTACTGCAACGGAAACACTCTTTCTTGCATTTTTTGAGAGATAAGTTTGACATAAATTGTGCAGGAATGGTCACGATTAGGTTCTCAATTATTTGAATGGTGATTAGGTTCGAACTTGCTGGCCGGGTTGTTCAACATGAATTTATTCATTCATTTTCTTGCTCAGAATAGTAAAACCGTGAAACTGAGCTCTAATATATTTGCTTGTTCTTCAGAGCGGCAATTTTC
Source organism: Lolium rigidum (assembly GCF_022539505.1). Lineage (NCBI taxonomy): Eukaryota > Viridiplantae > Streptophyta > Magnoliopsida > Poales > Poaceae > Lolium > Lolium rigidum. The sequence goes on from NC_061508.1 coordinate 120,024,908, forward strand.
ATGGTTTAAGAGGGTTGGTTGGTCTTCAGATTTATCCTTACAGTAAACTTTGTAAGTGCATCTTTAGCACCAGTATTTTTTTTTTTGCTTAAACATATGATGGTGGACGAAATGTAGCATCTGGCCGTTTGTCCTTGTCCAAATTTTTTAGACGAGCTCTCTCGGTCCAGAATTTCATAGCGTCACAGTTTTGTCCGATCTTACTTTGATTAATAATTTAACTACCCTTCCCAAACCCCACAATGTGTGGGAGCTTTCAGCACAGGGTATAATTTTTTTATACTTGAGAAATAATTCATGAAAATTATACCGGTCAAAATTTTATTTCAATCTGAATTCAAATGTTTAACCTTTACAACACATAACATACATTTTATTGCCCAAAATATTAGCCAAGTTAAACTTTGAAAAGCGTGTGCACCATGTAATTGTAAACAGAGGGAATAGCCTATTTTCACCTGATATGCCCCTGTGGTGGTGCTAGAAGAACAACTAAGGGTCTGTTTGATTCAGAAAATCTGAATATATAGAAAATTTGTAGATTAAATTTTATCGGAAAATTTCCTATGATGGTTGTTTGATTTCTAAGATTGATTCTGATAGGATTTTTCCTAAGCAATCATTTTCACTAGATTTCATATGAAATATAAATCCACTCATACATTCTTTTGAGAATCCTTTGCTTTTCATGCGGTGGAACCAAACAAACATTGGTTCATATGAATCCTGTAAAATTATAGTGCGCATGCCATTGTAATCCTATTTCGTATCCTGTGAATCAGACAGGCTCTAACTAAGGAGGGCTAGAAATGATGGGTGCCGTAAGCAAAGCCAAAGATGCATCGTGCTCGTTCGAGTAGTGACAGACACATTAACTAAAGGAGAGCAAAGTAAATTCATTGTTAAACTAATCGGTATTAGAGTAATGTATGGAAGGTGGTCAAACGAGGCTAAAGTGGAATGCTAGCTATTCGAATTCGTAGGCCGGGGTTGTAGCTGGAGCTATCTAGCTAGCTGCTTTGGTTCCTGGCCCTCCAATGTGCTGCACTTCTTCTGTTCTTGCGAGCTGGGCACTTCATCGAGAAGCCGCGCCACCTTCTATGTATATATGCATTATATTTATTGGATTTTGCTAGGTTCTCAGCCGAGCATTGCTCCGGTGTCACCCCCACCCCCTCTCACCACGATAAGTTACTGCAAAAAGTCTGCATAACCCACGGGAGTTTTAAAATTTGGACGGTAACCCCCAACTTTTAAGAGCATATCCAGTCGCGTTCTCCAAACCGTCCCCAAACGGCGCCGGATTGAGCGTTTGGAGAACATATTTTATTGGTGCCGCGTTTGGGGGACGTTGCTCCCCAGCCGCGTCCCCCAAACACCGCCCCCAAACTTTTTTAAAGGGTTTTTGAAAACACAACCATTTATTAAATATAGCATACAAATAAATATGTTTGCGGAGATTGTTTTCAAATTAAAATGTAAAAAACAATAAAACAACTAAACAACTAAACATGTGTCCTGGCATGATTCTTGCGGTCATCCTCGATGATCATGTTGTGCATGATCACACAAGCCTGCATCACCTCCCACATTTGGTCGTGAGACCAGCTTATAGCGGAGTACCGGGCAATTGCAAATTGAGCTTGAAGCACACCAAATGTCCGCTTGACATCCTTCCTGCAAGCCTCCTGTCGCGCAACAAAGTGGAAATTCTTCTGATCTAATGGAACCAAGATTGTTTTGACATGTGGTCTATTTTGGATATATATCATCGGCTAGATAATAGCCTTTGGTATATTGGTGGCCATTGATCTCATAGTTGCATGGTGGAGCATGCCCTTCCACTAGTCTGCTTGCAACACATTGATGTTATTGTGTGATCCTACCATGCCAAAAAAAGAATGCCAAATTCATAGGTCATAATCTGCCACAGCTTCAAGTACCACACTGCAATATCCATGACACCCTTTGTATATACCTTGTCAGGTAAACGGGTTGTTCATGCAATCGATACTTCCAAGCATTCCAGGGAATCCTCTGGCAACATTTTGAGCCATGATCCTTGCAGTCTCTTCCTCAGTTGGCCCTCTCAAGTAGTATTTGCCAAACTTTCCAACCACAGCTCGACAAAACTTGTACATGCACTCAATGGCAGTAGACTCACTCATGCAAAGGTAGTCGTCCTATGTATCGGCATGTGCTCCGTATGCAAGTATCCTCATGGCGGCGGTGCACTTCTGAATCGACGAGAACCCGACAACGCCTACAGCGTCGTGCTTGAGCTTGAAGTAGGAGTCGAACTCTCGAACGCGCTCATCCTATACCGGCGCCGAAAATTGTCGGCCTGTGTTGCGTCATCTGCGAAGTAGTCATTGTGCAGCATGGTCCGGGGCTTCGACTTCTTTCTCCCCGACCTTGATCCTCCGCGGCGTGGCCTCTTCCTCTTCTCCGCCTCGGCGTCAAGCATGTCCTGGAGGGACGCGATGATCACCAAATGCTCCCGGAGGTCATCGTCAAAGGCTTGCTCGTCCTCCAGTAGTCGAACAAGCATCTCGTCGTCGCTATCCATGTCTGAAGCAAAATCAATGGTTAAAATTGCGCCGCGGCAGACGGGGCAACGAACAGCGGCCAATCGCGCCTAACTGGAAAGTCGTCGAACACCTTGTGTGCGCGGAGGTGGGGCAGATTTGACGTCGCGTTCTGGGACGCGCTGGCGAAGCGGCGGTAGCGAAACGTCCGACGAGAGTGCCAGCCGCGAAGACGGTACTGACTCTGAGAAGAGATCAGTCGTCGGAACGGCTAGCAAATCCAGCGGCGGCGGAGGGGTAGGAGGCGCGGGAGGGAAGGCGCTACGAGAAAAAAGATGCGAATAAACGGTTTATGGAAATAGTCGCCGGTAGGTAGGAGCCCACCTCGCTTTTCGTTGTGTCCGGCGTGCCCGGAGCATCCCCTGTGGGGCAGGGATGGGCTCGGGGCGCCGGACACCGTATCGGACCGGCCAGACAAAAAGAGGTTTTGGCGGCTGGAAACGTTTTTTTTGTCCGGCGCACCTCAAATCCCTTTGGGGGACGGGACTGGAGATGCTCTAAACTGGTATCTTTAATTCCGAAAAAATTGTAAAACCAGCCAATTGACCCCTAGACTCGGGTAAGATGTTTTGGAGGCTGGTTTTGGCAGCACTCTATCATTCGCCAAACATGGGACTGGATTGTCCAAAAATTAGTGAACGTCCGCCGCCTTATTCTCACCGACGTGCACGCCGGGGGGAGGGGACGAGCCCCGTTGCCCTGCCATGCCACACCAGAAACTCTATGCTGATTACCACGCCGGTGGAATCAGACACAAGGTAATAGAGCAGATCTGCGAGCAGCGCCAGTACGAGGAGCAGCAGTAGCCGGAGAATACTACCGGTATTGCCATGTGGGCGAATTACGGGACGGTGCTTCGGCCGCAAAACAGTCGTCCCGTTCAGGTCTGCCACGTGGCCATTTGCATGAAAGTTTAGATTTGCATGATTTTTGCACTTATCCGTGGCCGTTTATGTACAAGATTCGATGATGGAAATCCCAGGCCAGCTACGGTGCTTTGCATCTCGTCGGCACCTAATTTCTTAAGCATACGAGCTGCACATCTAGCCACAACCACGATAGTCGACATGCAGTGTGCCGCTCTTGTTTCGCTGGCACCCTTGCCCCTTTGACGATCAGCAGCCTGATGCAGTACACCAGCATGGTCGGGCGGTAGTGGATGCCTATATGGTGACGCCCGGTGACAGACTTCGTGAGCCGCTCCAAGCTTTTCGCAGTGTCCCAAAACCGGCCTTCAAAAAGTTTACCAAAGGCTAGGGGGTAATTGTCTGGTTTTTTAAACTTAGGGGATTAAGTAAGTATGCCGATTTAGGGGGGGGGGGGTAGCATCTAAACTCTAAAAGATCTGGGGTAAACTTTTAATAAGTTAGGCCACGAAGAGGTATCAGGAGATCCTGACCGTTCGCAGTAGGCAAAGTTTGAAAAAAGGGGACACTGAAGCAAAAGCGCTCTCAGCTAGCTGAGAACTAAGTGTGTGCTCAGTTAAGTTCTACATCATCAGATTTGTTTCGTGATTCGTGCTAGTTGTCAGTTGCAACATAAGTTACAACTAAAATTTGATGATATTATCTAACCAAGAACGAAGTTAGTTTTCAGTCGACTGAGAAATAGCCACACCCTCATTTATTCCGCCCTCAGTTAGACTTCAAAGATAAACATGGTTAACTATTAGTTTGAATACGGGAGTACCTGGGTTTAAAGTTTCTTGAAGTTTGCAGGTTCTCCTGGTTTTGGGAGCTGTCGGGGGTTTGTTTTACTTTGTAAAAGACTCTGGTTTCATTGTGAAATGAATCGGGGGTGAAAAGCCTCTTAATTCGGGAAAAAAAACTAGGAGTAAGCATACTGATTTGCGTGAAACTGGCTCCATCGGAGCCTCAAGAGTTGGTTGACGTTTCGTTGGTCCATCCATGTATGCTAGCTAATGGCAACGAGAATCAGCATTATCATTCCTTTATTTTCTAATTAACTGAAGCTTTAGCTTTGTCCTTCGTTAAATCTTTTAAGTTTGATGTGGAAACTTTCCCCATCCCCGGTGATTCCTTATTAATTTTGATGTTAATCGTGTCTATAGGACAGCATATCAGCGATCTATGGCGTACTTGCAGAAACAAATCGAAGGGTGCCGGATATCTCTTCTCAAGTAGTTGCAACACGGCTCGCTTTCCCCCTTCCTCTCTCTCTCCTTCCCCCTTTCCTTGAGAGGCTCTCCAGAGAGGCCGGGCCGCTCCCGAGCCTTCTCCGGCGGCTCTGCCGGTCGGAGATGGCGAAGGAGGGGTGCCAGAGTAGTTGATAGGGTTAGTTTTCTAGGTTTCGGCTATATGCCGGTAGTTTGGAGTAGGGCTCAAGTTCGTCTGGATCAGATCTTGAGCATCCTGTGCTTGTGGTGGCGTCTTCTCGAGTTCCGGCGGTCGGAGACGGTAAGATTCGTCACCCTAGGGATCTCCGTGTATAAGATCAAGCTCTGCTACCCCTGGATCTTGGATGCTGCGCTGCTATCTCTTCCTCCTCTGGCCGGCCATGAAGGCGAGGAGAAGAGGAAGGATGGAGCCAGCATATGTGATTCTCGAGGTAGGCGGGGGTCTTTTTCAAGCCTGGCGTGTCGACGCCTCGTCAGGCTTTCGCTGCTGAGCGACTTCACCGAGCTTCCGAGGTGGGAGATGGTTCATAGGGCAAGTGATGTAAGGGGCCTCTTTGTAATTTTATACCTGCCACGTGGTTGAATATTTGCTCCCCTGGGGTCTTCCGACCCCGGTACTGTTCAAAAAAAAAGTAGTTGCAACACATATACTGACCACACCATGATCGAGCGAGTGCAAATCAGATGCACATGCACTACATCAAGGATTTAAGATGTACTGCATCTCTCATTCTAATATGTATTTTAAGCCCACTACGGAAGCTAATGAGCGAATATGTAAAATCTTTTCAAATGCCCAGGCAACAGACACATGTATTAGATGTCAATAGAACATGTGCATACGAAAATCAATTTTATTTTCATATATGACCGATATTGATCTGAAGTTGCTAAACCGTGCAGTACAATACAATGGATAAGCAGAAACAAAAAGCTGTGTCGATTGACCCTATTAGTTTAACTTTTTAAGCAAATACAGGTAGAGGGGATAAACTATTACACACAGCATGATAGCTGAAGATAAATGCTTAAACTGAATCCTCACCGGACCCATTAGCATCAGGCACTTCCTCTTGCAGGTTACTCTGCTCCAGCTTCTCTGTCTCTATCTCTTCAGCTGGGATTCCGCAGACTTTAACACCAATCTTCTGCAAAATAGGAATTGGAGTAGGAGAGGAATCGGTGGAGTAGATATATCAGCAGGGTTTCCAGTTTTCTTTGAAGATCCAGCAGGAGACGCACCACCTAGAATTACCCTAGCTTTGACCTTTGGTTTCCTCTTCTTCGAGTTTGTTGACATCTGAACTTTGAAACCTGCAGCATGGTTCCTTGGACACCTTCTAACAGCTGTTGAAATTTCAGGAACATGCTTCTTCCTTCTGCGCTTTGGCTGATCAGAGGATGCAATCACCGAGAGTGTGTCCTGGCCACTCTCTAGGGGTCAAGTTCTGCTCGGTGGAGGCGAATGGCTTGGACGGGGAAGATATGGCGGCGAGGGGCGGTTTTTATAGCGGGGAAGGGGAGGCATTGGCGGCCATTAACACCGACGCGTGCGCCATCGACGCGATGCGTCAATGCTGCCGTCCTGCCGCCGGCTGGAAAGGCTGAAGCTGAAGACGAGCAAACCATTAAGGCGGTGCAAAAAGCGAGGAGGAGGAAGACGACCGGTCCGCATCCGCTGAAAACGCTGTCCCACAACGACCGGGCGCTTCACGCATTCTCTTCCCGCCCTCCTTACCGCTAACTTGAGTCCATCCAACATTCCCGGCACCCCCATAGCCCTTTAGTGGGTCTTTAGGCCCCGAGTGGAGATGCTCTTAGAGCAAGTACAATAAGGCTGACTCAGCAGGCTATAAGAATTAAAATAGTGTTGTTTTGCTTAGGTGGATGAGAGAGAAGTGGAGAGAGAAGAGAGATGGGCTCTCATGCAAAGAAGCTGCTTCGCACGTGCTCTCTGAGCGACTTTGTGAGTATGTGTGGTGGGCCTTTTACACATAAAGTTATCAATCCTTAAAGCCAACTATTATACAAGTTAGCTATAAGCTGACTATAGCTAGCCTTATAGCCAGCACCCGACTGCACTATTGGAATTGCTCTTAGGCTACTCAAAGGTCAGAATTACTGATCTGGCAATCATAAATAATGGAGGCACATCATCCGGGTTCTCATTGTTGCTAAATGGAATAATAGCATTGGCAACTGAATGCTCATTGACATTGGCAGTTCTTGCTGAACTAACCTCAGACTTCCAACTCTAACACTGGACCCTCACCTTCAACAACAGTAATATGATCATCCGATGATTCAGAGCTGTTCTCCGATATCATCTCATTCCAGGCAGATAAAGGGCTGTCAGATATGTTTGTAAAAGAAGGATGAACTCCATCAGAAAATAGACGGCCTTGACTCCTGAGCATGGCTTGGTAAATAAACTGACCTCTAACAGGCATCTTGAAGGCTGTCGAGGGAGCTGTAACAATAATAGCCTGACCATCCACACCTTGACCACCAGCATCCTGAACCTGCAACTCAGCGTTAGCACCTTGCTCACCCGCAGCACCATGGGTGAAATTGCCATTTTGTTGCAGCCAATTCTGAAGGCTCTGTTGAAATCTCAGTTCAGCAGACACAGGAGGACCATAGATGGGGTGAGGGTTTCCATCAGCTGGTGGCGGGTCTGTATCAAGTTGATACAATGGACTGTATAATGCCTGAAATTGTATTGAACTTCATAGATGATTAGCGAGCCTGCCTCAAATGGACGAACTTGGAGCTCGCAAGATTGGAAATAGCCGGATTCTATGAGCCTGCAAGCATGCAGAATTTACAGTTGTTGGACTCTTCCTCAGGAAGTACTGGGTGGCGCCATAAACATTTGTACACCATGCCGGTCTACCTTGCCGGTCGACAAAGAGGCACACAGGCGTCTCCAAAGACAGAACTTGAGACGACATGTTGCAATACACCAAAAATAATATTTCCATAGAGCTGGATGCACACATGCCATTTTAGGTGTTTGGACATTTTAGCATAGAGATGCTCATTTGCTTGACCGAGTGATAGGTTGCGATTGTCAAGGAACCAACTAACGCATTTATTTAGATGCTACTCACCATTGTGTTCTCTTAATTTACAAAGTACAGAATAATATCAGCAAAAACTTACTGTAGCCTTACCAATGGATTTTAAGTTAAGCTAGTAAAATATAAGAAAACATTACTTTTTTTTTCGATAAAGGGAATATATTAATATCAAGAGATACCAATTACACCCAGCCTCTGCAACAACGCACCACCCTAATGGCACTACGGATACACACAGCCAAAAAAAGGAAAAGAAAACTAAGAAACAAAGTCCCGCTACAGTATCTCGGGCCTAACAACAGCAATACATCCACCGCCATGACAACACCTGAATTACAGACTCTCCAAAAAATGACGCCTTCAAGAAGGGAACAGTGCTCAAACACCGTCGTCGCCCGATCAAAGATCTTAGGTTTTCACCACGAAGATAGTCCCCGCTCTCAAAACAATGCCTCCACCAAGGTCACTGCCAGGCACAACCAGTTAAGGCCGGACCTTGGGTTTTCACTACGAAAGGTAGGACTCTGCGCTTCACATGTGTTGTCGCCCCCACTTTCATACCGCTGCTGTGAAGCTCGGACATCAAGCAAGCCCATCAACAGTGTGGAGACTTGAACCTCCCTTAGCTAGTCCTCCCCTCCGGCCTTCATGAAATTCTCTTCTTCCGACTTTCATCATGGATCCATAGTCACTTGATGTCAACACAGAAAAAGAGCTTCGCGCCGCTCCCTCCAGAACCAAACGGTCGGAATAAACGCATGGGTGCGCACGACCGAATACCTCCGATCCAGCAAACTCCAGGCAAAGCACTGTTATATTCACCGGTGGAGCCTTCCGGAACTCAACCCTCCGGCCAGATCACGAGTCCAGGCCTCCGGTAGGTCCTCCTCTTCACGCAGGAGAGGCCCTAGGACCGCCGCCTTTATTCAGGTCAGACCCCCACGTCGGCGACCATCCCGGGCTGGCCAACCCAACCCTCCACCGGCGACACCATCGCCGGCTTCCATGCACCTCCATCTCACCGCCGGATGGCGGTGATAGATAAACCACCACCACCAACCGCAGGCCGACCCTCTCCGGCGAAGAAAAGGCCACCTCCTCCGTCGAACCCAAGGCTGCTGCCCCGGGCGCCCTCGTGTCGCGGAAGAAGCCCGTGATCGCCTACACGCACCGACAAGAGGCGGGGGTGGATGGCATGGCGCAGACCGAGGGCCTGGCCGCCGCACACCACCAGCCCCTGCCGGAGTGCTGCGGGAAGCCGACGGGAGGAGGGAGACCGCAGCGCCGCCCATCCCAACCGCGCCGGCCAGTCCGCCAGGGGACAGCCGACGGGAGGAGGGCCGCCGCCGACGTCGCCCATCCCACGCGCGCCTGTTCCGCCATGCATCGAGGAGGTGGGATCCGGCCGCCGTTCTTCACGCAGGAAACGAGGAAGGGCCCCCGCCGCCGCCACGCCCCGAGGGACTTTGCCCCGGCGGCGCTACCGGCGGCGGCGGCAGCGGAGGGTGGGGTACGGGAGAGGTTAGGGTTGGGGTCTCGTACGGGATCAGAAAACATTACTTCTACCAGGATAACACTGTTCTTGATTTTGGCACGTGATTACTCTCACAATACAGCTTGGTATTATATAAGAAGAAGCATCTATGAGGGAGTAAGCATAGAACTGCAGGGAGGATAATAAAAAAAACTTTCAAGTTTCAAGCATTTCAGCATATCTACAGGTGGCTTTACCAGACATTTGTTAGACAATTATATTGAAAAGCTATTAGTTACGAAATATGTAGCATGGAAGTAAACCTTTCAGCTTTTGAAACAGTGGCTTGCTTTAGCTAAATCTATATTGTAAAACTGCTTTAGTTCAGATCCATCATGGTCCTTGAACTCATGAAGTGATGAAGATATCCAAGGATATATGAGTGAGTTTCATCAATAAATTGTAAGCAACATAACACTGTTAGATGTATATATATTTGTATATTGTAGTTTCCCCATATGTTAGGGACTTCCTGCATATATATTGTGGCCTTTGGCCCCCTGGTAATACATACTGTCTATTACCCTAACATGGTATCAGAGCCACGAGTTTACATCTCCTGATAGCCGCCGCCAACTCGCCCCGGTCTCCACCGGTTCCCGTTTCTGGCCGCAACTCCGTCTCCGGCAACGTCGTCGCCGTCCTCTTCTCCGACTCCCGTCCCGTCCACCTCTCGTCCCACACCGCTGCGCCGTCGTGCCGCCCCCGTCCGGCCACTCGGCCCCGTCCGCCTCCCGTCCCACACCGCTGCGCCGCCGTGCCGCCCCCGACCGGCCGCCCGACCGCTCCGTCCCTGTCTGGCCGAGACGCCCCGTCCGGCCGCTCCGCCCCCGTCCGGCCGTCCGACCGCTCTGCTCGCGGCCCGTCTCCGCCCCGCCTCTGTCTGGCCTGGCCGCCTCATGTACTCCGCGTGCTGCGTTTCTCTCTGATTCAATCGGGTGTTGACCCGATCGAGATCCCGTCTAAAAAAAAGCTATGTCTTCCTCGTCGGGCTATCTTGCAATTCCTCGCTGCCCGGTGATTTTTGATGGCGCGAATTACCCTGATTTCACTGCCTTTATGCGCGTCCACATTTGCGGTCTTCATCTTTGGGGTGTGCTTTCTGGCGAGGTCCCCTGTCCGCCGCGCCCCACTGCTCCTACGGTGCCTATTCCACCGACGCCCGTTGCCCTTGCCCCCGATGCTACTCAGGAGGTCAAGGATGCAGCCAAGAGTGCTGATGATACTGCTCTGGTTGAGTATGACCGGAAGGTTCAGGAGTATTCTACCGCTGTTGCGACGACTGGATCTGACTGACTTCACTCAGTGGATAGATGAGGATGCTCGTGCTGCTGCTGTTCTCACTTCCGGTGTTCTGCCTCAGTATGCTGCTGAGTTCATAGGTCTTCCCACTATTGCTGCTCAGTGGGCATTTCTTCGTCAGCGCTATCAGCCGTCTGAGGATGCTCTTTACCTGTCTGTGGTTCGCCAGGAACATGCTCTTCAGCAGGGTGATTCCACTATTGATGAGTTCTATACTCAGAGTGCTGCTATCTGCAAGTAAACATATGTTCTTATCAATCTAAGTTGGAACTGAAAAATTGTAAATGCTCAATTCTGCTGCAAGCTTTCTGCAAGACAGTTATATGCTCTAATCACCCAGAGATGCTATTGCAGAATTCTACTGACAATATATGTTCTGTTCAATGCAGTATGCAAGGCAACACATGTTCTTATCGCTCAAAGCTGCAATTGAAAAATTCTAAATGTTCAGTTCTGCCTCAAACAGTGTGCAAGACAATGATAAGCTCTAATCACTCAGATATGCTATCGGAGAATTCTGAACACTTTGGGTAGATCGGTGTGTTATGGTTAAACCCTTTTAAATTGTTATTTTCTTCAACAGTTTCAAGTTAGACTTTATAGATGCCCCATGAAACTATTTTGAAAACGCCATGGTATGTGCATTTCCGTAGGCAAAATAATTATCCATGACTGCACTTACGTTGAAATTTGTTAAATTCACTTCTTGGGTCATCTTTCTACCCGCCCGTGGGTTTTCCTGAGCCACACGGATAAATTCTTTCAGGCCCGAAGTGAACTCGGGTAGACGTCGGTCAACGTACATCCATTGCCGCCGGTTCATCTACATCAAATAATTAATTAAGTTTATCAAAAAACTATTACAAAACATCATAATATTTATAAATAGTGGAAATTAGCACCGTACAAATGAAAGGGTAAAGTTGTTGCTTAACCTTGATCGAGGAGGAAAGAAAGAGGAGAAAGCTTAAGTGTCGCTCCGGCACCTCATATCATTTTGTTTTGCGTAAAATCAAGCGGCATCATTCTCTCAGACATTTCATCGAGCACCTTATGTGTATGCCAAAGAGAAGCAAGGTAGCACTCAACACACACACCTTTCCCCTAGAAAAAATGAAGTGAGATGGCTGATTGGGGCTGAGCTAAATATATAGAGCAAAAGGGACCTTTTGCACCGGTTCGTATTACGAACCGGTGCAAAAGATAGCTCATTTGCACCGGTTCGTAATACGAACCGGTGCAAAAGATCCCTGGTACGTCCAAAGGGCACGAACCGGTGCTAATGACCCCCTTTAGCACCGGTTCGTGCCAAATTCGGTGCAAAAGCTCTTTGGAGCAAAAAACCAAAACCCTTGTTTCTACTAGTGCAATATCTTTGTTTATCCATCATTAGAAATTGTCGTGATTTGCAATATCAAATTCTTAATGCATGTTTCTCGCACTGCCATGATAGGATGGTTGAATAATTTGGAGATAATGGAGTTTGTTGGGCAGTTCTTAGAGACCATTGAGTTATTGGGCACTGCGGAGTTTGGGTCTTCGGTGACTCCACAATGTTTCTCTCTGTTTATTAAGTGCTTCCTGATGAGTTTTTTTTTCACGCAATAGGCAAGGCAAGATATGGTCTCATCATTCAGCTGCATTTGAAGAATTCTAAACGCATAAATCTATTGCATGCAGTGTGCAAAACAATGATATGCTCTCATCACCCAGATTTTGTCTTGCAAAGATTGAACTATTTTCGATGAAGATTCTTTCGACAAGAAGATAGTGAGAAAAAGAAATATCGACTTGCTAAATGGAATATTGTTTGTCGTCCAAAGAATCAAGGAGGGCTTGGTATTCATGACCTTGAGATAAAAAACCGAGCACTCCTTGGGAAATAGTTATTCAAGCTTCTGATTGAAGATGGGATTTGGCAGACCATCATAAAGAGAGAAAGTAATTAGGATAAAAATTATTTGGTCCTCTGGCAATGTAGAAATAGCAAGATTTTTAATGATAAAAATCATTCTCTTTTACATGTTATCTACCGGTGCGCTTTGCTCCATTCATGGTCGTGTCTTCAGCGTTTGGAGAATCGCCATCTATTTATGGAGGTGTTTACACGGTTGGAAGACATAATAAGGAAATTTTTCCCAAGCATGATTGGACCTCCACCACTCTAGGGGTTCATACGATTGTGATTTGATCACGTGTATTGCGCCTTTTTAATTTTACCTTTTGTGTCGTTGGTCGTTAGGTGTTTTTGCGGCTGTGTGCATCTTGAGACCGGTGTAATGCTTATACCTTTTAAATAATAAAACGCTATTTATCAAAAACATTTTATATGTTGAACCGAAAAGATAATAAATATATGCAGTAGCAAGTCTACTGTTTCCTCTCAAAACAAAATGTCTATATCATCGTGGCCCAGGAATAACCCAACAATGAACCTTGATTTTTGTGTTGTTGGTTTGGTTTAAGTGAACAATAGAGATGGGCCACATCTACAAACATGCACGTCGACCATGGCCCGGCCTGTGTTGTTCCGGCAGCAATGTAAAAAATTGACGCGAGGGACTGACGGACTGATGCGAGGTCGCGTCAATGTGAATGAACGATGCTCGTCGCTGGTACTAGGATAGGAGCTGAGGGATCTCCATGGCAGATGATATCTCTATCGGAGGAACGCGCGGTAGCAGCTCACAGATCGGACAAGGTGAGCAGCTCCTCGAGGTAGTCCGCTCCAAGGTCCTCCAGCTCCAGCACGGACGTCGCCGACGCAGCAGCTGCCGCCGCCGCCGTGCCCGCCCTCTTGTTCTTGCTGGGGTTTCTCTTCCGGATGCAGTGCTTCCGCTTGAGTGCGAGGGCAGGCGAGTCCCCCGGGGCGGCGGCGGCGCAGCCAATGCCCAGCGCGGCGAGCGACTCCTGCACGCGCTCGACGGGGAAGTTGAGCACGGCGGCCGGGCCGCGCACGGCGAAGGCGGCCTGATCGTAGGCGAGCGCGGCGGCCTCGGGCGAGTTGAAGGTGCCGAGCCAGACGCGTTTGCCGTTGCGGGTGGAGTCCCGGATCTCCGCGGCGTACTTTCCCCACGGCCGCTTCCGCACCCCGATCAGCGGGATCGGCGAGTCCGGCATGCGCGCGCTGCTCGCGCCGCCCCCGTGGCTTTCTTGAAATGAAGACGACACGGCAGGCGTCGTCGTGATCTCGCTGCCGCCTCGCTTGCCGTAGACGAACTCCTGCTCCTCCCAGGCACTTGCGGAGGAGGCTGAGCTGCTGCTGGTGGTCGGGGTGGAGATGGCTTCCATGAGGAACGACGACAGCTCGTCGTCGCCATTCTCCATATCAGTAAAGCCATGCTGATTGTGGGTGTAGTGTGCACTGGAGGAGAAAGACACAGAATAGCCGTGGTGGTAGTAGTGATCATTTGGCGGCTCCATACGTACGTATTGTATGAGGTAGCTGCCGGCTTGGATACAAAAGATAAGATCAGCACCTACGTGTACAATCTTTATATAGCTCGCGAGGGAAGGTGAGAGCCCGCGCGGAGAAGCTTAAGCTAGAGAAAGAGGACAGACAAGCCTTGACTTAACGACAGAACTAAAACAAAAGAAATCATGATCAACTTCTCTCCATCAGGAGCTTGCCTGTTGGACCGATCAACGAATAGGATACACAGGTGGGTATGACGTAGGGCGGCTGGATACGACAAGACGTCCGGGCGTCACCAGTTCATCACGACCTCTCGATCCGTCCCCATCGGATGGTCAATAGAGCTTTAAATTTCTTAGTACAACGTAGTATGAGTGTGTAGTGCAACCTAGCCATGATGGTCAATAATATCATCAAAACTCCCTCTCCATCACTATGCATATTGGTTTTCGTGTCAAATTATGTAAAGTTTTGAGTATGTAGAAAAAATAGTAATATCTACAATAGCAAATGCTTCCTCTCTGTAACCTAATATAAGATATTTTTAGCTTGCCAAAACGTCTTACAATAGAAAAATGGAGCGGTACATACAATAGCAAAGTATTTCACAGCTCTAATAATACTGACTCGATATGATGGTACTCCCTCCGACCCGAAAAACTGGGCGGGCGGGCATTTTAATTCAATTTTACAGAAAACCACTTAGAATTTTAAAAACTTTTGCAATCAGGTCCTCCCATCGTGTTCCTTGCGTCCGCCCATCTCCGGCGGCTCGTCCTCCCGGCGACCGCGCGCGCTGCTGCTCCCCGGCGAGAGGGAGTCCGCGCCGCTGCTGGTCGTGGCTCCGCCCTTTCCCGCGGCCGGACGCTTCCCCTTTCCCTGCCCAGGACGCTTCCCCTTTCCCTGCGCGAAGAGATCCCAGCGGACGGAAGGCTGGAGCAAGGCCTTGAGCAGCTCGCCGGTGGAGGGCGCCGGAGCGGGGTAGCAAGACCGCAAGGACGCGACGGTCGCGCTGGTGAAGGACGAGCCGCCGGAGAACCGCAGCGCTTCCAACCTCGCCGGAGTATCCTCGTCGCTGCCGCCCCCAGGCAGGTGAGCTCGCCCTCTTCTTTGCCGGCACCTCTCCGTGATGTCTTCGGCCAAGCATCTACCCTTGATCTGCGATCAAGCACCTGCGCATCTCCCCAAGCCAACCGCCTGGTTGTGATCTTCTCTTCTTCTCCGGCCACGCATGTACTGCATCGTTTTCGCATCCGCAATAGTAGTTCAAGTATCGGTGGCTACCATGCATCGGAGATGGGGGATCATGTTTTTGTGCTAGTTTCAATTGCAAAGCGGAATGGAATCTCTGCAAATTTTACTGAGAATGTAGATAGTAGTGAATGTAGATGGTTGCTGAAACTCATTTCATGTGCTTTAAATCTAACCTGAGACACTGCAATCTATTGAATATATCATAGCATACATGCAAACCTGAGACACTGCAATCTATTGAATATATCATAGCATACATGCCATTACCTTTAAATCAAACCTGAGACGTTATAAGCTTGTCTTCGGAAGTAGATATCTTAAGCTGAGGTCTCTCAAAATTTCAAGAACTTACTCCGTTTGTGAATAAAAGAGGGGGTTTAACCAATTACCCAGCAAGGTCAACAAGATGGTTCTGTCCTGTGTAAATGCATTAATCATGGTTGTTCAGCATTTTTTTTATCTTCCTAGTGCATTGTACAGTTAGAAACTTAAGCAGTGTAGCATTGCCATCATTGCGTAATAGCGGCCCATTCTAGGGGTATAATGAGATGGTGAGGTGGTACATTGTGCATGAAGGAACTCATCTTATTGCTGCATAAAGAATGTGCCGAGACTAACTTTCTCCGGTTTACCAAATGATGGAATGGCATGGGCATAGAAGGGTTTACCAAATGATGGAATGGCATGGGCAATGAAGGAACTCATCTTCTTGCTGCATAAAGTACTGTTGATACACAGATTACTTCTTATTGATTACTGCCAAGCACCACTATAAATGTTCATCTTGTGTTCCCTAAAAGAAATGTTCAGTTAATTGTGGATGATGACCTAGTTATCACAGAAAAGAATATAGTGTCAACACCCGAATTTTTAAGTCCGGATGCCCTATTACATCATACATCGCAATCCCAGGAAGATTGTTTTTGCGAGACATAATAGTAAGTAGTTCAGAGTCATCATTTATTACAACACATAGAGTCTTACAACAAGGGATCACATGATCCAATATTACACAAATAGATTGTTCAACATCACAAGTAAGTAGCGGAAGCGTAGTAGTAGTGGACTATCTATTCCACAGGCAACGCTTGACATTAGAAGACGATCCTAGTTATCGTAGACGTCCTGTTGTCCGTCATCCTGATACTGTTGCTCCTCTTCAAAGTCTGGCATTTGAATAGCCAGGGCAAAGCCATGAGTACTTTTAAAGTACTCGCAAACTAACTCTAAGATAAATACTCATTAAGTGTAAGAGGATGCTAAGCTCTAGGTTTATTTGCATAAAGCCAAGTTTTAGTTTCATAAATCTTTGGTAAAAGCCTAAATCATGTGCTAGACTAACTCAAATGGGAACATTAGTGTCATTCCCACAACTCATTATGGTTCACCATAATGTCACCTTTCAATCCACCATTCCTTTCTAGAATCAAAACATTTTAATGATAACGGAGATAGTATGGCCTTTCCAATCGTCCGTAACCGTGGACACGGCTATTCGAATAGGTTTAACACTCTGCGAGAGGTTGTACTCTTGTGCCACAACTTTTGATTACATCCGTCGAGGATAACCCCGAATCATCGTAACACAGTACGCGGATCATCAATCGAAACCTTTCACTTATATATGCTAGTATGAGCACCTCTCCCCATGAGCTTGGCCTCCCGGTGAAAACCGCAGTCAACCCGGGAACTGCACAGGGCTTGGGCCGTACATTCACCTCATTTCAACATTAATCCACACTTAACGGAGGCAGCCGCAGCGTAACCCCTATGGTGTTTGTTCAGAGGGAACCCATACTAAAATACACAAGTTTCTAGTTAAGCCCTACCCATAATCAGGTATTGTGGGGGTACTTGTATAATTGGAAGAGTATCGCATTCAAACTCAATCATCAATTTTCAAAAATCACCATCTTCTCTTGTTCAAATCCACCTCCACTTTACTTTCTTTCAAAGTCATTTCACTTCACCATGTTCCCATCTAGAGTAGTCAATTTTAATTGATTAGCACTAGCAACTATATGAGGGGTGCTATCTAGCTTTGAGTGGTGCTAATCTATTCCAAGTATTTTTCTACTCTAGACCAAGTGAATCATAATTCAAAAGTACTTTGAAATAAATGAGCAAAAGTAAATGTAAGTAAAAACATGGGATAGGTAATACATAAAAATAAAGTGTGATGGTGCCTTTGCTCATGTAGAGCTAAGCACTTGTTTTTAGCAAGGGTTAGCTTGCCTTGAGCTGGGTAGTTATCGAAGTTCTCTTCTTCTCCCTGTGAGTAGCCCTCCTCCTCTTGATACTCCTCGTTACTAGCGTCTATATACGAATACGAGGTATAAATACTAAACCAAGCTCACATACTAAACTAGAAACACCCAAATGGTTCACATACTAGTCCTAGTATCAATCAAACATGGCATGGTGGATTATTTGATTAGTCTTTATGTGAAAGAAAAATAATTTCCTCTCATTACTCCTATTTCTTAAAATTAGTATGTAGGTCTTTAGAGGAATTCATTTCTTTTTATTACTTCTTATTAAGATTTAATCTCTTCATATAATAATAAGGTATGAAATATAGGTTGACCCAAAGTCAACATTTCATATTTATTATATGTGAGTTCAATTTAATTGAAGTGCTACACTTCACATAGTTTTAAAACTTAACATTTAAATGGATTAAAATCTCTAAGTAATAATTCTCAAGGGTTCATTAGCCTAAGTCATTCCCCCTGGTTATTAGTACTTAGGATCAAAATTTAAATGAGAGGTAACTCTCATATTAGGGTTGAGTTTGAATTCTACTTTAAAATGCTCTAGAAATGACTACATAGCCATTTTATTTGATCTAGTCCATGATCATACAAACAACAGGGCTATGTTATTGCATAATCAATTAGAGGACATCATTTGTGATTTATTAGAATTGGAATTACTTCAAAATCTATTCTGGTTGAATTTTAAATAAAGTTTGAATGTTCAAAAGTCCCTGTCTTGTCTTTTTTGTCTAATTAAATCTACAATGAAATTGGTGATGGGGCCAGTGGCATTGGATAGATAATTTCATGAGCTTTCCAACGGTATAAAGTTTGCTAAATTTGGTTTGGCCGATTTCAAACTATTCAAAATTTACTAAACCTTCTGCAGAGCAAATTTGAATAAGATTAAACTGGATTTGAAATCGTGGGCTAGGCGGGAAACGATACTGGGCCGAAACGGTTTAAAAACCCACTTCGCAGCCCAACACGCATCTGGTGCACTTGGGCCGTGCTGACGAGGTGGGGGCCACCTGTCGGCGACTCTTTAAACAGCGAACCGGTATTTTCAATCTCGACCGTAAGATTAGAACAAGATCCGACGGTCTTCGGAGCATCGTCGTCTCCGACGAGCGACGGCTCACCGGCGGCGAGCCTAGGGGTGGGAGAGCCTACCAGGCCGTTGCGGGACTCGGCAAGGTGCGCGGAGAAGGTGTAGTAGATGAGGAAGAGCTTGGGGCAGCGGCGGCGCTCGGGGAGGCGCCAATCGAAGCAGGGCTTCCGCGGGCTCCGGCGGTCTTGAGCTCGCGATTCGAGCAGCTCCGGCGAGGTCCGAGTGAAATTGATGGGTGGAGGAGACTCGGTGAGGTGAGGGGAGTGGATTGTGTGAAGAGAGGAAGTGCCGATCGTCGCTATTTATAGAGGGAGCAAGGTGGCCGGGTGTCTTGTGGAGGAGCGTCGTCGGCGTGGCCTCTCCGTCGATCGAAGGGGCAAGGCGAGGACGGCATCTTGTAGGCGTCGTCCTGGCGATGCTCAACGGCTAGGCCGGCGCGAGAGAAAAGGCGACGGGATGGCTCGGGAGCTTGCGGGGTTTGTCACGGGGCGTGCGGCATCATTTGGTCGGGGACGACGGCGACGGTGCGAGGCGAGGCACGGGCGCTCGTCTAGCGTGTAGAGGGCGGGGAGTAGCTGCTCGGCGACGCGGTAGGGATGCGGGCGAGGACGGTCGCGTTCGAGTGGGCGACGTGCGGCGCGGCCGGTGCGCGCTCACCGCGTTGGGCTGGCATGCCCGGCATGCTTTTGGGCGCGCGCGTTCGGCCAATGCCGGAGCCTTGGCGAGCATGGGCTGTGTACCGTGATGCTCCTCGTGTTACGGAGATGCTGCGGGACAAGGTGGTGCTGAGAGAGAGAGGCTAGAGAGAGAGGTGCCAAGGTGGCCGGCATGGCCACGGCATGCATAGTCTAGGGTTTCTTTCCCCTCTCCTCTCACTTTAATCGATCAAGGCGAGTACTTGGGATGATGCGAGGGCTGTAAGAGGGTGTGATGATCACGGGTTAAAGGGGTTTAGGGAAGAAACCGAGTGTGTAATAGGGTGACACACAATTTGGAAATGTTGCACGCAACTTTGTTCGACACAATGCCCGCATGAACATTTTGTTTGAAATTTGAAATTCTTTTTGGTGAATCTCTTTTATATAATTAATGTGAAGTATTGGTGGTGGTGGCACTCAATTTGGATTTGATTTGCAAAAGTTCAAATTTGAGGTTATCTAGTTTTTCTTCTCAGATCCCATTTTGGCAATTTAATTCTGGTCAACCTAGTCAACTCTAGCCATGGTGGTCAACATGAAAAGTACTCACCTTGACATGTTCTTGGATGACATGGCTTTGGTTGACAAAGTTTAGTTTAGAATTTGAGAAAAACGAGAGGGGTAAAGAGGTGAAGAAAATATTTTTGGTCCACTTGACCATTATCATATGTATGCAAGATTTTTGAATTCCTTGTGTTTGATTCTTGATCCAATGATGCAAAAGTGTTAGTTTATCATATTGAAGTGTTTTAGAAGCTAGGGAGCAAGCAATCTTGGCCTTGGTGAAAGATTTGCATTTTGGCATGTGGTGTATGTAAGTGAATATGGGTTTCTCCCCATTTCTTTATTTCTTCTCAAATTAGGGTTTTGTGATCTTGGTTAGGGTTCACAAGCAATGTTTACACATACTAGCACTCATCATGGCAATTGCTCAAAATAAAATCACTCACATGCAAGAAACTATATGTGGCACTATATGCATATAAAAAGTTTTTGTTAATTGCAAATTTTGGGTTTGGGGAAATTCTCTTTCTTATTCATTATTGTTGAAACTTGGGATGTTACAAACCCTTCCCCCTTACAAAAGATCTCGTCCCGAGATCTGAGAAAACTAGGTACTAAAGAGATCTGGGTACTCAGTCCTCATAAAGTCTTCTCTCTCCCAAGTGGCTTCTTCTTCGGTGTGATTACTCCATTGGATCTTCGAAACTTGATACTTCGAGTACGGGTGGTTCGAAAGCTTCTTCCGAGGATGCGAATAGGTACTTCGCGGTATGTCGGATCTGAGTTGATATCCAAAGCTCTATGGTCGATGTTCTTGAAAACCTCGGTCTTCTCGGTACCTCTAAACACTTCGGAGTAGCGAGATGTGAAACACATTGTGCACCGCCGACATTTCTTCCGGTAACTCCGACTGATAGGATACTTCTCCTCGGCGACTCGGGACCTTGAAAGGTCCGACATATCGAGGTGCGAGCTTTCCTCTAAGCTGAAATCTCTGCATTCCTTTAAGGGGGACACTTTGAGATATACGAAATCTCCGATCTCGAAGGTCATCTCTCGGCGTCTTTTGTCGGCGTAGCTCTTCGTCTTGATTGGGCTGTCTTGAGGTACTCGCGGATCTTGTGAACCTTCTCTTCGGCTTCTCGGAGAATATCCGGTCCAAAGATTTGACTCTCTCCTACTTCCGACCAATTCGGAGGGTACGGCACTTCCTTCCGTACAGGGCTTCGAAGGGGGCCATTTGCAAGGCTGGCTTGGTAGGCTGTTGTTGTACGAGAATTCTGCGTACGGCAAGCAGTCTTCCCACTTAGATCCATACTCTAGCACACATGCTCTCAACATATCTTCTAGTATCTGGTTGACTCTTTCAGTCTGTCCATCCGTCTGCGGGTGATAGGCTGTGCTGAAATTCAGACGGGTTCCGAGTCCTTCATGTACTTTCTGCCAGAATCTGGAGGTGAATTGGGATCCTCTATCGGATACTATCGACTTCGGGGTTCCGTGCAGGCTGCCTATTCTTGAGATGTATAACTGCGCAAGTCTCGGTCCTTGATAGGTGGTCTTGACGGGGATGAAGTGGGCGACTTTGGTTAGTCCGTCGACCACTACCCGAGATGGAATCATTTCCTTTACTAGACTTGGGCAGTCCGGTGATGAAATCCATTCCTACGGAATCCCACTTCCATTCGGGAATACGTAGGGGTTGCAACGATCTGCGGGGCGTTGGTGTTCTGCTTTGACTCTTTGACAGATGTCACATTTGGCGATGTAGCTTCCAATTTCTCTCTTCATTCCATGCCACCAGAATTGTTCCTTCAAATCCTGGTACATCTTGGTTCCTCCGGGGTGAATGGAGTATAGGGTGTCGTGAGCTTCTTTCAGAATGACTTGCTTCAACTCTGAGTCTGACGGGCGCTTGTTATACCATAGCACTCCTTCTTCATCTACGGTGAATCCCGGTGCCTTTCCGGCGGCTATTTGGTTCTTGATTCCGTCAATGCTAGCATTTCCTTTCTGAGCTTCCTTGATCTGACTAATCAGGGTGGGTTGGAGTTCAATGCTGGCGAGGTATCCTTCGCTAACCAATTCAAGCCTAAACTGTTCAAACTCTTCAAACAGGCTAGGTTGCTCAATTGCTAACATGGAGTTCAACTGACACGGCAGTCTACTCAGAGCATCCGCTACCACATTGGCCTTGCCGGGGTGATAGTGGATTTCCATGTCGTAATCCTTGATTAACTCTATCCATCTGCGCTGTCTCATATTCAGCTCCTTCTGCGTGAAGATATACTTCAGGCTCTTGTGATCCGAGTAAACCTCGCATCTATTACCCATGAGGTAATGACGCCATACTTTCAGTGCTAACACCACCGCTGCTAGCTCTAAGTCATGGGTTGGATAGTTCTGTTCATGTTCGCTTCAGCTGTCTTGATAGGTAAGATATTACTTTGCCTTCTTGCATCGGCACACATCCAAGACCAATCTTGGAGGCGTCACAATACACATCAAAGGGCTTGGTAATATCCGGCATAACTCGATCTTGGGGCTGTTGTCAATCTTAGCTTGAGCTGTTGAAAGCTCTCTTCACACTTGTCGGTCCATTCGAACTTCCGGTCCTTCTTCAACAATTGAGTCATCGGTCTTGCTATGCTCGAGAATCCTTCAACGAATCGGCGGTAATATCCCGCCAATCCGAGAAATGCACGGACTTCGGTCTGGGTGGTTGGGGCTTTCCATTCTTCAACGAGTCTTGATTTTTGCGGGGTCAACGGCAATTCCTCCGGCTGACAAGATATGACCCAAGAATCCTACTTCTTTCAACCAGAACTCACACTTGCTTGAACTTGGCATACAAGCTGATGCTCCTGGAGGGTATCTAGTACCACTTCCAAATGTTGCTCATGTTCTTCTTCGGACTTGGAGTAAATGAGGATGTCGTCGATGAAGACAACCACAAACTTGTCCAGGAAGTTCATAAAGATCTTATTCATGAGATTCATGAAATAAGCGGGGGCATTGGTCAATCCAAATGACATGACATTGTACTCATACAATCCATATCTGGTGGTAAAGGCAGTTTTTGGAATATCGGTGGCACGAATCTTCAACTGATGGTATCCTGTTCGTAGATCAATCTTCGAGAATACTTGGGCTCCGGTCAGTTGGTCAAACAGATCTTCTATCTTGGGCAACGGATACTTGTTCTTAATGGTGACATCGTTAAGCTTACGATAGTCC
Source organism: Lolium rigidum (assembly GCF_022539505.1). Lineage (NCBI taxonomy): Eukaryota > Viridiplantae > Streptophyta > Magnoliopsida > Poales > Poaceae > Lolium > Lolium rigidum. The sequence continues at coordinate 120,048,029 of NC_061508.1, forward strand.
GTAACCAAACGAGTGGCACCGTCCTTTTTATCCACAAACAAAACTGGCGATCTCCAGGGTGACGCACTTGGTTGAATCAGACCTTTGAATAGCATATCATCCAGTTGCCTCTTCAGTTCCACTAACTCTGCCGGGTTCATGCTGTAGGCTCTCTGGGCTATAGGTCCGGTTCCGGGGATTAACTCGATGATAAACTCGATATCCCGATCTGGGGGCATACCGGGTAGATCATCCGGAAACACATCAGGATATCGACAAACGACCCTGATCTGATCCAAGGTGGGTTTGGCTAGGCTTTGGTTACAAGTGAATTTTCGGGGCATCTTTTCAGATATGTGTTCGACTATTATTCGGTGCTACTAGTCATGGTGATGGCCTTCTTGGCACAATCAATCAGTCCATGATGTTTCGCCATCCAGTCCATTCCCAGGACTACTTCCAAACCTTTGGCTCCCAGAACAATCAAATTGGCATAGAATTCTATTTCATGTATTCTGATTGGCACATCTTTGCAAATTTTTCTAGCTTTAGTTGTTGATCCAGGTATTTGAACTATCATGACATGCTTCAAAGCTGATGGGTTGAATCTTACTAGTGCATGCAAAATCTTCGGTAATGAATGAATGCGATGCTCCAGAATCAAACGAGCACTCTTGCGGGTATTGAGTTAACGAGAGAACATACCCAGCACAACGTCTGGGGCCTCCTGAGCTTCTTCTGCATTCATGTGGTAGAGGCGGCCGTTGCGGTTGTTCGGGTTGTTGGGGGCGAACTTCTTGTTGGTGGTGACACGACGCTGCTGCTGCGCAGGGCCTGAGGTGTTGGCGGCGGTCTTGGCGAGCTTCTTGGGGCACTCATAAGAGAAGTGCCCAGCCACTCCGCACTCGTAGCGAGTTGTAGGTGGATTTGTCCTTGGGGGTGATGGGAACAGCATTGCTCCCGGTCCTTGGAGCGGTGTTGGAGTTGTTGTTGGGGGCGCGAGGTGGAGCGCGGTTGAAGTTGTTGTGGTGTGTTGTTGTTGTTGTAGTTGTGGTGGCCTCCTGGCCTAGGGTTTCCTCCACTCCGGTTCCGATAACTCGGACGTGGATTACGCATCGGGGGCTTGTTGTTTCTTGGGGCGAACCCTCCACTTGAGTGCAGGCGATACTTGTGGTTGTTGCTTGGGCCCACTCGGTTCATCATACGGCGCTTGCGGTTCTCATTGGCTTGGTGTATCTTCCCTCCATCGAATGGCGGAGTCAACGAGGGCTTCTAGATCAGCAAAGGGAATGTTGATCAGCACGAGTCTGCATCTCATCATGCAGTCCATTCAGGAACCTTTCCTTCCTCTTCTCAACAGTATCTGTCTCATCCGGGGCGTACCTTGACAAAGTGAGGAACTTGTCGCGGTATTCTACCACGGTCATTCTGCCTTGCTTCAGTTCCCTGAACTCATCCCTCATCTTCTTAATCAAACCCGGGGGCACATGATACTTGCTAAACTTGAGTTTGAAATCCTCCCAAGTCATCATTTGCCCCGCATGTAAGGCGCGGGTACTTGTCCACCGAGCACGTGCAGGTCCAGCCAGATAATGTGTGGCGAACAACACCTTCTCGTTGTCCTCCACTCCGGCAACCTCGAGATTGTTCTCCATAGTTTGGAGCCAATCATCAGCATCGAGGGGTTCCTCTGTCTTGCTGAACACCGGTGGGTTGGTGTTTTGGAAGTTTTTCAGCTTTGACCCTGGGTGGTCGTGGTTTCCGTGGCCTTGATTGCCCTGAGCAAGCTGTTGAAGTGCAGCTAAGTTGGCTTGACGGTCAACTCTCTCAGCTTCTCTTTCAGTCATCATCTGCTGCAACATCTGCATCATTGCGGTCTCGGTGCGAGTTGGGGGTGCCATCTGAACAGTGATAGGGATCATGAGATAAGAGGGAAATGTCTATGGCTCATTTTGGGATAAAATTTCACACAACTTAAAACTTGATTCATAATTAATAATAATATTACACACACACAAACATAGTCATGGAGGTAGCACATATTACAAGCCAAATGTTCAGGAGGGTTTTAAGAACCCTTTCAACAAACTACGATACATGGGGCGGTTACAAAGGACCGATACATAACACGGAACGCAAGTGCTCGGACGGGACTACTCGCCATCGACGTTGATAGGGTAGACATTGTCCACCCCGGCATCGAGGTGCTCGTGGCCATCCTCGTAAGGGTGGAACTCCAGGTCGTCGTCTTCCTCCTCCTCGTAGTCGTCGTCGTTGTCGACGTAGGAGTAGCCGATCCCCCTGGATGTTCTCCCCTTCTCCTTCGCCCTCCGGCTCCTGGATGCTGCTCGGCTTGGGCAGCGATGGTCGCCTTCGAGTGGCGATCCTGGCCTTGAGGCGGTTGATGGCGTGATCCTTCTTCCGGTTGGCACGGCGGAGTGCCACTGCGTTCTCCGGCGATCACCACGATGGTGTCCGCTCGCTGCGCCAAGCTGGATGTGAGTGTGGTTGGCGTATTCGCGGGAGTTGTCGAGGTCGATGCGGGTCTCGTTCGGCATGAAGTCAAGATGATCAACATGGTGACGAAGTTGCGGGTGCGACGGCAGGTTCATTGGCACTCCGAGGGAGTTGTGCCTCGCGTAGTGCAAGAAGCGACTATCCTCGAAGTCCATGAAGTTTTGCCCGCACAGACGTGCGAGTCCTTCCTGAAGTCCCCTTGCGAGACCATCCGCCCAGTTGTTCTCCCTGAAGGAGAACTGGATCCTTGCGCTCATTGGGAGCGTGAACCTTCCACGAAGGTCCACCATGATCACCCACTGAAGTTGACCACCGGGCTGGTCATTCAGCATTCCGCCAAAGACTTCCGGTGGTGGGCGCCCGAGGTACTCGGAGAGGGAGAAGAGGTCCCTCTCAAAGATGAGCTCTCCACCGTTTCCCAGCCGATAGAACTCGGTCCGGAGAAAGGGCTGCGCGTCCACGACGTGATCCATCTGTAGAGAGATTAGATGATTAAGTTAGAGGAGTGCAAGTGTTCCAAATTTTAATTCACTTATAAGAAGGGCATGAATTTAAAGTTTGTAATAGACTCTTCAAGGTAAGAAAATGAATAAGGTTTTCATAACTAGTCAATTCATGGAATTTGAAACTAAGTTTTTGAGCGTCCATTCTAACTAGGGTCTCCTAAGGTCAAACAATGGCTGCGATACCAACTTGTCAACACCCGAATTTTTAAGTCCGGATGCCCTATTACATCATACATCGCAATCCCGGGAAGATTGTTTTTGCGAGACATAATAGTAAGTAGTTCGAGTCATCATTTATTACAACACATAGAGTCTTACAACAAGGGATCACATGATCCAATATTACACAAATAGATTGTTCAACATCACAAATAAGTAGCGGAAGCGTAGTAGTAGTGGACTATCTATTCCACGAGGCAACGCTTGACGTTTAGAAGACGATCCTAGTTATCGTAGACGTCCTGTTGTCCGTCATCCTGATACTGTTGCTCCTCTTCAAAGTCTGGCATTTGAATAGCCAGGGCAAAGCCATGAGTACTTTTAAAGTACTCGCAAACTAACTCTAAGATAAATACTCATTAAGTGTAAGAGGATGCTAAGCTCTAGGTTTATTTGCATAAAGCCAAGTTTTAGTTTCATAAATCTTTGGTAAAAGCCTAAATCATGTGCTAGACTAACTCAAATGGGAACATTAGTGTCATTCCCACAACTCATTATGGTTCACCATAATGTCACCTTTCAATCCACCATTCCTTTCTAGAATCAAAACATTTTAATGATAACGGAGATAGTATGGCCTTTCCAATCGTCCGTAACCGTGGACACGGCTATTCGAATAGGTTTAACACTCTGCGGAGGTTGTACTCTTGTGCCACAACTTTTGATTACATCCGTCGAGGATAACCCCGAATCATCGTAACACGATCGCGGATCATCAATCGAAACCTTTCACTTATATATGCTAGTATGAGCACCTCTCCCCATGAGCTTGGCCTCCCGGTGAAAACCGCAGATCAACCGGGAAGCTGCACGGGGCTTGGGCCGTACATTCACCTCATTTCAACATTAATCCACACTTAACGGAGGCAGCCGCAGCGTAACCCCTATGGTGTTTGTTCAGAGGGAACCCATACTAAAATACACAAGTTTCTAGTTAAGCCCTACCCATAATCAGGTATTGTGGGGGTACTTGTATAATTGGAAGGGTATCGCATTCAAACTCAATCATCAATTTTCAAAAATCACCATCTTCTCTTGTTCAAATCCACCTCCACTTTACTTTCTTTCAAAGTCATTTCACTTCACCATGTTCCCATCTAGAGTAGTCAATTTTAATTGATTAGCACTAGCAACTATATGAGGGGTGCTATCTAGCTTTGAGTGGTGCTAATCTATTCCAAGTATTTTTCTACTCTAGACCAAGTGAATCATAAATCAAAAGTACTTTGAAATAAATAAGCAAAAGTAAATGTAAGTAAAAACATGGGATAGGTAATACATAAAAGTAAAGTGTGATGGTGCCTTTGCTCATGTAGAGCTAAGCACTTGTTTTTAGCAAGGGTTAGCTTGCCTTGAGCTAGGTAGTTATCGAAGTTCTCTTCTTCTTCCTGTGAGTAGCCCTCCTCCTCTTGATACTCCTCGTTACTAGCGTCTATATACGAATACGAGGTATAAATACTAAACCAAGCTCACATACTAAACTAGAAACACTCAAATGGTTCACATACTAGTCCTAGTATCAATCAAACATGGCATGGTGGATTATTTGATTAGTCTTTATTTGAAAGAAAAATAATTTCCTCTCATTACTCCTATTTCTTAAAATTTGGTAGGTAGGTCTTTAAAGGAATTCATTTCTTTTCATTACTTCTTATTAAGATTTAATCTCTTCATATAATAATAAGGTATGAAATATAGGTTGACCCAAAGTCAACATTTCATATCTATTATATGTGAGTTCAATTTAATTGAAGTGCTACACTTCACATAGTTTTAAAACTTAACATTTAAATGGATTAAAATCTCTAAGTAATAATTCTCAAGGGTTCATTAGCCTAAGTCATTCCCCCTGGTTATTAGTACTTAGGATCAAAATTTAAATGAGAGGTAACTCTCATATTAGGGTTGAGTTTGAATTCCACTTTAAAATGCTCTAGAAATGACTACATAGCCATTTTATTTGATCTAGTCCATGATCATACAAACAACAGGGCTATGTTATTGCATAATCAATTAGAGGACATCATTTGTGATTTATTAGAATTGGAATTACTTCAAAATCTATTCTGGTTGAATTTTAACTAAAGTTTGAATGTTCAAAAGTCTCTGTCTTGTCCTTTTTGTCTAATTAAATCTACAATGAAATTGGTGATGGGGCCAGTGGCATTGGATAGATAATTTCATGATCTTTCCAACGGTATAAAGTTTTGCTAAATTTGGTTTGGCCGATTTCAAATTATTCAAAATTTACTAAACCTTCTGCAGAGCAAATTTGAATAAGATTAAACTGGATTTGAAATCGTGGGCTAGGCGGGAAACGATATGGGCCGAAACGGTTTAAAAACCCACTTCGCAGCCCAACACGCATCTGGTGCGCTTGGGCCGTGCGGCGAGGTGGGGGCCACTGTCGGCGCCTCTTTAAACGAGCGAACCGGTATTTTCAATCTCGGCCGTAGGATTAGAACGAAGATCCGACGGTCTTTGGAGCATCGTCGTCTCCGACGACGGCGACGGCTCAGCGGCGGCGAGCCTAGGGGGTGGGAGAGCCTACCGGGCCGTTGCGGGACTACGGCAAGGTGCGCGGAGAAGATGTAGTAGATGAGGAAGCGCTTGGGAGCGGCGGCGGCGCTCGGGGAGCGCCAATCGGAGCGGAGCTTCCGCGGGCTCCGGCGGTCTTGAGCTCGCGGTTCGAGCAGCTCCGGCGAGGTGCGGTGAAATTGATGGGTGGAGAAGACTCGGTGAGGTGAGGGGAGTGGATTGTGTGAAGAGAGGAAGTGCCGATCGTCGCTATTTATAGAGGGAGCAAGGTGGCCGGGGTGTGCTGTGGAGGAGCGTCGTCGGCGTGGCCTCTCCGTCGATCGAAGGGGCAAGGCGAGGACGGCATCTTGTAGGCGTCGTCCTGGCGATGCTCAACGGCTAGGCTGGCGCGAGAGAAAAGGCGACGGGATGGCTCGGGAGCTTGCGGGGTTTGTCGACGGGGCGTGCGGCATCATTTGGTCGAGGACGACGGCGACGGTGCGGGGCGGGCACGGGCGCTCGTCTAGCGTGTAGAGGGCGGGGAGTAGCTGCTCAGCGACGCGGTAGGGATGCAGGGCGAGGACGGTCGCGTTCGAGTGGGCGGCGTACTGGCGCGGCCAGTGCGCGCTCACCGCGTTGGCTGGCATGCTCTGGCATGCTTTTGGGCGCGCGCGTTACGGCCAATGCGGAGCCTTGGCGAGCATGGGCTGTGTACCGTGATGCTCCTCGTGTTACGGAGATGCTGCGGGACAAGGTGGTGCTGAGAGAGAGAGGCTAGAGAGAGAGGTGCCAAAGGTGGCCGGCATGGCCACGGCATGCATTAGTCTAGGGTTTCTTTCCCCTCTCCTCTCACTTTAATCGATCAAGGCAGGTACTGGGATGATGCGGGGGTTGTAAGAGGGTGTGATGATCACAGGTTAAAGGGGTTTAGGGAAGAAACCGGTGGGTAATAGGGTGTAACACAATTTGGAAATGTATGCACTGCCAACTGTTCGACACAATGCCCGCATGAACATTTTGTTTGAATTTTGAAATTCTTTTTGGTGAATCTCTTTTATATAATTAATGTGAAGTATTGGTGGTGGTGGCACTCAATTTGGATTTGATTTGCAAAAGTTCAAATTTGAGGTTATCTAGTTTTTCTTCTCAGATCCCATTTTGGCAATTTAATTCTGGTCAACCTAGTCAACTCTAGCCATGGTGGTCAACATGAAAAGTACTCACCTTGACATGTTCTTGGATGACATGGCTTTGGTTGACAAAGTTTAGTTTAGGATTTGAGAAATACAGAGGGGGTAAAGAGGTGAAGAAAATATTTTTGGTCCACTTGACCATTATCATATGTATGCAAGATTTTTGAATTCCTTGTGTTTGATTCTTGATCCAATGATGCAAAAGTGTTAGTTTATCATATTGAAGTGTTTTAGAAGCAAGGGAGCAAGCAATCTTGGCCTTGGTGAAAGATTTGCATTTTGGCATGTGGTGTATGTAAGTGAATATGGGTTTCTCCCCATTTCTTTATTTCTTCTCAAATTAGGGTTTTGTGATCTTGGTTAGGGTTCACATAGCAATGTTTAAACATACTAGCACTCATCATGGCAATTGCTCAAAAGAAATCACTCACATGCAAGAAACTATATGTGGCACTATATGCATATAAAAAGTTTTTGTTAATTGCAAATTTTGGGTTTGGGGAAATTCTCTTTCTTATTTATTATTGTTGAAACTTGGGATGTTACAAACCCTTCCCCCTTACAAAAGATCTCGTCCCGAGATCCGAGAAAACTAGGTACTAAAGAGATCCGGGTACTCGGTCCTCATAAAGTCTTCTCTCTCCCAAGTGGCTTCTTCTTCGGTGTGATTACTCCATTGGATCTTCGAAACTTGATACTTCGAGTACGGGTGGTTCGAAAGCTTCTTCCGAGGATGCGAATAGGTACTTCGCGGTATGTCGGATCTGAGTTGATATCCACAGCTCTATGGTCGATGTTCTTGAAAACCTCGGTCTTCTCGGGTACCTCTAAACACTTCGGAGTAGCGAGATGTGAAACACATTGTGCACCGCCGACATTTCTTCCGGTAACTCCGGCTGATAGGATACTTCTCCTCGGCGACTCAGGACCTTGAAAGGTCCGACATATCGGGGTGCGAGCTTTCCTCTAAGCTGAAATCTCTGCATTCCTTTAAGGGGGGACACTTTGAGATATACGAAATCTCCGATCTCGAAGGTCATCTCTCGGCGTCTTTTGTCGGCGTAGCTCTTCTGTCTTGATTGGGCTGTCTTGAGGTACTCGCGAATCTTGTGAACCTTCTCTTCGGCTTCTCGGAGAATATCTGGTCCAAAGATTTGACTCTCTCCTACTTCCGACCAATTCAGAGGGGTACGGCACTTCCTTCCGTACAGGGCTTCGAAGGGGGCCATTTGCAAGCTGGCTTGGTAGCTGTTGTTGTACGAGAATTCTGCGTACGGCAAGCAGTCTTCCCACTTAGATCCATACTCTAGCACACATGCTCTCAACATATCTTCTAGTATCTGGTTGACTCTTTCGGTCTGTCCATCCGTACTGCGGGTGATAGGCTGTGCTGAAATTCAGACGAGTTCCGAGTCCTTCATGTACTTTCTGCCAGAATCTGGAGGTGAATTGGGATCCTCTGTCGGATACTATCGACTTCGGGGTTCCGTGCAGGCTGACTATTCTTGAGATGTATAACTCTGCAAGTCTCGGTCCTTGATAGGTGGTCTTGACGGGGATGAAGTGGGCGACTTTGGTTAGTCTGTCGACCACTACCCAGATGGAATCATTTCCTTTACTAGACTTGGGCAGTCCGGTGATGAAATCCATTCCTACGGAATCCCACTTCCATTCGGGAATACGTAGGGGTTGCAACGATCTGCGGGGCGTTGGTGTTACTGCTTTGACTCTTTGACGAGATGTCACACTTGGCGATGTAGCTTCCAATTTCTCTCTTCATTCCATGCCACCGAAATTGTTCCTTCAAATCCTGGTACATCTTGGTTCCTCCGGGGTGAATGGAGTATAGGGTGTCGTGAGCTTCTTTCGGAATGACTTGCTTCAACTGCGAGTCGACGGTACGCACGGGCGCTTGTTATACCATAGCACTCCTTCTTCATCTACGGTGAATCCCGGTGCCTTTCCGGCGGCTATTTGGTTCTTGATTCCGTCAATGCTAGCATTTCCTTTACGAGCTTCCTTGATCGACTAATCGGGGTGGGTTGGAGTTCAATGCTGGCGAGGTATCCTTCGCTAACCAGTTCAAGCCTAAGCTTGTTCAAACTCTTCAAACGAGGCTGGGTTGCTCAATTGCTAACATGGAGTTCAACTGACACGGCGGTCTACTCAGAGCATCCGCTACCACATTGGCCTTGCCGGGGTGATAGTGGATTTCCATGTCGTAATCCTTGATTAACTCTATCCATCTGCGATGTCTCATATTCAGCTCCTTCTGCGTGAAGATATACTTCAGGCTCTTGTGATCCGAGTAAACCTCGCATCGATTACCCATGAGGTAATGACGCCATACTTTCAGTGCTAACACCACCGCTGCTAGCTCTAAGTCATGGGTTGGATAGTTCTGTTCATGCTGCTTCAGTTGTCTTGACAGGTAAGATATTACTTTTCCTTCTTGCATTAGCACACATCCAAGACCAATCTTGGAGGCGTCACAGTACACATCAAAGGGCTTGGTAATGTCCGGCATAACCAATATTGGGGCTGTTGTCAATCTTAGCTTGAGCTGTTGAAAGCTCTCTTCACACTTGTCGGTCCATTCGAACTTCCGGTCCTTCTTCAACAATTGAGTCATCGGTCTTGCTATGCTCGAGAATCCTTCAACGAATCGGCGGTAATATCCCGCCAATCCGAGAAATGCACGGACTTCGGTGCGGGTGGTTGGGGCTTTCCATTCTTCAACGGTCTTGATTTTTGCGGGGTCAACGGCAATTCCTCCGGCTGACAAGATATGACCCAAGAATCCTACTTCTTTCAACCAGAACTCACACTTGCTGAACTTGGCATACAACTGATGCTCCCGAAGGGTATCTAGTACCACTTCCAAATGTTGCTCATGTTCTTCTTCGGACTTGGAGTAAATGAGGATGTCGTCGATGAAGACAACCACAAACTTGTCCGGGAAGTTCATAAAGATCTTATTCATGAGATTCATGAAATAAGCGGGGGCATTGGTCAATCCAAATGACATGACATTGTACTCATACAATCCATATCCGGTGGTAAAGGCAGTTTTGGAATATCGGTGGCACGAATCTTCAAGCTGATGGTATCCTGTTCGTGAGATCAATCTTCGAGAATACTTGGGCTCCGGTCGGTTGGTCAAACAGATCTTCTATCTTGGGCAACGGATACTTGTTCTTAATGGTGACATCGTTAAGCTTACGATAGTCCGTAACCAAACGAGTGGCACCGTCCTTTTTATCCACAAACAAAACTGGCGATCTCCAGGGTGACGCACTTGGTTGAATCAGACCTTTGAATAGCATATCATCCAGTTGCCTCTTCAGTTCCACTAACTCTGCCGGGTTCATGCTGTAGGCTCTGCGGGCTATAGGTCCGGTTCCGAGGATTAACTCGATGATAAACTCGATATCCCGATGCGGGGGCATACCGGGTAGATCATCCGGAAACACATCGGGATATCGACAAACGACCACGATCGATCCAAGGTGGGTTTGGCTAGGCTTTGGTTACAAGTGAATTTTCGGGGCATCTTTTCGGATATGTGTTCGACTATTATTCCGGTGCTACTAGTCATGGTGATGGCCTTCTTGGCACAATCAATCAGTCCATGATGTTTCGCCATCCGAGTCCATTCCCAGGACTACTTCCAAACCTTTGGCTCCCAGAACAATCAAATTGGCATAGAATTCTATTTCATGTATTCGATTGGCACATCTTTGCAAATTTTTCTAGCTTTAGTTGTTGATCCGAGGTATTTGAACTATCATGACATGCTTCAAACTGATGGGTTGAATCTTACTAGTGCATGCAAAATCTTCGGTAATGAATGAATGCGATGCTCCGAGAATCAAACGGCACTCTTGCGGGTATTGAGTTAACGAGAGAACATACCCGGCACAACGTACGGGGCCTCCTGAGCTTCTTCGCATTCATGTGGTAGAGGCGGCCGTTGCGGTTGTTCGGGTTGTTGGGGGCGAACTTCTTGTTGGTGGTGACACGACGGCTGGCTGCTGCGCGGGGCACGAGGTGTGGGCGGCAGTCTTGGCGAGTTTCTTGGGGCACTCATAGGAGAAGTGCCCAGCCACTCCGCACTCGTAGCAGTTGTAGGTGGATTTTTCCTTGGGGGTGATGGGAACAGCATTGCTCCCAGTCCTTGGAGCGGTGTTGGAGTTGTTGTTGGGGGCGCGAGGTGGAGCGCGGTTGAAGTTGTTGTTGTGGTTGTTGTTGTTGTAGTTGTGGTGGCCTCCTGGCACTAGGGTTTCCTCCACTCCGGTTCGATAACTCGGACGTGGATTACGCATCGGGGGCTTGTTGTTTCTTGGGGCGAACCCTCCACTTGAGCTGGGGCGATACTTGTGGTTGTTGCTGGGCCCACTGCGGTTCATCATACGGCGCTTGCGGTTCTCATTGGCTTGGTGTATCTTCCCCTCCATCTGAATGGCGGAGTCAACGAGGGCTTCTAGATCAGCAAAGGGAATGTTGATCGGCACGATCTGCATCTCATCATGCGGTCCATTCGGGAACCTTTCCTTCCTCTTCTCAACGGTGTCTGTCTCATCCGGGCGTACCTTGACAAAGTGAGGAACTTGTCGCGGTATTCTACCACGGTCATTATGCCTTGCTTCAGTTCCCTGAACTCATCCCTCATCTTCTTAATCAAACCCGGGGGCACATGATACTTGCTAAACTTGAGTTTGAAATCCTCCCAAGTCATCATTTGCCCCGCATGTAAGGCGCGGGTACTTGTCCACCAGGCACGTGCAGGTCCAGCCAGATAGTGGGTGGCGAACAACACCTTCTCGTTGTCCTCCACTCCGGCAACCTCGAGATTGTTCTCCATAGTCTGGAGCCAATCATCAGCATCGAGGGGTTCCTCTGTCTTGCTGAACACCGGTGGGTTGGTGTTTTGGAAGTTTTTCAGCTTTGACCCTGGGTGGTCGTGGTTTCCGTGGCCTTGATTGCCCTGAGCAAGCTGTTGAAGTGCAGCTAAGTTGGCTTGACGGTCAACTCTCTCAGCTTCTCTTTCAGTCATCATCTGTTGCAACATCTGCATCATTGCGGTCTCGTTGCGAGTTGGGGGTGCCATCTGAACAGTGATAGGGATCATGAGATAAGAGGGAAATGTCTATGGCTCATTTTGGGATAAAATTTCAACTTAAACTTGATTCATAAATAATAATAATATTACACACACACAAACATAGTCATGGAGGTAGCACATATTACAAGCCAAATGTTCAGGAGGGTTTTAAGAACCCTTTCAACAAACTACGATACATGGGGCGGTTACAAAGGACCGATACATAACACGGGACGCAAGTGCTCAGACGGGACTACTCGCCATCGACGTTGATAGGGTAGACATTGTCCACCCCGGCATCGAGGTGCTCGTGGCCATCCTCGTAAGGGTGGAACTCCAGGTCGTCGTCTTCCTCCTCCTCGTAGTCGTCGTCGTTGCTGACGTAGGAGTAGCCGTCCCCCTGGATGTTCTCCCCTTCTCCTTCGCCCTCCAGGCTCCTGGATGCTGCTCAGCTTGGGCAGCGATGGTCGCCTTCGGAGTGGCGATCCTGGCCTTGAGGCGGTTGATGGCGTGATCCTTCTTCACGGTTGGCACGGCGGAGTGCCCTGCGTTCTCCGGCGATCACCACGATGGTGTCCGCCTGCTGCGCCAGCTCGGATGTGAGTGTGGTTGGCGTATTCGCGGGAGTTGTCGAGGTCGATGCGGGTCTCGTTCAGCATGAAGTCAAGATGATCAACATGGTGACGAAGTTGCGGGTGCGACGGCAGGTTCATTGGCACTCCGAGGGAGTTGTGCCTCGCGTAGTGCAAGAAGCGACTATCCTCGAAGTCCATGAAGTTTTGCCCGCACAGACGTGCGAGTCCTTCACTGAAGTCCCCTTGCGAGACCATCCGCCCAGTTGTTCTCCCTGAAGGAGAACTGGATCCTTGCGCTCATTGGGAGCGTGAACCTTCCACGAAGGTCCACCATGATCACCCACTGAAGTTGACCACCGGGCTGGTCATTGAGCATTCCACCAAAGACTTCCGGTGGTGGGCGCCCGAGGTACTCGGAGAGGGAGAAGAGGTCCCTCTCAAAGATGAGCTCTCCACCGTTCCCCAAGCCGATAGAACTCAGTCTGGAGAAAGGGCTGCGCGTCCACGACGTGATCCATCTGTAGAGAGATTAGAGGATTAAGTTAGAGGAGTGCAAGTGTTCCAAATTTTAATTCACTTATAAGAAGGGCATGAATTTAAAGTTTGTAATAGACTCTTCAAGGTAAGAAAATGAATAAGGTTTTCATAACTAGTCAATTCATGGAATTTGAAACTAAGTTTTTGAGCGTCCATTCTAACTAGGGTCTCCTAAGGTCAAACAATGGCTCGATACCAACTTGTCAACACCCGAATTTTTAAGTCCGGATGCCCTATTACATCATACATCGCAATCCCGGGAAGATTGTTTTTGCGAGACATAATAGTAAGTAGTTCGAGTCATCATTTATTACAACACATAGAGTCTTACAACAAGGGATCACATGATCCAATATTACACAAATAGATTGTTCAACATCACAAATAAGTAGCGGAAGCGTAGTAGTAGTGGACTATCTATTCCACGAGGCAACGCTTGACGTTAGAAGACGATCCTAGTTATCGTAGACGTCACTGTTGTCCGTCATCCCGATACTTGTTGCTCCTCTTCATAGTCTGGCATTTGAATAGCCAGGGCAAAGCCATGAGTACTTTTAAAGTACTCGCAAACTAACTCTAAGATAAAAACTCAATAAGGGTAAGGGGATACTAAGCTCTAGGTTTATTTGCATAAAGCCAAGTTTTAGTTTCATAAATCTTTGGTAAAAGCCTAAATCATGTGCTAGACTAACTCAAGTGGGAACATTAGTGTCATTCCCACAACTCATTATGGTTCACCATAATGTCACCTTTCAATCCACCATTCCTTTCTAGAATCAAAACATTTTAATGATAACGGAGATAGTATGGCCTTTCCAATCGTCCGTAACCGTGGACACGGCTATTCGAATAGGTTTAACACTCTGCGAGAGGTTGTACTCTTGTGCCACAACTTTTGATTACATCCGTCGAGGATAACCCCGAATCATCGTAACACAGTACGCGGATCATCAATCGAAACCTTTCACTTATATATGCTAGTATGAGCACCTCTCCCCATGAGCTTGGCCTCCCGGTGAAAACCGCAGTCAACCGGGAAGCTGCACGGGGCTTGGGCCGTACATTCACCTCATTTCAACATCAATCCACACTTAACGGAGGCAGCCGCGGCGTAACCCCTATGATGTTTGTTCGGAGGGAACCCATACTAAAATACACAAGTTTCTAGTTAAGCCCTACCCATAATCGGGTATTGTGGGGGTACTTGTATAATTGGAAGGGTATCGCATTCAAACTCAATCATCAATTTTCAAAAATCACCATCTTCTCTTGTTCAAATCCACCTCCACTTTACTTTCTTTCAAAGTCATTTCACTTCACCATGTTCCCATCTAGAGTAGTCAATTTTAATTGATTAGCACTAGCAACTATATGAGGGGTGCTATCTAGCTTTGAGTGGTGCTAATCTATTCCAAGTATTTTTCTACTCTAGACCAAGTGAATCATAAATCAAAAAGTACTTTGAAATAAATAAGCAAAAGTAAATGTAAGTAAAAACATGGGATAGGTAATACATAAAAGTAAAGTGTGATGGTGCCTTTGCTCATGTAGAGCTAAGCACTTGTGTTTAGCAAGGGTTAGCTTGCCTTGAGCTGGGTAGTTATCGAAGTTCTCTTCTTCTTCCTGTGAGTAGCCCTCCTCCTCTTGATACTCCTCGTTACTAGCGTCTATATACGAATACGAGGTATAAATACTAAACCAAGCTCACATACTAAACTAGAAACACTCAAATGGTTCACATACTAGTCCTAGTATCAATCAAACATGGCATGGTGGATTATTTGATTAGTCTTTATTTGAAAGAAAAATAATTTCCTCTCATTACTCCTATTTCTTAAAATTGGTATGTAGGTCTTTAAAGGAATTCATTTCTTTTCATTACTTCTTATTAAGATTTAATCTCTTCATATAATAATAAGGTATGAAATATAGGTTGACCCAAAGTCAACATTTCATATCTATTATATGTGAGTTCAATTTAATTGAAGTGCTACACTTCACATAGTTTTAAAACTTAACATTTAAATGGATTAAAATCTCTAAGTAATAATTCTCAAGGGTTCATTAGCCTAAGTCATTCCCCCTGGTTATTAGTACTTAGGATCAAAATTTAAATGAGAGGTAACTCTCATATTAGGGTTGAGTTTGAATTCTACTTTAAAATGCTCTAGAAATGACTACATAGCCATTTTATTTGATCTAGTCCATGATCATACAAACAACAGGGCTATGTTATTGCATAATCAATTAGAGGACATCATTTGTGATTTATTAGAATTGGAATTACTTCAAAATCTATTCTGGTTGAATTTTAAATAAAGTTTGAATGTTCAAAAGTCCCTGTCTTGTCTTTTTTGTCTAATTAAATCTACAATGAAATTGGTGATGGGGCCAGTGGCATTGGATAGATAATTTCATGAGCTTTCCAACGGTATAAAGTTTGCTAAATTTGGTTTGGCCGATTTCAAACTATTCAAAATTTACTAAACCTTCTGCGAGCAAATTTGAATAAGATTAAACTAGATTTGAATTTGTGGGCTAGGCGGGAAAGGTTACTGGGCCGAAACGGTTTAAAAACCCACTTCGCAGCCCAACACGCATCTGGTGCGCTTGGGCCGCACTGACGAGGTGGGGGCCACCTGTCGGCGCCTCTTTAAACAGCGAACCGGTATTTTCAATCTCGACCGTAAGATTAGAACATGATCCGACGGTGCTGGAGCATCGTCGTCTCCGACGAGCGACGGCTCACTGGCGGCGAGCCTAGGGGGTGGGAGAGCCTACCAGGCCGTTGCAGGACTCTGGCAAGGTGCGCGGAGAAGGTGTAGTAGATGAGGAAGAGCTTGGGGCAGCGGCGGCGCTCGGGGAGGCGCCAATCGGAGCAGAGCTTCCGCGGGCTCCGGCGGACTTGAGCTCGCGATTCGAGCAGCTCCGGCGAGGTCTGGTGAAATTGATGGGTGGAGAAGACTCAGTGAGGTGAGGGGAGTGGATTGTGTGAGGAGAGGAAGTGCCGATCGTCGCTATTTATAGAGGGAGCAAGGTGGCCGGGTGTCTTGTGGAGGAGCGTCGTCGGCGTGGCCTCTCCGTCGATCGAAGGGGCAAGGCGAGGACGGCATCTTGTAGGCGTCGTCCTGGCGATGCTCAACGGCTAGGCTGGCGCGAGAGAAAAGGCGACGGGATGGCTCGGGAGCTTGCGAGGGTTTGTCACGGGGCGTGCGGCATCATTTGGTCGAGGACGACGGCGACGGTGCGGGGGAGGCACGGGCGCTCGTCTAGCGTGTAGGGGGCGGGGAGTAGCTGCTCAGCGACGCGGTAGGGATGCAGGGCGAGGACGGTCGCGTTCGAGTGGGCGACGTACTGGCGCGGCCAGTGCGCGCTCACCGCGTTGGGCGGCATGCCTCGGCATGCTTTTGGGCGCGCGCGTTCGGCCAATGCCGAGCCTTGGCGAGCATGGGCTGTGTACCGTCGATGCTCCTCGTGTTACGGAGATGCTCCGGGACAAGGTGGATGGCTGAGAGAGAGAGGCTAGAGAGAGAGGTGCCAAAGGTGGCCGGCATGGCCACGGCATGCCTTAGTCTAGGGTTTCTTTCCCCTCTCCTCTCACTTTAATCGACCAAGGCAGGTACTGGGGTGAAGCAGGGGCTGTAAGAGAGTGTGATGATCACAGGTTAAAGGGGTTTAGGGAAGAAACCAGTGTGTAATAGGGTGACACATAATTTGGAAATGTTGCAGCCAACTGTTCGACACAATGCCCGCATGAACATTTTGTTTGAATTTTGAAATTCTTTTTGGTGAATCTCTTTTATATAATTAATGTGAAGTATTGGTGGTGGTGGCACTCAATTTGGATTTGATTTGCAAAAGTTCAAATTTGAGGTTTATCTAGTTTTTCTTCTCGGCATCCCATTTTGGCAATTTAATTCTGGTCAACCTAGTCAACTCTAGCCATGGTGGTCAACATGAAAAGTACTCACCTTGACATGGTCTTGGATGACATGGCTTTGGTTGACAAAGTTTAGTTTAAGAATTTGAGAAAACCAGAGGGGTAAAGAGGTGAAGAAAATATTTTGGGTCCACGTGACCATTATCATATGTATGCAAGAATTTTGAATTCCTTGTGTTTGATTCTTGATCCAATGATGCAAAAGTGTTAGTTTATCATATTGAAGTGTTTTAGAAGCAAGGGAGCAAGCAATCTTGGCCTTGGTTGAAAGATTTGCATTTTTACATAAAGGTGTATGTAAGTGAATATGGGTTTTTCCCATTTTCTTTAATTCTCCTCAATTTAGGGTTTTGTGATCTTGATTTGGGTTCACATAGCAATGTTCAAACATACTAACACTTATCATGGCAATTGCACAAAAGAAAATCACTCACATGCAAGAAACTATATGTGGCACTATATGCATATAAAAAAGTTTTTGTTAATTGCAAAATTTTGGATTTGGGGAATTTCTCTTTCTTATTTATTATTGTTGAAACTTGGGATGTTACAAACCCTTCCCCCTTACAAAAGATCTCGTCCCGAGATCTGAGAAAACTAGGTACTAAAGAGATCGGGGTACTCAGTCCTCATAAAGTCTTCTCTCTCCCAAGTGGCTTCTTCTTCGGTGTGATTACTCCATTGGATCTTCGAAACTTGATACTTCGAGTACGGGTGGTTCGAAAGCTTCTTCCAGGATGCGAAAAGGTACTTCGCGGTATGTCGGATCTGAGTTGATATCCACAGCTCGATGGTCGATGTTCTTGAAAACCTCGGTCTTCTCGGGTACCTCTAAACACTTCGGAGTAGCGAGATGTGAAACACATTGTGCACCGCTGACATTTCTTCCGGTAACTCCAGCTGATAGGATACTTCTCCTCGGCGACTCAGGACCTTGAAAGGTCCGACATATCGGGGTGCGAGCTTTCCTCTAAGCTGGAATCTCTGCATTCCTTTAAGGGGGGACACTTTGAGATATACGAAATCTCCGATCTCGAAGGTCATCTCTCGGCGTCTTTTGTCGGCGTAGCTCTTCTGTCTTGATTGGGCTGTCTTGAGGTACTCGCGGATCTTGTGAACCTTCTCTTCGGCTTCTCGGAGAATATCTGGTCCAAAGATTTGACTCTCTCCTACTTCCGACCAATTCGAGAGGGTACGGCACTTCCTTCCGTACGGTGGCTTCGAAGGGGGCCATTTGCAAGGCTGGCTTGGTAGGCTGTTGTTGTACGAGAATTCTGCGTACGGCAAGCGGTCTTCCCACTTAGATCCATACTCTAGCACACATGCTCTCAACATATCTTCTAGTATACGGTTGACTCTTTCGGTCTGTCCATCCGTACGCGGGTGATAGGCTGTGCTGAAATTCGGACGAGTTCCGAGTCCTTCATGTACTTTCCGCCGGAATCCGGAGGTGAATTGGGATCCTCTGTCGGATACTATCGACTTCGGGGTTCCGTGCGAGGCTAACTATTCTTGAGATGTATAACTCTGCAAGTCTCGGTCCTTGATAGGTGGTCTTGACGGGGATGAAGTGGGCGACTTTGGTTAGTCACGTCGACCACTACCCGGATGGAATCATTTCCTTTACTAGACTTGGGCAGTCCGGTGATGAAGTCCATTCCTACGGAATCCCACTTCCATTCGGGAATCTGTAGGGGTTGCAACGATCTGCGGGGCGTTGGTGTTCTGCTTTGACTCTTTGACGGATGTCACACTTGGCGATGTAGCTTCCAATTTCTCTCTTCATTCCATGCCACCGAAATTGTTCCTTCAAATCCTGGTACATCTTGGTTCCTCCGGGGTGAATGGAGTATAGGGTGTCGTGAGCTTCTTTCGGAATAACTTGCTTCAACTACGAGTCGACGGCACGCAAGGCGCTTGTTATACCATAGCACTCCTTCTTCATCTACGGTGAATCCCGGTGCCTTTCCGGCGGCTATTTGGTTCTTGATTCCGTCAATGCTAGCATTTCCTTTACGAGCTTCCTTGATGCGACTAATCGGGGTGGGTTGGAGTTCAATGTCGGCGAGATATCCTTCGCTAACCAATTCAAGCCTAAAGCTGTTCAAACTCTTCAAACAGGCTAGGTTGCTCAATTGCTAACATGGAGTTCAACTGACACGGCAGTCTACTCAGAGCATCCGCTACCACATTGGCCTTGCCGGGGTGATAGTGGATTTCCATGTCGTAATCCTTGATTAACTCTATCCATCTGCTGCTGTCTCATATTCAGCTCCTTACGCGTGAAGATATACTTCGGGCTCTTGTGATCCGAGTAAACCTCGCATCGATTACCCATGAGGTAATGACGCCATACTTTCGGTGCTAACACCACCGCTGCTAGCTCTAAGTCATGGGTTGGATAGTTCTGTTCATCTTTGCTTCAGCTGTCTTGATAGGTAAGATATTACTTTGCCTTCTTGCATCAGCACACATCCAAGACCAATCTTGGAGGCGTCACAATACACATCAAAGGGCTTGGTAATATCCGGCATAACCTGTACTGGGGCTGTTGTCAATCTTAGCTTGAGCTGTTGAAAGCTCTCTTCACACTTGTCGGTCCATTCGAACTTCCGGTCCTTCTTCAACAATTGAGTCATCGGTCTTGCTATGCTCGAGAATCCTTCAACGAATCGGCGGTAATATCCCGCCAATCCGAGAAATGCACGGACTTCAGTCTGGGTGGTTGGGGCTTTCCATTCTTCAACGGTCTTGATCTTTGCGGGGTCAACGGCAATTCCTCCGGCTGACAAGATATGACCCAAGAATCCTACTTCTTTCAACCAGAACTCACACTTGCTGAACTTGGCATACAAGCGATGCTCCCGGAGGGTATCTAGTACCACTTCCAAATGTTGCTCATGTTCTTCTTCGGACTTGGAGTAAATGAGGATGTCGTCGATGAAGACAACCACAAACTTGTCCGGGAAGTTCATAAAGATCTTATTCATGAGATTCATGAAATAAGCGGGGGCATTGGTCAATCCAAATGACATGACATTGTACTCATACAATCCATATCTGGTGGTAAAGGCAGTTTTTGGAATATCGGTGGCACGAATCTTCAGCTGATGGTATCCTGTTCGCAGATCAATCTTCGAGAATACTTGGGCTCCGGTCAGTTGGTCAAACAGATCTTCTATCTTGGGCAACGGATACTTGTTCTTAATGGTGACATCGTTAAGCTTACGATAGTCCGTAACCAAACGAGTGGCACCGTCCTTTTTATCCACAAACAAAACTGGCGATCTCCAAGGTGACGCACTTGGTTGAATCAGACCTTTGAATAGCATATCATCCGAGTTGACTTCTTCGGTTCCACTAACTCTGCCGGGTTCATGCTGTAGGCTCTGCGGGCTATAGGTCCGGTTCAGGGATTAACTCGATGATAAACTCGATATCCCGATGCGGGGGCATACCGGGTAGATCATCCGGAAACACATCGGGATATCGACAAACGACCACGATCGATCCAAGGTGGGTTTGGCTAGGCTTTGGTTACAAGTGAATTTTCGGGGCATCTTTTCGGATATGTGTTCGACTATTATTCCGGTGCTACTAGTCATGGTGATGGCCTTCTTGGCACAATCAATCGAGTCCATGATGTTTCGCCATCCGAGTCCATTCCCGAGGACTACTTCCAAACCTTTGGCTCCCGGAACAATCAAATTGGCATAGAATTCTATTTCATGTATTCGATTGGCACATCTTTGCAAATTTTTCTAGCTTTAGTTGTTGATCCAGGTATTTGAACTATCATGACATGCTTCAAGCCGATGGTTTGAATCTTACTAGTGCATGCAAAATCTTCGGTAATGAATGAATGCGATGCTCCGAGAATCAAACGGCACTCTTGCGGGTATTGAGTTAACGAGAGAACATACCCGGCACCACGTGCGGGGCCTCCTGAGCTTCTTCTGCATTCATGTGGTAGAGGCGGCCGTTGCGGTTGTTCGGGTTGTTGGGGGCGAACTTCTTGTTGGTGGTGACACGACGCTGCTGGCTGCGCGAGGGCACTGAGGTGTTGGCGGCGGTCTTGGCGAGCTTCTTGGGGCACTCATAAGAGAAGTGCCCAGCCACTCCGCACTCGTAGCAGTTGTAGGTGGATTTGTCCTTGGGGGTGATGGGAACAGCATTGCTCCCAGTCCTTGGAGCGGTGTTGGAGTTGTTGTTGGGGGCGCGAGGTGGAGCGCGGTTGAAGTTGTTGTTGTGGTTGTTGTTGTTATAGTTGTGGTGGCCTCCTGGCCTGGGGTTTCCTCCACTCCGGTTCTGATAACTCGGACGTGGATTCTGCATCGGGGGCTTGTTGTTTCTTGGGGCGAACCCTCCACTTGAGCTGGGGCGATACTTGTGGTTGTTGCTGGGCCCACTCTGGTTCATCATACGGCGCTTGCGGTTCTCATTGGCTTGGTGTATCTTCCCCTCCATCTGAATGGCGGAGTCAACGAGGGCTTCTAGATCAGCAAAGGGAATGTTGATCAGCACAGTCTGCATCTCATCATGCAGTCCATTCAGGAACCTTTCCTTCCTCTTCTCGACGAGTGTCCGTCTCATCCGGGCGTACCTTGACAAAGTGAGGAACTTGTCGCGGTATTCTACCACGGTCATTCTGCCTTGCTTCAGTTCCCCGAACTCATCCCTCATCTTCTTAATCAAACCCGGGGGCACATGATACTTGCTAAACTTGAGTTTGAAATCCTCCCAAGTCATCATTTGCCCCGCATGTAAGGCGCGGGTACTTGTCCACCAGGCACGTGCAGGTCCAGCCAGATAATGTGTGGCGAACAACACCTTCTCGTTGTCCTCCACTCCGGCAACCTCGAGATTGTTCTCCATAGTTTGGAGCCAATCATCTGCATCGAGGGGTTCCTCTGTCTTGCTCGAACACCGGTGGGTTGGTGTTTTGGAAGTTTTTCAGCTTTGACCCTGGGTGGTCGTGGTTTCCGTGGCCTTGATTGCCCTGAGCAAGCTGTTGAAGTGCAGCTAAGTTGGCTTGACGGTCAACTCTCTCAGCTTCTCTTTCAGTCATCATCTGCTGCAACATCTGCATCATTGCGGTCTCGGTGCGAGTTGGGGGTGCCATCTGAACAGTGATAGGGATCATGAGATAAGAGGGAAATGTCTATGGCTCATTTTGGGATAAAATTTCAACTTAAACTTGATTCATAAATAATAATAATATTACACACACACAAACATAGTCATGGAGGTAGCACATATTACAAGCCAAATGTTCAGGAGGGTTTTAAGAACCCTTTCAACAAACTACGATACATGGGGCGGTTACAAAGGACCGATACATAACACGGGACGCAAGTGCTCAGACGGGACTACTCGCCATCGACGTTGATAGGGTAGACATTGTCCACCCCGGCATCGAGGTGCTCGTGGCCATCCTCGTAAGGGTGGAACTCCAGGTCGTCGTCTTCCTCCTCCTCGTAGTCGTCGTCGTTGCTGACGTAGGAGTAGCCGTCCCCCTGGATGTTCTCCCCTTCTCCTTCGCCCTCCAGCTCCTGGATCTGCTCAGCTTGGGCAGCGATGGTCGCCTTCAGAGTGGCGATCCTGGCCTTGAGGCGGTTGATGGCGTGATCCTTCTTCTGGTTGGCACGGCGGAGTGCCCTGCGTTCTCCGGCGATCACCCTGATGGTGTCCGCCTGCTGCGCCAACTGGATGTGAGTGTGGTTGGCGTATTCGCGGGAGTTGTCGAGGTCGATGCGGGTCTCGTTCAGCATGAAGTCAAGATGATCAACATGGTGACGAAGTTGCGGGTGCGACGGCAGGTTCATTGGCACTCCGAGGGAGTTGTGCCTCGCGTAGTGCAAGAAGCGACTATCCTCGAAGTCCATGAAGTTTTGCCCGCACAGACGTGCGAGTCCTTCCCGAAGTCCCCTTGCGAGACCATCCGCCCGGTTGTTCTCCCCGAAGGAGAACTCGGATCCTTGCGCTCATTGGGAGCGTGAACCTTCCACGAAGGTCCACCATGATCACCCACTGAAGTTGACCACCGGGCTGGTCATTGAGCATTCCCCCAAAGACTTCCGGTGGTGGGCGCCCGAGGTACTCGGAGAGGGAGAAGAGGTCCCTCTCAAAGATGAGCTCTCCACCGTTCCCCAACTGATAGAACTCAGTCTGGAGAAAGGGCTGCGCGTCCACGACGTGATCCATCTGTAGAGAGATTAGATGATTAAGTTAGAGGAGTGCAAGTGTTCCAAATTTTAATTCACTTATAAGAAGGGCATGAATTTAAAGTTTGTAATAGACTCTTCAAGGTAAGAAAATGAATAAGGTTTTCATAACTAGTCAATTCATGGAATTTGAAACTAAGTTTTTGAGCGTCCATTCTAACTAGGGTCTCCTAAGGTCAAACAATGGCTCTGATACCAACTTGTCAACACCCGAATTTTTAAGTCCGGATGCCCTATTACATCATACATCGCAATCCCAGGAAGATTGTTTTTGCGAGACATAATAGTAAGTAGTTCGAGTCATCATTTATTACAACACATAGAGTCTTACAACAAGGGATCACATGATCCAATATTACACAAATAGATTGTTCAACATCACAAATAAGTAGCGGAAGCGTAGTAGTAGTGGACTATCTATTCCACGAGCAACGCTTGACGTTAGAAGACGATCCTAGTTATCGTAGACGTCCTGTTGTCCGTCATCCCGATACTCGTTGCTCCTCTTCAAAGTCCGGCATTTGAATAGCCGGGGCAAAGCCATGAGTACTTTTAAAGTACTCGCAAACTAACTCTAAGATAAATACTCATTAAGTGTAAGGGGGTGCTAAGCTCTAGGTTTATTTGCATAAAGCCAAGTTTTAGTTTCATAAATCTTTGGTAAAAGCCTAAATCATGTGCTAGACTAACTCAAGTGGGAACATTAGTGTCATTCCCACAACTCATTATGGTTCACCATAATGTCACCTTTCAATCCACCATTCCTTTCTAGAATCAAAACATTTTAATGATAACGGAGATAGTATGGCCTTTCCAATCGTCCGTAACCGTGGACACGGCTATTCGAATAGGTTTAACACTCGCAGAGGTTGTACTCTTGTGCCACAACTTTTGATTACATCCGTCGAGGATAACCCCGAATCATCGTAACACAAGTACGCGGATCATCAATCGAAACCTTTCACTTATATATGCTAGTATGAGCACCTCTCCCCATGAGCTTGGCCTCCCGGTGAAAACCGCGATCAACCCGGAACCGCACGGGGCTTGGGCCGTACATTCACCTCATTTCAACATCAATCCACACTTAACGGAGGCAGCCGCAGCAGTAACCCCTATGATGTTTGTTCGGAGGGAACCCATACTAAAATACACAAGTTTCTAGTTAAGCCCTACCCATAATCAGGTATTGTGGGGGTACTTGTATAATTGGAAGGGTATCGCATTCAAACTCAATCATCAATTTTCAAAAATCACCATCTTCTCTTGTTCAAATCCACCTCCACTTTACTTTCTTTCAAAGTCATTTCACTTCACCATGTTCCCATCTAGAGTAGTCAATTTTAATTGATTAGCACTAGCAACTATATGAGGGGTGCTATCTAGCTTTGAGTGGTGCTAATCTATTCCAAGTATTTTTCTACTCTAGACCAAGTGAATCATAAATCAAAAGTACTTTGAAATAAATAAGCAAAAGTAAATGTAAGTAAAAACATGGGATAGGTAATACATAAAAGTAAAGTGTGATGGTGCCTTTGCTCATGTAGAGCTAAGCACTTGTGTTTAGCAAGGGTTAGCTTGCCTTGAGCTGGGTAGTTATCGAAGTTCTCTTCTTCTCCCTGTGAGTAGCCCTCCTCCTCTTGATACTCCTCGTTACTAGCGTCTATATACGAATACGAGGTATAAATACTAAACCAAGCTCACATACTAAACTAGAAACACTCAAATGGTTCACATACTAGTCCTAGTATCAATCAAACATGGCATGGTGGATTATTTGATTAGTCTTTATTTGAAAGAAAAATAATTTCCTCTCATTACTCCTATTTCTTAAAATTGGTATGTAGGTCTTTAAAGGAATTCATTTCTTTTCATTACTTCTTATTAAGATTTAATCTCTTCATATAATAATAAGGTATGAAATATAGGTTGACCCAAAGTCAACATTTCATATCTATTATATGTGAGTTCAATTTAATTGAAGTGCTACACTTCACATAGTTTTAAAACTTAACATTTAAATGGATTAAAATCTCTAAGTAATAATTCTCAAGGGTTCATTAGCCTAAGTCATTCCCCCTGGTTATTAGTACTTAGGATCAAAATTTAAATGAGAGGTAACTCTCATATTAGGGTTGAGTTTGAATTCTACTTTAAAATGCTCTAGAAATGACTACATAGCCATTTTATTTGATCTAGTCCATGATCATACAAACAACAGGGCTATGTTATTGCATAATCAATTAGAGGACATCATTTGTGATTTATTAGAATTGGAATTACTTCAAAATCTATTCTGGTTGAATTTTAAATAAAGTTTGAATGTTCAAAAGTCCCTGTCTTGTCTTTTTTGTCTAATTAAATCTACAATGAAATTGGTGATGGGGCCAGTGGCATTGGATAGATAATTTCATGAGCTTTCCAACGGTATAAAGTTTGCTAAATTTGGTTTGGCCGATTTCAAACTATTCAAAATTTACTAAACCTTCGCGAGAGCAAATTTGAATAAGATTAAACTAGATTTGAAATCGTGGGCTAGGCGGGAAACGTTATCGGGCCGAAACGGTTTAAAAACCCACTTCGCAGCCCAACACGCATCTGGTGCGCTTGGGCCGTGCCGACGAGGTGGGGGCCACCTGTCGGCGCCTCTTTAAACAAGCGAACCGGTATTTTCAATCTCGGACCGTAGGATTAGAACGAAGATCCGACGGTCGTTGGAGCATCGTCGTCTCCGACGAGCGACGGCTCACTGGCGGCGAGCCTAGGGGGTGGGAGAGCCTACCAGGCCGTTGCAGGACTCTGGCAAGGTGCGCGGAGAAGGTGTAGTAGATGAGGAAGAGCTTGGGGCAGCGGCGGCGCTCGGGGAAGCGCCAATCGAAGCAGGGCTTCCGCGGGCTCCGGCGGTCTTGAGCTCGCGATTCGAGCAGCTCCGGCGAGGTCTGGTGAAATTGATGGGTGGAGAAGACTCAGTGAGGTGAGGGGAGTGGATTGTGTGAAGAGAGGAAGTGCCGATCGTCGCTATTTATAGAGGGAGCAAGGTGGCCGGGTGTGCTGTGGAGGAGCGTCGTCGGCGTGGCCTCTCCGTCGATCGAAGGGGCAAGGCGAGGACGGCATCTTGTAGGCGTCGTCCTGGCGATGCTCAACGGCTAGCTGGCGCAGAGAAAAGGCGACGGGATGGCTCGGGAGCTTGCAGGGTTTGTCACGGGGCGTGCGGCATCATTTGGTCGAGGACGACGGCGACGGTGCAGGGCAGGCACGGGCGCTCGTCT
Source organism: Lolium rigidum (assembly GCF_022539505.1). Lineage (NCBI taxonomy): Eukaryota > Viridiplantae > Streptophyta > Magnoliopsida > Poales > Poaceae > Lolium > Lolium rigidum. The sequence continues at coordinate 120,074,609 of NC_061508.1, forward strand.
AGCGTGTAGAGGGCGGGGAGTAGCTGCTCAGCGACGCGGTAGGGATGCAGGGCGAGGACGGTCGCGTTCGAGTGGGCGACGTACTGGCGCGGCCAGTGCGCGCTCACCGCGTTGGCTGGCATGCCCTGGCATGCTTTTGGGCGCGCGCGTTCTGGCCAATGCCGAGCCTTGGCGAGCATGGGCTGTGTACCGTGATGCTCCTCGTGTTACAGAGATGCTCTGGGACAAGGTGGTGCTGAGAGAGAGAGGCTAGAGAGAGAGGTGCCAAAGGTGGCCGGCATGGCCACGGCATGCATTAGTCTAGGGTTTCTTTCCCCTCTCCTCTCACTTTAATCGATCAAGGCAGGTACTGGGATGATGCAGGGGCTGTAAGAGGGTGTGATGATCACAGGTTAAAGGGGTTTAGGGAAGAAACCAGTGTGTAATAGGGTGACACACAATTTGGAAATGTTGCCTGCAACCTGTTCGACACAATGCCCGCATGAACATTTTGTTTGAAATTTGAAATTCTTTTTGGTGAATCTCTTTTATATAATTAATGTGAAGTATTTGTGGTGGTGGCACTCAATTTGGATTTGATTTGCAAAAGTTCAAATTTGAGGTTATCTAGTTTTTCTTCTCAGATCCCATTTTGGCAATTTAATTCTGGTCAACCTAGTCAACTCTAGCCATGGTGGTCAACATGAAAAGTACTCACCTTGACATGTTCTTGGATGACATGGCTTTGGTTGACAAAGTTTAGTTTAGAATTTGAGAAAAACAGAGGGGTAAAGAGGTGAAGAAAATATTTTTGGTCCACTTGACCATTATCATATGTATGCAAGATTTTTGAATTCCTTGTGTTTGATTCTTGATCCAATGATGCAAAAGTGTTAGTTTATCATATTGAAGTGTTTTAGAAGCAAGGGAGCAAGCAATCTTGGCCTTGGTTGAAAGATTTGCATTTTGGCATATGGTGTATGTAAGTGAATATGGGTTTCTCCCCATTTCTTTATTTCTTCTCAAATTAGGGTTTTGTGATCTTGGTTAGGGTTCACAAGCAATGTTTAAACATACTAGCACTCATCATGGCAATTGCACAAAAGAAATCACTCACATGCAAGAAACTATATGTGGCACTATATGCATATAAAAAGTTTTTGTTAATTGCAAATTTTGGGTTTGGGGAAATTCTCTTTCTTAATTATTATTGTTGAAACT
>NC_061508.1:120075908-120153254 GCF_022539505.1 Lolium rigidum
TGAACGGGTACACAACTTTTCTACTTTTTCCCAAATATTTACTTTCAGTCTCATCTAAACAGTGTGTGCATGCATTGTATCCTTTGTTCGTCCGTCCCGAAATGTTACCGAGAGCAGAGCCAATCATTGATGGTTACGAATAGCAACCCTCGTAGGTCAAATTCTTGCTCGGTGTGCTCATCCCACACACGTACACCTGGTTTGGCCCACAACTCCAAAAGTTCATCGACTAATGGCCTTAGGTACACATCAATGTCGTTGCCCGGTTGCTTTGGGCCTTGGATAAGCACCGGCATCATAATGAACTTCCGCTTCATGCACAACCAAGGAGGAAGGTTGTAGATACATAGAGTCACGGGCCAGTGCCGTGACTCGCAGCTCTGCTCCCCAAAAGGATTCATGCCATCTCGTACTTAGACCAAAGTATAAGTTCCTTGCCTCACCTGCAAAATCCGGGAACTCTCTCCCGATGTTTCTCCACCGCCGACCATCAGCGGGGTGCCTCAACATCGCGTCTTTCTTACGTTCTTCCATGTGCCATCGCAACAACTCGGGCATGCTCTTTGTTTCGAACAAACGTTTCAACCGTGGTATTATTGGAGCATACCACATCACCTTTGCAGAACCCTCTTCCCGGGTGGCTCGCCCTCAACATCACCAGGGTCATCTTTTCTCGATCTTATACCGCAATGCACCACATATCGGACATTTATTCAAATTCTCGTACTTCTCACCGCGGTAGAGGATACAGATCATTAATGCATGCATGTATCTTCCGCACATCTAATCCTAGAGGGCAGATAAGCTTCTTTGCTTCATATGTACTAACGGGCAACTCATTATTTCTTGGAAACAGCCTTCTTTAATATTATCATCAATTTCTCAAATCCCGAGTCAGCCACACCGACCTCTGCCTTCCATTTCAGCAATTCCAATATGCTACCCAGCTTTCTATGCCCATCTTCACAACCTCGGGTACAACAATTTGTGGTGGTCCTCTAACATCTTGTCGAACCGCAACCTCTCCTTATCCGTGCCACAGCTCTCTTCTTGCATCGAAATGGCCCGACGAAGATCATCGTCAACAGGATCATCCGATGCCCGTTCTTCACCTCCTTCTTCTTCATTGTCGTCCATTGCGGTATCAAAGCATTCGGAGAACATAGATCGGTACTGGTCATCATTATCTTCTTCCTCATCGCCGTCTTCCATCATAACCCCTTCTTCTCCGTGCTTGGTCCAAACATTATAGCCGGACATGAATCCAAACCGAAGCGTGTGGCTCTTAATGTCTCTTGAGCAAGAGTAATCCTTCTCGTTCTTACATTTTAGACATGGACAGCACATAAAACCTTGCTTCGACTTGTTGGCCTCGGCCACAAGCAGGAAAGAATTCACGCCCTCTCCGAAAGCGGGAGCACATCGGTTACCGTACATCCATGGATGACTCATCCGCATCATAAGTACAATTATATATGTATCGATGCAATCACCTTGCTAAAATTAGTATTGTACGGACTATGCATATATATATAGTCGAGAAAATAGTTGCTAACCTTTTAGGATCAAAAAGAGGAGAAATCTTATCAAATAAAACCAAGTGGCATCCCTCTCACAAGCATTCCATCAAACACCTCTTGTGCACATGTAGAAAAAATGAGCTAGCATACACCTCCACCTTCACCACCAAGGAAAATATGAGGTGGCCTGGGGGGGTGGCTGCTTCTATATATAGGCATGGCCCTATTGTCGCGGGCCGTATTAAGACCCGCGACAAAAGGGGTGCCGTCAGGAGGCGCCAGCCCTCAGACCCCTTTTGTCGCGGGTCGTAATACGGCCCGCGACAAAAGGCCGCGACAAAAGGCCCTGACGGCTCCACATGGTTTCGGGGCGACGTGGCCAGGCCATTTGTCGCGGGTGCAGGCGCGCCCGCGACAAAAGGCTCCCATGGAAGCCCTGTTTTCCACTAGTGAGTTTTAATGATGCACTCGCAAGAAATAGTATTTGAAGCAAAAGAGAGCATCAAGAGGCAAATTCAAAACAAATTTAAGTCTAACATGCTTCCTATGCATAGGAATATTGTAAATAAACAAGTTCATGAAGAGCAAAGTAACAAGCATAGGAAGATAGAACAAGTGTAGCTTCAAAAATTTCAGCACATAGAGAGGCATTTTAGTAACATGAAAATTTCTACAACCATATTTTCCTCTCTCATAATAACTTTCAGTAGCAACATGAGCAAACTCAACAATATAACTATCACATAAAGCATTCTTATCATGAGTCTCATGCATAAAATTATTACTCTCCACATAGGCATAATCAATTTTATTAGTTGTAGTGGGAGCAAATTCAACAAAGTAGCTATCATTATTATTCTCATCATCAAATATAGGAGGCATATTGTAATCATAATCAAATTTATCCTCCATAACCGGCGGTACTAAAAGACTACTATCATTAGAATCATCATAAATAGGAGGCAAAGTATCATCAAAGAAAATTTTCTCCTCAATGCTTGGGGGACTAAAAAGATCATGAAAACCAGCTTCCCCAAGCTTAGAACTTTCTATATCATTATCAACAATGGTGTTCAAAGCGTTCATACTAATATTACTACCAAGCATGCATATAAGATTTCATAGGTTTTTTAATTTTCGCATCAAACAATCCATGTTTTAAATCAGGAAATGAATAAGAAGCTCATTGTTGTCCATTATGCCAAACTAGTGTAAACAAGAAACAAAAAGATGCAATTGCAGGATCTAAAGGAAATAGCTTCGAGCACAAACACAATGGCGCCAGAAAAGTACTGTTACCTGGAACCGGAGTATGAGTGCCTTTTTACCTTTCCTCCCCGGCAACGGCGCCAGAAAAGTACTGTTACCTGGAACAAGAGTATGAGTGCCTTTTACCTTTCCTCCCCGGCAACGGCGCCAGAAAAGTGCTTGATGTCTACGGGAGCTTCTATTCTTGTAGACAGTGTTGGGCCTCCAAGAGCAGAGGTTTGTAGAACAGCAGCAAGTTTCCCTTAAGTGGATACCCAAGGTTTATCGAACTCGGGGAGGAAGAGGTCAAAGATATCCCTCTCATGCAACCCCGCAACCACAAAGCAAGAAGTCTCTTGTGTCCCCAACACACCTAATAGGTGCACTAGTTCGGCGAAGAGATAGTGAAATACAGGTGGTATGAATAAGTAGTAGCAACAGCACCAGAAAAGTACTTTGCCCAGGACAGTAAACAAGCAGTAGTAATGCAGCAGTAGTAACACAGTAAAATAGTAAACAAGCAGCGATAGCAGTATTTAGGAACAAGGCCTAGGGATTAGACTTTCACTAGTGGACACTCTCAACATTGATCACATAACAGAATAGATAAATGCATACTCTACACTTTTGTTGGATGATGAACACATTGCGTAGGATTACACGAACCCTCAATGCCGGAGTTAACAAGCTCCATAATAATGCTCATATTTTAGTAACCTTTAGTGTAAGATAGATCAAAAGACTAAACCAAGTACTAGCATAGCATGCACACCTGTCACCTTCATGCATATGTAGGAGGAATAGATCACATCAATATTATCATAGCAATAGTTAACTTCGCAATCTACAAGAGATCATGATCATAGCATAAACCAAGTACTAACACGGTGCACACACTCGTCACCTTTGCACACGTGCAGGAGGAATAAAACTACTTTAATAACATTGCTAGAGTAGCACATAGATAAATTGTGATACAAACACATTGCAATCATAAAGAGATATAAATAAGCACCTCACTATGCCATTCAACAGTGAATAAGTATTCTGTGAAATATAGCCTAAGAGACCCACACGGTGCACACACTGTCACCTTTACACACGTGGGACAAGGAGTCTCTGGAGATCACATAAGTAAAACTCACTTGACTAGCATAATGACATCTAGATTACAAGCATCATCATATGAATCTCAATCATGTAAGGCAGCTCATGAGATTATTGTATTGAAGTACATAGGAGAGAGATGAACCACATAGCTACCGGTACAGCCCCGAGCCTCGATGGAGAACTACTCCCTCCTCATGGGAGCAGCAGCGGTGATGAAGATGGCGGTGGAGATGGCAGCGGTGTCGATGGAGAAGCCTTCCGGGGCACTTCCCCGCTCCGGCAGGGTGCCGGAACAGAGACTCCTGTCTCCCAGATCTTGGCTTCGCGATGGCGGCGGCTCTGGAAGGTTTTCCGTATCGTGGTTTTTCGCGACGGAGGCTTTATATAGGCGAAGAGGCGGCGCAGGAGGGTCGAAGGGGTGGCCACACCATAGGGCGGCGCGGCCAGGGCCTGGGCCGCGCCGGCCTATGGTCTGGGGGCCCAGTGCCCCCCTCTGGTCCTTCCCGGGTGTTCTGGATGCTTCCGGCGAAAATAGGAACCTGGGTCTTGATTTCGTCCGATTCCGAGAATATTTCGGTACTAGGATTTCTGAAACCAAAAACAGCAGAAAACAGGAACTGGCACTTCGGCATCTTGTTAATAGGTTAGTTCCAGTAAAATGCACGAATATGACATAAAGTGTGCATAAAACATGTAGGTATCATCAATAATGTGGCATGGAACACAAGAAATTATCGATACGTCGGAGACGTATCAGCAGCGGAGGAACATGATTGGCTAGACCTTATACCGGGCCTCACACCAAAGGAAGTGTGGACGGGAAAGCTGCCCGGTTGGCACCAAGGTTAAGATCTCTTATGGGTAAAGCAACACACCTCTGCAGAGTGTAAAGAACCGTGACCTGTCACTCCTCGTTCCGGGATAAGGAATCGCGAACGCGGCCGGAAAGGAGGTCCATGAAGTTCTAGTAAACCGGTGAAGGCTGACGGACATAGCTCTTGGAAATAAAAGCAATCTCTTGAAGAAATGTTTACCAAAACTTGCATTGGTATTAGACTTTCTGGTCTAATATCGTAGCTAGTGCATTAAACACCTCTTATCTATAATGAACTTGTTGAGTACGCTCGTACTCATACCACTCTTAAACCCCATGCTTAGATTGTCTGAATCGTCTGGAGGAGGACTACGACAACAATGAAGGAGCCGAGATCATCGGCTACGAGGAACCAGACCTCTCAGGAGGAGTTGAAGGCGTAGACTACCTCATCGTCTACGGATCCGGAGAGGCTTCCGGAGGAGAACAAGCCTAGGGATATCCGCTAGTAGTAGTAACCGAGCAGCCCGAACTCTTAGTATTTAGCTGCTCGATGAAATAAATGTTTAGTTTAATGAAACTCTGTTATTGTAAGTTAAGTTGGGTTCACCTCGAACCCAGGAGAATTCCTCCTAGGACCCAAGAGGAACTCTAAGACGACAGGTGTATGTTAATTGTAATAATATGTGAATGAGTTATGGACCCTGCTATGTTCTGTTGTACTACTCTGAGGGATGTAATATTTGCGGAATGGTACTTCGTGAATGTTATATCAACGACCGGCATACTACAACATGCGGTGGTATGCGGTGGTCACCACAGTTGGTATCGAGCAAAAGCTTTGACCTTAGGTTGGAACCTAGTAAATGGGACCAAACGTTAGGAGTCAAATAGGATTAGTAAAGAATTCTCTAAAAATATGGTGTATATTCAATTGAGAATACAACAATCATATCTTTTAGTGCGATAATTCTTTATTATCTCTATTTTGATGCATTATTACTAATCTCATAATCTTTCTATTTCTACAGACCAACATGGCAAGTTCACGACCGGGAAGAAACGTGAAAGTTATGGATTCCACACCGAACGAGTACCAAGGAGGACTTGCGAGATATCCTACGAGCCATGTTACTGGAATTTGGGTGCAATCCCAGATTCCAAGTAAAGAAATACATGTTCTATGATGGTCCGGTATTGGCCAAGTGCAGGGTAGGACTGCGACTTCCCGAATCTTTGGGAATGAGCGTAGTCATGCCAGCTGGGGAAGCAAGGACAACCAATACAGCTTACCATATAGCTGTTATGAGAGCCATAACCGACATACGGGAACATAAGACGAAAGAGCTTATGGGTTCCGAATTCACACACATTCCTCACATGGAGGAGGACAATGACCCCATGCTGAACCATTTCAAATATGCCAAAAGCAAACCAGCCGAAGCAGCCAAATACATGGACAATAGCCGTAACTTCATATCATTACTCTTTCAGTTGAATCATCATCTGACAGGAGTAATTGACACGATGCTTGAGGAATTCACTGAACCCAAGGAGGAGAGTAGAGGGAAGGAACCTATGGAGAATGTGGTGCACACACCAGTTTATTCAGCTGGTGACTACATCAGTATTGATCCACTTGCACGTGAACCTACACCTGCTACACCTGGGAACTACCTGGGTAGTTCCTATGGGGGATACGAAGGCGGAGAGGAATCCGGAAACAATCAGCGTTCCGAGACTCCTATCGAGAATTCTAGGGGTTGGCGTTGGGGAAATGATACTGGAACCCATAGTACTACTGAGTATTATGATGGAGAGATGAATGATGACGCAACAACCCAGAACCAGAGCTATCCTAGTAATGAAGGAGTGGATGGAGGATATCCGACACAAGTTGAGTCGGGTATGAGTTTTGGTAACCCTTATGGTGGGGCTACAGGAGAGTACACCCGATGGGTGGACTATGATGCACTCAACGATCAGTTTGTGAACACTGATTTCTCCTTAGGATCATCATCGGATTCGGATTACAAACCAACGGGGAGACCTTATGTTCCAGGGTCTATCAGGAGGACGACACGTTCGACCGGATGGAAGCCTGTTATGTACTGGGAGTGAAGATCGACTAGAGTCCACCAAGGGAGGCGAGGCTATAATACACAAGTACCACGTGTATTATAGTTTGTAATTTTTGTATAAATTTGTACATATACTTTAATAAGTGAGTTTGCATACTCACATCGACTTGAGTATTGTAATAAGACCACTTATGTATGTATATACAGGGTATATGTTTTGTATGATTTGGATTTGCTTCTTGATTTCCATTGCGTGACTAGTTCTGTGCACAATGTTGAGCTCAGAAAACTTGCGCATGGAGTAATTATGAGTATCATCTTGTGTGCAGAACTAGGGGGGTTATGTCGGGAGCGTTAGGAGAGGAGACCGAAGCGCAGCGCATGGAGCGCGAAGCCAAGCAAAAGGAGGAGGCTGAGGGAGCAGCCAGAGATCAGTTACCACCACCACCACCACCCATGACGCAACAGAATTTCATTCAGTACATGCAGATGGTGGAAGAGAGACAACGTGTCACGTTGGAGCAGCAGAACAAATTCTTCCATGATTTGCTGCAGCAAAACAGGGTGGAGAGACCTGAGAACTCGAGAGTCACCTTAGCAGACTTCCAAAACACTAAGCCTATATCTTTTGCATACGCGCCCGAGCCAATGGACGCGGAAGACTGGCTCATGGACACAGAACGAAAGCTCAACACTGTTGGATGCAACGACCTGGAGAAGGTCCGTTATGCTACACACTTGTTGTGTGGACCCGCCGCATCATGGTGGGATAACATTGTAGCCGTTTATCCGGCTGGAAAGGTATTTACCTGGGAGGAATTCACGAGGAAGTTCAGGGAATCCAATGTCCCTGAAAGTATTGTGGAACTGAAGCGTCGAGAATTTGAAAGTCTCGAGTAGAAGGACAAGGCCATCCTGACCTATGTCAGGGAATTCTCCAAGTTATCTCGGTATGCAGTAGAAGAAGTCAATACCGAGGACAAGAAAAAGAAGAGATTTCTGAGGGGGTTAAGTCCCCAGTTCAAGGTACAGCTCCGTAAGATGAGAGCGATGGAGTTTCAAGAGTTGGTGGATGCAGCCATCACTGTAGAAGACGACTTCAAACAACTGCAAGAAGAGAAGAGGAAGAAGGCCAAGTTTGAGCCTAAGAGGTTTGTTAGTAACAAGCCTAATACCAGCTTGAGTTTCAAGCCCAGATACAGCAACAACAACAACAACAACAGCAACTACTACGGTAGCAGGAAGAATCAGGCATTCCAGACTGCAAATCCAATAATTTGCAGAAGCTGTGGATTCACAGGGCATTTCGCCAAGGACTGCAAGAAGCCAAAGATTATATGCTTTGGTTGTCGCCAGGAGGGGCACATGCTAAAGGACTGCCCCAAGAGAAACACTGGAGGAGGTCAATCTGGAGGAGGAGGAAGTCGAGGAGGAAACACCGGAGGGAGCTGGAAGAATAAGAAGCCCTTCGGCAAGCTGAACTGTACCAGTCTGGAGGAGGTGGTCAACTCTGACCAGGCGGTGATAGGTACGCTCCAGATACTCACTCATCCCGGCAAAGTACTTTTTGATACTGGTGCAACTACATCATTCATTTCTCAACAATTCATCATCAAACATGGGATTAGTTGCACTAAGTTAGATACACCCATAACCATACTTTCTGCGGGGGAACGATAGTAGTAACCCATGCCAAACAAAAACAAGTCATTATGATCAATAAGTGCGCGTTTGACGCGGACCTGTTCATTTTACCAATGAAGGACATTGATGTCATTCTTGGTATGAACTGGTTGGAAGCTAATGGAGCATTGATCGACTGTGTAAACAAGACGGTATCTTTGAAAAGCCCCGATGGAAGTAGAATGATTTATCAAGGAGATAAACATACACAGATTGAAGTGGAGCTACAGCTGAACAGCATGAAGTGAAATTGGAAGATATACCTGTAGTGAATAAATTCCAGGATGTGTTTCCTGCGGAATTACCTGGTATGCCACCAGATAGGGAGATAGAATTCACTATCGACCTAATCCCAGGAACAGCTCCGATTGCCAAAGCACCATATAAGATGGGGCCCAAGGAGTTGAAAGAACTTAAAGAGCAATTGGATGACTTGGAACAGAAGGGATTCATTCAAGAGAGTGTTTCACCATGGGGATCACTGATGTCTACGGGAGCTTCTATTCTTGTAGACAGTGTTGGGCCTCCAAGAGCAGAGGTTTGTAGAACAGCAGCAAGTTTCCCTTAAGTGGATACCCAAGGTTTATCGAACTCAGGGAGGAAGAGGTCAAAGATATCCCTCTCATGCAACCCTGCAACCACAAAGCAAGAAGTCTCTTGTGTCCCCAACACACCTAATAGGTGCACTAGTTCGGCGAAGAGATAGTGAAATACAGGTGGTATAAATAAGTATGAGCAGTAGCAACGGTGCCAGAAAAGTGCTTGCTGGCGTGTAGTTGATGGTGGTAGTATTGCAGCAGTAGTAACACAGTAAAACAGTAAACAAGCAGTAGTAACTCAGCAGTATTTAGGAACAAGGCCTAGGGATTACACTTTCACTAGTGGACACTCTCAACATTGATCACATAACAGAATAGATAAATGCATACTCTACACTTTTGTTGGATGATGAACACATTGCGTAGGATTACACGAACCCTCAATGCCGGAGTTAACAAGCTCCACAATAATGCTCATGTTTTAGTAACCTTTAGTGTAAGATAGATCAACAGACTAAACCAAGTACTAGCATAGCATGCACACTCGTCACCTTCATGCATATGTAGGAGGAATAGATCACATCAATATATCATAGCAATAGTTAACTTCATAATCTACAAGAGATCATAATCATAGCATAAACCAAGTACTAACACGGTGCACGCACTGTCACCTTTACACACGTGTAGGAGGAATAAAACTACTTTAATAACACATCACTAGAGTAGCACATAGATAAATTGTGATACAAACTCATATGAATCTCAATGAGATCATTGTATTGAAGTACATGGAAGGGAGATGAACCACATAGCTACCGGTACAGCCCCGAGCCTCGATGGAGAACTACTCCCTCCTCATGGGAGCAGCAGCGGTGATGAAGATGGCGGTGGAGATGGCAGCGGTGTCGATGGAGAAGCCTTCCGGGGGACTTCCCCGCTCCGGCAGGGTGCCGGAACAGAGATCCCTGTCCCCAGCATCTTGGCTTCGCGATGGCGGCGGCTCCGGAAGGTTTTCGTGGGTTTCGTCAATTGGTCCCGGGTTTTCCGATCCAGGGGCTTCTTATAGGCGAAGAGGCGGCGCCGGGGGTCGAAGGGCTGGCCAAACCCTAGGGGCGCGGGCCCCCTAGGCTGCGCCGAGGCATGGTGTGGTGGGCCTCGTGCCCCCCTCTGGTCCCTCTCGTGTGTTCTGATGCTTCCGGGGATTCTAAGATCTTTGGCGTTGATTTCGTCCGATTCCGAGAATATTTCGTTACTAGGATTTCTGAAACCAAAAACAGCAGAAAACGAGAACCGGCACTTCGGCATCTTGTTAATAGGTTAGTTCCAGAAAATGCACGAATATGACATAAAGTGTGCATATAACATGTAGATAACATCAATAATGTGGCATGGAACACAAGAAATTATCGATACGTTGGAGACGTATCAATCACCTGTGATCTTCGTGGATAAAAGAGATGGAGGAAGAAGGATGTGCGGAGACTACAGGAATCTAAACAACGTCACAATCAAGAACAAGTATCCACTTCCAAGAATACAAGATCTATTTGATCAAGTTAGAGGCGCGGGAGTCTTTTCCAAGATTGATCTAAGATCCGGTTATCACCAGATAAAGATCAAGAAGGAAGACGTTCCGAAAACTGCCTTTGTCTCAAGATATGGACACCATGAATATCTTGTAGTGCCATTTGGATTAACCAATGCCCCAACAATATTCATGAATCTAATGAATAAGATCTTCATGCCATATCTAGACAAGTTTGTCATCGTATTTATCGATGATATCCTGATATATTCCAAGAACAAAGCTGAACATGCTGAACATTTGAGGTTAGTGTTGCAAACACTAAGGGAACATCAACTCTATGCCAAACTTATTTAGTGTGAATTTTGGCTAGATCAAGTGGAATTTCTTGGTCATGTCATTAGTAAAGATGGAATCGCTGTTAACCCGAGCAAGGTAGCAGCAGTTCTAGAATGGGAAGCACCCAAGACTGTCAAGGAGATCCGAGGATTCCTCGGAATGGCAGGATATTACCGGAGGTTCATTGAAGGATTCTCCAAGATAGCAGGACCAATGACGAAGTTGTTAAGGAAAAATACACCATTCGTGTGGTCAGAGGAGTGTGAGAAGAGTTTTCAAACTCTAAAAGAGAAACTCACCACAGCACCGGTGTTAGCGAGTTCCGAAGTTGGCAAGGATTACACCGTGTACTGTGACGCATCCAAACATGGATTGGGTTGCGTACTCATGCAAGATCGGAAAGTGATATCTTATGGATCGAGGCAACTCAGACCTCATGAAGTGAATTATCCAACACATGACTTGGAATTAGCAGCTGTCGTATTTGCACTCAAAACATGGAGACATTTTCTCTATGGAGCTAAGTGTGAGCTCTATACAGACCATAAAAGCCTCAAATATTTCTTCACTCAGAAGGAACTCAACATGAGACAGAAAAGATGGCTAGAATTGATCAAGGATTATGACTCGACAATCAATTACACACCAGGGAAGGCTAATGTTGTAGCAGATGCCCTGAGTAGGAAGAGTACCGGAGGAGTAGAACAAGAAATATCACCGGAGTTGAGGAAGGAAATAAGCCAAGCCCAAATACAACTTTGGGAGAAAGAAGCCCATGAAGGATTATCGGCGTTGCAAGTAGCCGATGAGCTTAATGTCAACCTGAAGAATGAGATAATGATGGGTCAAATGGACGATCCATTCATCGTTGAGGAGATGAGAAGAATAGATGAAGGAAGACCATCAGAATTTCATCGCGGAGAGTCTGGATCATTATGGTTCCAGAAAAGGATTTGCGTTCCGGATATTGCTGAAATTAAGGAAGTAATACTCCGGGAAGCTCATCAAACACCATATTCCATACATCCGGGAAGTACAAAGATGTACATGGACTTAAAGGAACTATTCTGGTGGAATAACATGAAGAGGGAGATAGCACAATATGTGGCGGAATGCCATACCTCGCGAGGGTGAAGGCTGAACACCGCAGTCCGGCAGGGAAGTTACAACCTTTACCTATTCCGGAGTGGAAATGGGAAGAAATAGGGATGGATTTCATCACCGGACTACCCATGACTAATAAAAAGAAGGACATGATATGGGTAATCGTGGACCGGTTGACGAAGAGCGCCCACTTCTTAGCGGTAAATCAGCAGGATAAAGGAGAGAAACTCATCGATCTTTACATCAAAGAGATCGTGAGTAAGCATGGAGTACCTAAGAAGATCGTATCGGATCGAGGATCCGTGTTCACATCAGCATTCTGGAAGCAACTACATGAAGCTTTAGGATCCAAGTTGGACTATAGTACCGCCTATCATCCTCAGACGGGTGGACAAACCGAGAGAACTAACCAGATCCTAGAGGACATGCTTAGGGCTTGTGCCCTAGACTTCGGAAGATCATGGGAAGGGCACTTACCACTAGCAGAGTTTTCATACAATAATAGCTATCAAAGTAGCATCAAGATGGCACCATTTGAAGCTCTCTATGGAAGAAAGTGTAGATCACCGATATGTTGGTATGAAGCCGGAGCAAGCAAGGAGTTCAATCCTGATTATGTCAAGGAAAAACAACAAATCATTGACATTATCAGAGACAGGCTTAAGATAGCCCAAAGTCGGCAAAAGAGTTATGCCGACCAGAAGAGGAGGACATGGGAACCACAAGTTGGAGACATGGTTTATCTTAAGATGAGCCCGATGAAAGGACTCCAGAGGTTTGGAGTAAAAGGAAAACTCAGTCCTAGATACATCGGACCTTTCAAGATACTGAGTCAGAACCGAGGTTTAGCCTTTGAATTGGATCTACCGGGAAGGCTAGCACAAGTTCACAATGTATTCCATGTGTCGCAACTCAGGAAATGCTTAAAGACCCCAGATGAGCCAATATCACATGTAGAGCTCGAGTTACAACCAGATTTGACTTACATCGAGAAGCCAGCCAAGATTCTCGAGGAGAGCTGGAAACAACTCAAAAATAAAGCTATCAAGTACTGCAAGATACAATGGAAGCATCATCCCGAGAGGGAAGCCACCTGGGAAAAGGAGGAAGACCTGAGGAAAACATACCCCGAACTCTTCAGGTATTACAACCACAACTTCGGGACGAAGTTTTCTTTAAGGGGGAAAGGCTGTAATGTCCCAGGTTTAGAGGCGATCGAGGGGTAGATTTTAGAAAGGGATGTGCATTGCATTGTAAATTCCGGGGAAATTTCGCGCTTTTAAAACAAAACTGCATCAAAGGGGGGACAGGTTTCTCTCTCGACATCCTACAGGGTTAGGGTTTCGAGAGTGCGATGAACTTGTTCCTACTTGTTTAAATTAGGGTTTTGAGAAGAGAGAAGTGGAATTGCATTGAAATCATAAGTTGCATGATTGAATTACAAGTTAAGTTGTTTGAATGAATTCAAACCAAATTTGAATTTGAATTTCAAATTCAAACATCAAATGGTTATCACATAATTCAAACTTGAGATAATTTAACAAACAATTATCATTAATCAAGAATATAAGTAATACAACAATTACATAAAGCTCATTAAGGAAAACTTGAGCTTTATTGATAATCACACACATAATACATTGTCTTTACAATATTCAGAATAGAATTATGAATTTACAACACATTACATGAAATGAATAAATGCAAAAAGAAAAAGGAAAATTACAAGGAATTTAAATGACCTAAACTATCTTGTTGATCTTCATGAATTCTTTGATCAAGATGATCTTTAGTTTCATCTTGATCATCTCCAAGATCCCTGCACACACACACACAACAAGCAGAGCATTATGCCAAGTGGCATTGCCACTTAGCGAAGTTAGCAAATATTACATAGAGTGGATATGACCAAGCCGCCGAGCTGATCCATCCCACCAGCCCAAGTCCCAAGCCACACACACACAGGCAGCACACAAGGATTGCTGCATGTGTAACAACACACAAGGCCAGGGGAGTCACCAAAACAGCCAGGTAGTGCTGTCGACCAGGAGAGCAAGTAGAGGACCAGATATAAGCTTTTCACCAGCAAACTTGCTTCATTCATCGACAGGCATCAGAGTAAGTGCTAGTTAGCAAGAACAGCAACCCAAGAACACAAGAACAGGAAGAACAGCTTCACTGTTCAACCTGTTCAATAACCCACAGAATTGAATCAAGCTTCACAAGCTCACCAGGAGGAGCAGGGCAAGCAAATCAACCAAACCAGAAGATCAACACAACAGCTAATCCTCTACATCAACCACAAACCTTGGAGCTGGAGTGAGGTATACCGAAAAGCATGAGCAAACAATGGTTTTGCTCATAATTAAGCATGTGCATATGTCACGTAAGCAAAAGAGGGTAGAAACCCTATGTGTGAGTCATCATATGGCTAACGACCAATTGGTGCAAGTAAAGACAGAGAGAAACCAATAGGAAGTCACTTGGGAACATTGATTATGCCAAAGCAATGGCATAACCAAAGATATCCAAGCAAGGTAATAATCCTACATAGTTAGCCAGAATTACTTAGCACCTACAGCTAGCTAAGGCCATCAGACATTAGACAAATCCTTGTCTATTGGATTTCAACATCAAAAGTTACTGGCAATCCAACAAAAGGATCACCCAGAGAGCATCTAGTGAGCCACAGCAAGCCAAAACAGGTGGGAGCCACCCTAACAACAAGGATTTACTCGTCAGTGGCTACCTCAACCACATCACAAAATCCCACAGTTAAGCTATGCACATCTATCATTACCCAGATGGGTTCAA
This sequence comes from Lolium rigidum, assembly GCF_022539505.1. NCBI lineage: Eukaryota > Viridiplantae > Streptophyta > Magnoliopsida > Poales > Poaceae > Lolium > Lolium rigidum. The sequence goes on from NC_061508.1 coordinate 120,090,689, forward strand.
AAGGGAGCTAGGGTACCCAACAGAGGTTGGCATCCCTCTAGCTCTACTAAATCAACTCATATGATCATCACTGCAAGGCAGTTCACATCATTTATCTACCCAATTAAGCAAGGTAACAGAGATAAATGAATTACACAAATAACCACTGCACCAGAACCTTGCACATGATCCAGAGGATCACTGCAAGTAACAGATACTGCTTGAGTAAGCAATACACCTCACTAGCACAAGTGCATATATCACACAGACACCAGAATGAGCACCGAGAGAGGCCCGGACGTAAGCTTAACAATTAATGAACAAGCCACCGTTGATCACATGCTCACCGAGCTTGCTAACACTTGATACGTATGGCTATAGGCAAGCATAGCACCGTAAATGAGCCAGCCTATCGAAGAATTACGCCCAAGCCTTAATCGAATAAACAGATATCGAAGTAATAATCATATGATTGTATCCGGAAGCACATCAAAGACTTGATGAACCCCTGGATCATGATAAACAAGTAAAGCACTTAGTGCTCATCACCGAATCATACCATTAAGCCAACAAGCAATGCTCGGATGAGCATGCTCATGAATTTGAGCACAAGAACTAGCCACAGAAGCTCAGGCACTTGCAAATTTGCAAGAATTGCATACTGCAATTAAGCCATTGAAGCATATATGAATACACATGAGTGTCAGGCAAGCATAGAAACAAGAACAGAGGCACAGGGAAGAATTCTAGGAAGAAATGCAAGCTTTAACAGGCACATAGCTTAGCAATTTTGCACAGCAGCACAAGCAGCACATCAGCATGAGCAACACAGCAGCACAAGCAGCACAGCTAGCTACGCACCACAGAGCACCAGCACAGCAAGCATCTCCAGGAGGAGGAGCAACCGCGGCCAAAGCTAGAGGAGGAAGAAGAAGAGCAGGCAAGAATGAGAGAGAGGAGGGGATCTGAGGAGGCGTGTACCTGGAGCAGAGCACCGGCGTGCCATGGCGGCACGGCGGCACAGGCCACCACGGCAGCGCCAAGCCGCGCCTGGCCTGGCGTCGCCGAGCAAGGGCACTCCAGCACCGCCACGACACCTGGATCGACAGCGGGCGACGGAGCACCACAAATCACCACGGCCGTGCCGCAGAGGCGTTGGGGACGAACGGAGACGGCGGTGAAACACGGATCGGCGCGGACCAAACGGTGCGCCGTCGTGCGGTCGTTCGATTGCGACCAATCTCGCCGGCGGCGATGGCCGGAGCTGGCCGGAGAAATTCGGCGAAGGGGCGGCGACGCGCGAGTCGCCAGAGCTCAGGGATTAGGGTTCGCGAGGGAGAGAGAAGGGAAGTGAGGGCGACCGAGTGGGCCGGACCAGGCCAACTGGGTTGAGCCCAACCCACTCGGGTTCACCCTGACAGGTGGGCCCGAGGGCAATTTGGGCATTTCCAAAATACCATTTAAGTAAGAATTTCAAAGAATTTTATAAAATAGAATATGGCTCTAAAAAAATAATTAAAAATATGAAAATCAATCAGCATAAAATTCTCTATCCAAATAAAATATCAAAGAGGATTTTTGAAGATAATTATAAATTAGTCTTAATTTGATGATTTAAATAATGATTTAAATCACACATATTATTTTCAATAAAGAAAATAGTCCATTAATGTAATTGGACTATAAAAACACCTTGACAATATTTCAAGGTTGTATTTACCCTAAATAGAGAATCTCCAAATTATTCTTAGTAAATACCTCTCACATAAAATAATAAGACATCGGAAAGGGGGAAACAAACCCTAAAAATGGAAAGCATGCATAATTGCTTCTTTAACCATTGCCCTTATCGGACAATGATGCTATTTTTCAGAACAAGAGGACAAGGGTCAGTCCACACCTTCCAACTGCAAAACTTTGTAGTGTTCAGGCAAGTTCATCACTTGCTCATGTCATTTGAGTATTTCTATCAAATTACTTGCAAAGTATTATGGTTATCACTATTGCATAAAAACCAAAACCACTACTTTCATAATTATGAATATGACTATGTGGTGGGCAATGGAACCATGGATTGTGTTGATATGGTGGAGGTTCCATTGCACGGGTTTATATCCATCTAGGATTAAACAACAAATGTCGCCAGTGATTCTTGTGCCGTAATACCCGTGTTAACCATAAGATCCGGAGTGGGACGGAGTAGTCAAAAGTGTTTCCACCTCTCGTTCATCAACGGATGCGCTTTACCGTAGACACTTGTTTCTGTCAGGGCAAGCGGTAGGCTGGGGAAGCCTTAAGTCCCCACGGCATAGTCCGTAGACACTTGTCGCTCGAAGAACAAGCGGTAGGCGGGGAAGCCTTAAGTCCCCACGGTATTGCGGTCTATGATGGGTTGCAGCCACCGGCGTAGGAGTGTATGGTAGAGCCCAGCACTGTTGTCGTGGTCGGGGTCCACCCTGAAATTACGGGAATAATGGGACCGACGTGGACCCAGGGTCGGCGCATGCAACAAAGGGTGGGTGTTCGAGGTAGCGGAGGAACATGATTGGCTAGACCTTATACCGGGCCTCACACCAAAGGAAGTGTGGACGGGAAAGCTGCCCGGTTGGCACCAAGGTTAAGATCTCTTATGGGTAAAGCAACACACCTCTGCAGAGTGTAAAGAACTTTGACCTGTCACTCCCTGTTTCGGGATAAGGAACTGCGAACGCGGCCGGAAAGGAGCTCCATGAAGTTCTAGTAAACCGGTGAAGGCTGACGGACATAGCTCTTGGAAATAAAAGCAATCTCTTGAAGAAATGTTTACCAAAACTTGCATTGGTATTAGACTTTCTGGTCTAATATCGTAGCTAGTGCATTAAACACCTCTTATCTATAATGAACTTGTTGAGTACGCTCGTACTCATACCACTCTTAAACCCCATGCTTAGATTGTCTGAATCGTCTGGAGGAGGACTACGACAACAATGAAGGAGCCGAGATCATCGGCTACGAGGAACCAGACCTCTCAGGAGGAGTTGAAGGCGTAGATTACCTCATCGTCTACGGATCCGGAGAGGCTTCCGGAGGAGAACAAGCCTAGGGATATCCGCTAGTAGTAGTAACCGAGCAGCCTGAACTCTTTGTATTTAGCTGCTCGATGAAATAAATGTTTAGTTTAATGAAACTCTGGTATTGTAAGTTAAGTTGGGTTCACCTCGAACCCAGGAGTATTCCTCCTAGGACCCAAGAGGAACTCCAAGACGACATGTGTATGTTAATTGTAATAATATGTGAATGAGTTATGGACCCTGCTATGTTCTGTTGTACTACTCTGAGGGATGTAATATTTGCGGAATGGTACTTCGTGAATGTTATATCAACGACTGGCATACTACAACATGCAGTGGTATGCAGGGTCACCACAATTCATCTGCATTATATAAGTATATAAAAAATCATTAATTACACAACATCATGGATATATGAGTGATCAAATTAATTAATTTCCAAGTTCATCACATAAAAATAAGTTTTTTTTATAAAAAAGAAGAGGCTCACCGAGGTGGTGCCGGCTAGGGGACGACGCTGGCGATCGATGACGATGAGGACGGGGACGATACTAAAACCAACAAATCATACTTTAATTTGAGTTCAAATTTCATATAAAAAGAATGAAATCCCTAACTTAGGCATTTCATTGAACACCTTGCTAGCACTAGAAAAATAATACGAGTTAAACTAGCAAAGAAATAAGCTAAATTAGGAATGCCGAAAGAAAGGATGATATTGCTAACCCTTAGATAGATGGGTGCCGTCAATCTTGACAAAATGGTGGAGAAAAATGGATATTTGTTGGAGTGTGAGAGGTGGAAAATATTTGGAAATGTGAGAGGAGAAGGAAAAATGAGCTGCAGGGTGGCCCGATCGGGTGAAGAAATAGGGCAGGGGCCCTTTAGTACCGGTTCTTCATATGAACCGGTACTAAAGGTGCAGCGCTGACCCCACCTCTGCCTCAAAACTGGACGGAAACCCTTTCGTACTGTTTCGTAACACGAACCGGTATGATAGGTGCTTAACGAACTGGTATTAATATTTCTCGGCTGTCTGGGCAGTGCAACCGGTACTAATGGTACTAAAGGCCTAGACGGTGGTTTTCTTGGTCCCCATTTGGGCATTCCTATTTGCACCCGAGCCTCATGCAGCATCCTCAGTCGGCTCTTCCAAACGATGTCTGGCAGAAGCATCTCATCAGTCGTTTAGGAGGCATTATCTTTGTGTTTCAAGTCGCATTCCTTAACAAAGTAAAAAAACAAAAGATCAAACCAAAACTTGAAATTTCCATTCATATTTGTTATATTTTATAGTGTTTTGAATGAAATTTATTATAACCTATGTGTAAAATATCAATTCCATTCAAACTTAACCGTCGCCACCACGGTAGTAGTCATGGAAGTGGCGGTAGTCATCATCGCTGACGTTGTTCTTCCCCCGTGGGTCCTCGGGCTCTTGGGTGGGCTCGTCCTTGACGACGTTGCTAGGGCATGCGTCGTCTTCGTTGCCAGTGAGGTTGACGAGGAGCCTTCCGCAGTCATGGATCGACGCTGCGGTGATGCTCTCGATGTTTCACTTCCATGCATGGTGTCCATTCAACAACTCAATCCACACCGCGTTGTAGCCTGTCGTGTCCTCTGGATCATCGCTGCCGGTGAGGACGCACTGTTGGCGGCACGCAAACATCTTCGAGGTGCCGTTTGGCTCCTCCTCCTTCGGGTCTGGCTTGGGGATGAGCAGGTTGATCCCGACGGATGCGGATCGCTGTAGCTCACCAATCACAACTCTGCGAGAGGGATTGCACCTCCTTGCGCTAGCGTCGTGAACTCCTCCTCATTTACCTCGCATTTGGGCGCGGGCTAGGGGAGACGCTAGCGTGCACCGGCGAGGAGCGCTTCGGCCCTGAAGATGACGAGAGAGACGTAGCCTTGACAGGAAGCCACCAGTTTGGTACTCGTGGCGATGGCGGTGGCAAAGCCGATATCTCCAGGCGCGGGTCACTACACCGGATCCCCTACAAAACGTCCGTGAGCGTGCGGCTGGGGACACTCTAGAACGGGTCGCGCCCCTGCGCTTTATTCAGGTGCGATGGCCTAATGAGCCCATCGAGTCGCGCTAGATCTTTGTTCCACCGCACGTCGAAGAAATCGCTCCACCACGTGTCCTTGTTCATCGCGGCCCACGTCAGGTTGGCCCGCTACTCTAGCTGCAGCCTCTAGCGCTATCGTGGATTTTGCGCCACCAGTAGTCACTCCCCACCCTATAGGCGTCGACGGAATGCCAATGCCGCCATCTTCCAGCCGCCACGACTAGGGAGGCGCATATCTGGTGGCACTGGATAGCGTGCCTCGTAGAGGGACCAGGCCTTAGGATGATCAGTCTGCTACACCCAAAACCATTCAATACAAAAAAAAAGTAGCCTTGGGTGATGAAGTTGGGTGACTACCGTGGTTGATGATGATCCATCCCCGATTTTTTTCGGGTTCATTCCATGGTAGATCGTGGATTTTTTTTTTGTCGTTTTGGAGGCTCTCTAAGGCCACGGATTTTGGAAAAACGCTGGAGATGGTCGGCCGTTGGTGCCGATTTTTTGGTGTGCGTGCCAACTGCCAAGTCAACCCAAATTGGCACCCCGCGGTGTTGGGAGGACTGTGGGGCCACGATGGCAGCGTAACTTGATGAGTTTTTGTTTTTGGTCGCCCTCTGTTTGGACCTGGTTGCCCTCCCGATGAAGCTGTTTAAGGTTCTAGGTTGCCGATGTCAACCTCTTTGTACGTGAAAAGTTTCATATTCTGGATTCTTTTTACCCGTGAATTTTGGTTATTTGAGTTTTTTTCTCGATCTCTGTTGCCTTGTAACGTTGAGGGACGCTGCTGGCTGATGAGTTCCCGATGTCAGCCTCTCTGTATAAGTAATATTTTTTTAAAAAAAAAATTTCACACATTATATTATGGGATTCTTGCATTTTTTGATCCCTTCTTTTTAATTTTAGCTTTTAACATTGAGGAACAATGTTGGCCGATGGGTACCTGATGTCAGTCTCTATGTATAAGAAACATGACATATCCTAATTACTTTTTATTCGTGATATTATGGCCTACTCGACTAATATTATTTACCTTTTAAGCGGACACAGCTAGCTAATGTTCAAACGAAGTCTACAAGGTACAACTTGCATAATAAAATTGATACAAAGGTAAGATAACGATAGGAAAAATGAAAATAAAAAACTTCACTATAAACCAATTTGTGCTAAACCCCTGAAAATCCATTACTAAAACTATGTGGAGTTATTACCAAGGTAGATAACGCCCTAAGGGTTGTCCTCTTTGGGTATGTAAAGGGCCAGACATATTCCCGCAAACTTTGGCATCGGGATGGTGAAAGAAAAGGCAGTGCTATTTCTGGTGTGTAGTGCTGAATGTAAGTGGAATATTTAGGTTATGTAAAGAATATTGTTCACATAAATGCAAATTTTGACAAAAAAAAAACTAGCAGAACACAACATAGTGCATATATTGTATGAGATAGACTGAAAAGTGAAATTTTTAGTATATGATGAATGAAAACAAACTAATTTGGTGTTTCTGAATTTCACATAAGCATGAGATAAAGCCGATAATAATATCAAACGAAAATCATGACATGTATATATGTGGCTTAAGAAAATATACCTGCTTCCTTAAAATGTTACCACTCAGCTGACGCTTGGCCTTGTGCATATAGACGTATCTAGAAGGTGAGGGTAGTAGCAACTTGGCAGTAGCCTCATCAGCAGCAATTGTAATACTTTTGAATAAAGACTCTGCATTTTCAGCCTGCGTATAAATAATTGAATAACAACAAATCTCAGTAATATTTAGAAGATAAGGGTGGCATCATCTTGTCACCAGCCTCATCAACCTTAGTTTTGATCCTTTCTAAGTAAAGGCTCAACGGTTTCAATCTGCATATGAATAGTAACACATCCCAACAATGATATTGAATGACTATATATATAGTTGATACCTCCTATTTTCATCATTTTACAAGGGGTTTTCTACACATCCTTGTTTAGTTTCGACGGTTATCTGGTTTCAACTAACTCTAATATTACGAAAATAGAGAAACCTTGTTTTATATTGTGACTTTCACGTGCTCAACACTTTTGCGAGGAGTGGAACCCATTTATGAACTACTTGGAGGAAATTTGGCAACTTCCTAATTCATGGATAAACCATAATACATTTCAGAGACTTTCGTGAAGAGAGGACCCACCCGTACGACCTGGCCGTACCAGGTGCCACCGTCTCTTTAAAAGGAACAACTTTGGTGAAGAGAGGAGAGAGTAAAAAAGAATATGAGAAGACAAAAAACAGAGAAAATAGCCGCCGCGCATCCGTGAATAGAGGAGAAGAACATCACTTCAATCTGATCTGCAATCTCCACCCTCTTAATCCTCCATTCACCATTGTTTCCCCATTGCATAAGAGAGAGAGAGAGAGAGGGATTCACATTTGTAAGAATTGGGTTTGGAGAACTCCATCCATACATTTTTCTTGTATTTGGTTTGATGTACAACTTTATTGTAAAGATCTACGGTAATATTGGGATGAGCTCTATTTACATTATGATAACCTCATGTGTCCCCCCCCCCCCTCCCCTCATGTGCGAGTAATTTCCCATTTGTAGGGGATTGGTGAGATGTGTTCTACCTTTTTAATATTCATCCATTTGTGCCTATGATAATTTTTAATATGAGTGCTTTGATTTTTGTGTTATTCATAATGCTTCTTGTCTAATTTAAAGGCCTCAACAACTCCAGAGAACCCCAAGGCAAGATCTTGTTTACTAGAACTTCCGCGACCTTCGAGTTAAATGGTAGACCTCAGAGTTGATCTAGTATGACTTGGGGATAACAAGAAACCATAAAGCCTATTGCATTGATCCGGTCTCTAGACCTTTATTGTTGCGCTGACCATGGCTGGTGGTAATAGGTAATAGGACTAATGAAGTCAGATGAAATCTACCAACATGAGTCTTGACTATTTACAGGTTGCTTGCCTATTCATATCATAATATTATAATGCCACAATACACGTATCCCATTTATTCCATTTGGCACATTCATTGTCATCATGAATTGAATCTCTCCACGTCTAACTTCTCATCTCATCTGTAGAAACTACAAACAATTCTCATAATCTTTTACTGTTTATGTTATTAACTTTTGAAATTTATTTACCACTTCGTATTCAACCACACTCATCAATCATCCTTTTTACCTTTCATTACTTGTAGTCAATTTACTCAAGACTTGTGACACCTAGGGTGCGGCAGAAACGCGTATAAAACACTTAACTTTCGACTCTTTGTCGGGATCGATATAAAACCGGAATTAATACTTCAACTTAAACATGCTTAAACGATTATGTGCTCTTGCAGGTCATCAAGCTATTTTCTAACGCCGTTGCCAGGGAGGTAAGCACTAAGTGTTGTTTCTTGACATTACTAAGTCTTGATATAAATGATCTCCATTGAAAATAGATGATCTACATGCTCGGGAAAAACTTATTTACCGCTTATTCTGATCAAAATCCAGAATCCAGATGTTCAAATATGTTTAATAATCTTGTAAACTCAAATGCTATTGGCATGAATAGTTTGAGTTCTTTGATGGCAGAGGTGACCATCATGAATAGGACCGAGAAGGAGCCCGAGAAAACTTTGAGGGAATACGGATCACCTACTAGGCATGCTTCTAGGAAGCCCATACGTGTTCCTGATGTTGAAGTTGAAGAATTCGAAACTAAAACTGAGTTAATAATTAAAATCTAGGAGCAAGCTTTTAAAGGACAAAATGATGAAAATCCTATGCGCCAACTTTTTGATGTTAGTAGTCTCTACTATATCCTAGGACCCAAAGGAGTTGCTAAAGAATTTATCTACCTGAAATTATTTAGATGATCTTTAAAGGACGAAGCCTTTGCTTAGTTACAAGCTCTACCTCATTATGGTATAACTATTTGGAAAGAATGCACTAAAAGCTTTTACACAAAGATTTCTATCTTTTAATAAAATGATTGAGGCTAGAATTGAGATAACCCATTTATGCAGAAGGTTCGAGAAAGTTTTGCTCAAGCTTCGAGAAGATTTTCCATACTCCTTGAATATGCTATTATTCAATACTTCTATAATGGTCTTAATAGAGAATCTAAGCAAAGTAATTATTTATCTGCAGGAGGACCTTTGAGTAAACTACCAATAAAAGAGTGTAAGAAACTCATGTAGGTGATGAAGAATACAATCCTGATACGAGTACAGAAGTTAAAATGGTATGCTTATTATATCTGAAGATATAATGCATGAAGTAAAGAATCTATGAAGGAGAAAGGTATACATGCTGAAAAACTTAAAGATAGTAAAGGGGATACCTTCCAAATGCGTGTAGAAGAAGATGAATTAGCTAAGACAATTAAACAATGCATGTACCAACAAGAGAAGATTCACGAAAGCTTGTCTAAACATCTTCAAATGAATGAGCAATGCCTTTATGAGTTAGAAGAAAAATATGATGATAAATCTCATGCGAATAAATAATTAGCTAAGCATATTAAAATAATTATGACTCAATTTGAGCAAATGGCATCACATCAAGACTCTATTCTTAATAAGAGTAATATTCATGTTTCCACTAACATTGTTACTAGAAGTGGAAAAGTGAAAAAAGGACCAGTGGGACCATCCCATTGGGAAGTAGAAAAAGCCCAGAAGAAAAAAGAAACACAAGAGATGAGTCTAGAAGATGAGAACCTTGTTGATTCTCAAAACAATGCTGAACCTGAAGCTCGAAGATAAAACCAAACAACTGAAGAGAACTCTGAAGATAATACAGAAGAGCAAGACAAGTTCTACTACTTCGATGTTGAAACTATTGATGCAAATGAAGAAAGTGAAGTCAGTAATGAACAAAGGTAAGAAGAGATAATGGTAAAAGAAAAGTAGGCTGAAAATCCAAAGCAGCAAAACAAGAAGGTAATGGCCAATCACAAACCTACTCTAAAGGTAAAAGATACTTCTAGGCTAAAGAAGAATTCTTACACCAATCGTAGAAAGAATGATCCTAATGAAGAATTATATACCTCTTTTGCCAATGTTTTAAAGGACTTAAGTTTAGAGCTTCCTATGGTTGATGTTATACAAATTCCCACTCTTATAAAATTCATGAGAGATATCCTTAATAGAAATAAGAAAATACCCGAAATAGTTGCGGTAATGACAAGTTATCCACGTAATGAAAAAGTTCTAGCTAAGGAAGCGGACCCAGGTATACCAACTATCTCGTGTGCTATTGGTAAGATTGATATTCATAATGCGTAATGTTATCTTGCAGCAGGAGTTAGTGTTATGCATTTGTCACTCTACAGAAGACATCAGTTAGGAGATTATTCTCCTACATCCATAACCTTGCATATTGTCAATAAAATTATTAAACAACTGGTTGGTACAATTGAAGATGTTCAACTAAGGATAGATAAACATGTAATTCCTACTGATTTTATCATTCTTGAAATACCAGAGGATGACAAATAATCTACTATAGTTGGAAGGCAAGGAGGAAGAAGGAGAAGGAGAAGGAGAAGGTGAAGAAGGAGAAGGAGAAGGTGAAGGAGAAGGAGAAGGAGAAGGAGAAGGAGAGGGAGAAGGAGAGGGAGAGGGAGAGGGAGAGGGAGAGGGAGAGGGAGAAGGAGAGGGAGAAGGAGAAGGAGAAGGAAAAGAGGCATTTTAAATCATAACGGGATTTGGTACGACAGGACTACGCCTATACCACACGCCCTTACGACGGCTCGAGGAAGCGCGACGCAAATTGGAAAAGTCTCGGAGTGTTTAGGGAGCACTCGTACGACCAGACCTTGCTCGTACGACACGCTCGTATGGCAGCTCTCGAGGCAACACTGCGAAAATTGGAAAAATCTCAGAGTATAAGCACTCGACCTGGACCTGGTCGTACCACATGCCTGTGCCAGCCATTGCTAAATCGCAGCTGGCTAGGAGCCCAAACCAGCCATTGCTCTCCACTCTTTCTCTCTCAAACAGAAACCCTAATTCCTCAAATCTTCATTTCTTTGTCGATTTCGTTCATTTGACTTGGAAATCCTTCGCATTTGTAAGTTTCTCATCCATCCCTTGTCTTACTTTTGATTTTGGTTAGGTAAATCTCTTGCATTGGCTATCTAGCTAATTATCATCTATTAAGTGATTCTATATTATGGCTCAAGGATAGTATTCAAAGTTTTTACGTAGAATCGTATTTAGATGATATATAAACCTGATGCCTATGGTTTTGTTGTGAAAATTTCTAGTGTAGGTATGGCAAGTTGTTTGTTCCGTGGTTCGTGTTCATCCACGGGCCAGTCCAAGCGCTGTTGGGGGGATGAGCGCCTCCGCGCTGACTCCGTCACCGCCTACGAGCGGGTGTCACAACGGAAGGTGATAACCACTCGTTGGGCCGATGAGACCTTCCTCTCAAGGGGAGTACTCGAGGAGGACTTCGATACCATGGAGCACAATGCCATCATGTCCTTTTTTGCTCAGCTCGAGACGGTGATTTATGGAGCTGACTTACAAGTTCATCACGTGGGTTGAGGACACACTCACCACCCATCGCGAAAACTGCAATGTGAGTTTTGACTTGTTGATGAATGTAAAGTGCATGCATGAACTTTGTACTTTGTTGACATATATATTCTCACATATATGATGTTGTATCCATGTATTATATTGGTTTTTGGAGATTTACCATTGATCCCCCTTATTTTGGTTATAACTCTGCAGGATAGGAAAACCTGCTTTGTGTATTTTTAACTTTCCGGGACCTAAACAAAGTCAAATTGAGCTAGGATTCCGGAGATTTCAATATTTCATCAAGAGAAGCATCTGGAGCACTTGTACCTCACGAGATGGGCCAGGAGGGCCAAAAGAGGCCAGGTGGCACGCCCAGCCAGGGGGCGTGTCACCATACCTCTTTCCCTGCTCGACCATCCAATTCGCTCGATATAAAAGACTTCCCGAGGCTTCCTCGAGGAGAGCACAGCGGAAATAGAGAAACACCAAAATAGAGTCAGAACCAGCGAAGATTGGAGGGGGAAACTCCGTCGGGGTTGCAGACGAAGGGATCTCCACCTTCTCCAACGTCTCCACCATCGTCAACCACGATGAAAAGGGAGTATTCCACCTCTGTACCATAGGTTTGTGGCAATAGCTTGATCTATCTCTCTCTTATTCTTCATAGATGTAGTAACATATGAGTTGCCCAAGATGATCATGGTAATATATGTAATTCCTATGTGGTGGATCTTTATTCTACAATATTGATATACGAGATTGGAACCTATGATGTGTAAGATATATTGATAGATGCATATCGTGTACCCCATTCTTAAGTACTTGTTTTAATCCAACTTGTATGCAAGAACATGTGTGGGGAGAAGTGTGTATTAGATAGAGTAGCATGGTGGTAGTGATTGAATAGTGACAGCAAATTCAAGATCTACTACAATATTTACCTTTGTTTTGCTACCTCGCTAGGGATAAAGTGAATACATGTGCTACTTAAGAGGGAAATACATGTAGATATATTATTTCATTATCTTTCTTTCTTGTTAGCTAATGAGTTTAGTATTCTTAAGTTAAAATTGTTTGTGCTTACAAGAAAGATGCATGATTGTTTCTATCACATGTATATTTGTTTGTTTCCCTCAACTCTTATGCTTGCTAACCAACCTTGATGGCCAAAGACCTGTACTGAGAGGGAATGCTTCTCGTGCATCCAAAACCTTAAACCAAACCTATGCCATTTGTGTCCACCATAACTACCTACTGTGTGGTATCTCTCTTCCATTCCAAGTAAATACTTCATGTGCTACCTTTAAACAACTCAAAAAGTTATTATCTCTTATTTGTGTCAATGTTTTATAGCTCATGAGGAAGTATGTCGTGTTTTATCTTTCAATCTTGTTGGGCAGACTTTCACCAATGGACTAGTGGCACATCCGCTTATCCAATAATCTTGCAAAAAGAGCTGGCAACGGGCTTCCCAGCCCCAATTAATTAAATTTCATTAATAATTCTCTTCACATGTTTTGCCCTGATTCATCAGTAAGCAACTTAATTTTGCAAATAGACACTCCTCCATGGTATGTGAAATGTTGGAAGGCACCCGAGGATTCGGTTAGCCATGGCTTGTGAAAGCAAAGGTTGGGAGGAGTATCATCCATAAATAAAACTAAAGTACATGTGTAAACAAAAGAGAAGAGGGATGATCTACCTTGCTGGTAGGGATAACGTCCTTCATGGGAGCCGCTCTTTGAAAGTCTGTTTGGCAAGGGGGTTAGAGTGCCCACTACCATTTGTTGACAACAACAAACACCTCTCAAAACTTTATTTTTATGCCCTCTATATGATTTCAAAACTTAAAAAGCTCTAGCACATGATTTAATCCCTGCTTCCCTCTGCGAAGGGCCTATCTTTTACTTTTATGTTGAGTCAGTAAACCTATTTCCTTCTATCTCAAGCAAGCAATTGAGTTGTTGTGATCCAACCATTTATATTGTGATCTATGTAATCATGTCTTTTATTCTTCCTTGTTTAGTACAAATTTTATCTGAATGAATATGAATTTGAAGGTTATCAATGATTATGAGGAGATTGTCGTGATTGAACATGTAAGATCTGCCATATAAGCTCTAATATAAAGGCTCTGCTCGAAAGATAAGTACAATCTGTTAATTGTTTTTTGACCAAGAACGAAGTTTGCCATCACCAATTATGATTTCCTATGCACCTTTATTTGTGATTTCCCTTTACTTGTCTCGAGTTGAGTTATATGAGGAAGTTGTTTACTAGAATGTCTTGTGTGAATTAATAAATGTGATGCTTCTTGTCCGTATTTTATTTATCGACTCTTCACTCCATAAACATGTGGTCTTGTTTACTGAGTTCAGTTTCGCTTGGGGACAAGTGAGGTCTAAACTTGGGGGGAGTTGATACGTCCATTTTGCATCGCTATTTTATATCATAATTTACTGTTATTCATTGATATATTTCTGTCAACACCCGGATTTTTAAGTCCAGATGCCTATTATGCCGTACATCGCAATCCCAGGAATACTGTTGTTGCGAGACATAATAGTTGAATATCATAGAGTCATCATTTATTACAACACATAATCGTCTTACAAAGGTAGATCACATGATCCAATATTACAATAGTAGTTGATCTATCGATCAACGAACATCACAAATAGCGGAAGCGAGTAGTAGTGGCTATCTAATCCACAGGCCAACGCTTGACGTCAGGAGCGGTCCTAGTTGTCGTAGACGTCCTGCTGTCCATCTTCCTCGTACTGCTTGTTCACCTTCATAGTCCGGCCATTTGAATAGCCAGGGACAAAGCCATGAGTACTTTTAAAGTACTCGCAAACTAATACTAGTGTAAGCACTATTAATTCTAGTAAGGGGATACTAAGCTCTAGGTTTATTTGCATAAAGCCAAGTTTATTTCATAAACATTTAGAAAAGACTCTTCATTTGCTAAACTAACTCAAGTGGGAACATTAGTGTCATTCCCACAACTCTGTTGTGATTCAATTCAAAGTCACCATTCACCTTTCAAATTCAAGTCCCAAGTCATGTGTCACATTTTTGAAAATGGTCTGATGACGGAACAAGTATGGCCTTTCCAACCGTCCATAACCGTGGACGCGGCTATTCGAATAGTTCTACACTCGCGGAGGTCGTACACTTGTGCCACAATATTTGCAATAATCCGTCGGGGTTAACGGCCCTGATTTACCATACTCCGTATGCGGACTACCAACCATAACCTTTCACTTACATACTCTAGTATAGGCACCTCTCCCCATGAGCTTGGCCTCCCGGTGAAAACCGCAGTCAACCCGGGAACTGCACAGGGCTTGGGCTGGACATTCACCTCATTCACGTCATATCACATCATTTCCTTTGTTGTAGAGGCAGCCTCCAGCCTAACCCCGATGACGCTTGTTCAGAGGGAACCCATGCTAAAGCACATAAATTTCTAGTTAAGCCCTTACCCATATTGGGTATTGTGGGGGTACTTTCAAATTGGAATGGTATCGCATCCGAACCCAACCATCAGTTTTTGTAAAATTTCACCAAGTCATTCACCGAGTCATATTCATCTTCAAAATCTTTCAATAGAATGAAGCATCATTCCAAGGTTTTCAAAGTCATTTCATTTCACAAGTTCCCAACTAGAGTAGTCACTTTTAATTTAGCACTAGCATCTATGTATGAGGGGTGCTAAGTACTTTGCTTTGCTTCTAGGCTAACCTTGATACTCTTGTACTAATCCAGTACTAACCAAGTGAAACATAATTCAAGAAGTACTTTGATAAAACAAAAGTAAATAAAGCTTGTAAAGTAAAACTGGGAAATAGGATCATAAGCATAAAGTAAAATGTAATGGTGCCTTGCTCTTGTAGAGCTTTGCACATGGGAACCTTGCAAGAGTGTTAGCTTGCCTTGATTGGTGAGGTGATCAAAGTTTTCTGGCTCTTCCTCCTGGTAGAATACCTCCTCCTCTTGATAGTCTCCGATACTAGCGTCTAAAAACGAATACGAGGGTACAATCACCAAACAATACTTAAGTACTCTTAATTAGCCTTAAGGGCTCACTCAAATGATCTAGCATCACTACTTAACATTTATACTCAAATTATGCTAGGGTTTCTTTATTTCATATTAGGAAAATAATTTCCTCTCATTGAAAATGTGGGTTAGGGTTTCTATTTGGTTTGGGAGAAATAATTTCCTCTCATTGAATCTTCTTAAGATTTAATCTTCTCAAATAACTAGGGATGATCCCATGTTGACCAAGGTCAACACTTCACACTTAGTATTTGAGAAAAGTGATTTAAATGAGATTCATCATCTCATGTGATTTAAAATAACTAGTGCAATTTAAATACTATGTTGATTTAAATTCTACAAGTGAACAAGTATGAGCCTAAGAATTTACAGGTCAACACATTACTTCATATCACTTGTGAGAATGAGTTAAATGAGGTGCTACACCTCATTGGTTTAAATTCTAAAATTTGGATATAGTTTAAATGGACTAGTATTGACCACATAGCCAATATTTTGATTCTAGCCCATGATCATGTACAGAACCCATATCATATTTCTAAATATTAAATTAGAGTTTGTTAAATGTGAATTATGAGAGGTGGAATCACCTCAAAATTCATAATGGTTGATTTTTAAGATTTATTTGAATACTGAAAAGTATCTGTTTTGTTATTTTTACTATTCAAAAACTACACAAGGTATGAGTGTGAATCCAGTGGGGTTGGCTAGATAAATTCATAAGCTTTCCAGAACATTTGGATTTGCTAAATTTGAGTTTGTAGAATTTGAACTATTCAATTTCTAGCACAGACCAGAATTGAATAACTGCTGAAATGAATTAAAACAAGATTCAAAGTGTTGGGCTGCGCGGGAAAACTAATGGGCCGCAAGGTTTGAATGGGGAAAACAGGCCCAGTAACGGTTCGGTGTTTAGTGGGCTGTCAGGGGTGGGGCCTACATGTCATCGACTAATAACTGCCGAAGCGGTATGGGGTGAGCTGCGCCGTTCGATTAAAAGGGCGATCGACGGATGAGGTTTATCACCTTCCTCGACACCGCCCGTCGGGGACGAAACCCTACCGGCGGCATCGGGGGTCGGCGGCGGCGTACCTGGGCGTTGGCAGGACTCGGCGAGGCGGGCGATCGAACGAGGAGACGATGGCGAGGCAGAGGGTGGTCGCAGCAGGGCTTGGGGTGGAGTAGATCAACGGTGTCGTGGAGCTACTGTGGCGGCGGACTCCGACCAAATTCCGGTGAGGTGATGCGTAATCGGAGAGGGGAAGGGGTCGAGGTGATCTGGTAGAAGGAGGGGAGTGAATGGGTGTGAAGAGAGCATCCAGGGAGGCCCTCCTTTTATAGGGGCGCGAGGTGCTGCGGTGCCCGTGGGAGGTCGTCCATGGCGCGGCCGTCTGGAGTGATGAAGGGGCAAGGTAGGGGGCGCAGGGCGTAGGCGACGTCTAGGCGGAGCTAATGCGCGTGCTGGCGTGTCCAATGATGGTCTGTGGCGAGCTGGCGATGATGGTGTCCGTGCAGTACCGGCGCGGCAGTACGTTGATCATGGCGACGGTGAGAGAGCGTCCGCGAGCTAGTGAGCATGTCCAGTAGGTAGCTGGTAGTGTGGTGATGGTGCGGGCAAGAGGGCAAAGCGAGGGGAGGACGAGGCTAACGGGCGACGAGGTGCACTGGCGGGTCCAGGGTTGGGTCGGGGCACGGTCACCGCGTGCGCTGGCACGTCCTGGGCTTGTCTGGGCATGTTTGTTCTGTCCAAGGCCGGGCTCGATTCGATCCAGGGAGGGTACAGGCGTGATCAGGGAAGGGTAGGCTACCTATTTGACATGGTGAGAGGGATAGGGAAGGGGTAGAGAGGATGAGTGTATGTGGGTGAGCATGGTGCACGGCATGGTCGGTTTTTGCTCTCCACAGGCTTTAATCATCCAAAGCAAGTACTGGGGAAGATGCAGGGGACAAGGGGGAGTAATGATCAACTCTGATCATGCAGGGTTTAGTTGAAAAACTGGTGTGTAAAAGCATGTCTCACCATTTCCAAAGGTTGCCTGCCAGGTGTTCGAGGAAATGGCCGCAAGAACATTTTGGTCGAATTTTGTAATTCTTTTTGGTGCACTTCATTTATATAAATATAGAAAGGGATTGAGGGTGGTGGTGGTCAATTTGACAAAGTTTTGCAAGTTTTCAAATTTGGGGTAATCTTCACTTTACTTTAACATCACCACTTGTCCATTCTATTCTGGTCAACCTAGTCAACTTCAGCAGTGATGGTCAACATGAAAGTTGTTGACATTGACATGGTCTTGGATGACATGGTCATAGTTGACCAAGTTTAGTTTAGGAAGATTCAAAGGCAGGGGGTAAAGTGGTGAAGATTTTATAAATGGGTCATATGACCATTATCACATGTATGAAGAAATCTTGATTTCCTTGTGTTTGATTCTTGATCCAAAGATGCATTTGTGTTAGTTTATCATATTAAGGTATTACACAAGCAAGAGATCAGGTAATGGTGGCCTTTGGTGAAGATTTGCTATTTGGCATAATGTGTATGTGAGTTAAAAATTGGAATTATCTCACCATTTGAATTCTCTCTATTTGATTTGACCTTTGTTGACTCTAAAGTGGTTCTTATTAGTTTAGAGACATTTTCCAACCATTGAATCCATTTCAAAAGGTCTTGGTCAAAGATTTGCAAAAATGGCCATAACACATAAGAGGTGATGTGTCAATTTTTATTATTTTTGAAAAGGGTTCATCTTGCTTTACTTGAACATGGGTTAGGGTCAATTTAGTGTTATAATAGGTTGAGAGATGGTTTCCCAACATTTGGTCAAGGTTTAAAGTCATAGGGCAAGAATTGGGTATTATGGCTATGTGTCACATATGACTTTATGCATATGTTGCATTTTATTTTTAATTTGACTTGGTTTGACCCAATTGGTGTTGTTGAGTGTTGAAATGGTATATAGGAGTGATCCAACCATTCACAACAAGTCCTAGGGTCAATCTTCTCAAATTCACAAATTTGCTAATTTACTCACATATACCTCTATGGAATTTTTAGTTCCTTTTTAAATTTCTTGGAAACCACTTGAAATTGGTTTGATAGGTACTAGGTATGGTGTATGAAGGTTTTTCCAAATCTCTAAGCAAAGTAGAAAAGCTTAGGGTAAGGTTTTATAAATATATCCCTAGGCACATATGCCTCTATCTTATTTAATTTCCTTTTATTTTATTTTAACTAGGATGGTGATAAGAGGGGTGAGGTTTTAGGGTTTAAGATCACTTCAAATACTAATAACAAGCAATCATAGCAATAACACAAGAATTAAGCAAGATCACTATGTATCATACTCAATTTAAGAAAAGTTTTTGTTGGTTCCAAAATTTGGAACTAGGGAAATTCATTTGTTTTGTTTTGAAATTCTTGGGATGTTACAATTTCATATTTAGAGATGATACTTATGTTATTTCACCTATTTTGCATATTTCATGATTATTGGAGAATTACTCACTGGAGTCAGAATTCTGCTGGAAAAAGCACCGTCAGGATACAATATTTCTGAAGATCAACAATTGACGGCAAATATACCGAAGCTCCTATTTTTCCAGATGACGGAGCCAGCCAAAAGGGGAGGCCGAGGAGGGCCGCCATGGGCCCTCCCCATAGGCCGGCGCGGCCACCAGGGCTGGCACGCCGCCATGTGGGGAGGGGGCCCACGACCCCCCTCGGCCATCGCCCTTTCGCGTACTTCATCTACCATAAACCCTAAGGTGCAATGGAACGCGGAGGATAGTCACAGCCGCCTCTGCGGGACGGAAAACTCCAGAGAGAAAAGAGCTCTCCGGCAGGCTGAAATCTGCCGGGGAAATTCCCTCCCGGAGGGGGAATTCGTCGCCATCGTCACCGACATCGAGCTGTACTTCATTGAGATCATCATCATCATCTCCACCACCGACACCGTCATCTGCACCGCTGCACCTCGTCTCCGCTGTAACATCTAGGGTCGAATCTTGATTATTTCATAGGGGAAACTCTCCCGGTGTTGATTACTCCTTGTTATTGATGCTATTGAGTGAAACCGTTGAATTAAGGTTTATGTTCAGATTGTTATCCATCATCATATCACCTCTAATCATGTTTCATATGATGTCTTGTGAGTAGTTCGTTTAGTTCTTAATGGCATGGGCATACCCTTCAGGTACCCATTATTAGTATACCTGGCTCAGCCCAATATGGAGAAGACCAAATATGGAGAAGGCCCAACAAGGCAACCCGAAGAAGTAGTCGACTAGGACTCTTGTAAAACCCTAGGTTGGTTGCATATATAAAGCTAGCCAGGGCACCCGAAATAAGGAGGCCAAGAGAGAGACAGATTATAGACAACATAGCTCCGCCTATGGCGGCACCCTGTAAACACATCTATGATCATATACTGAATTGCTAGCAGCACGTAGGGATCCTCCACCGAGGGGACCCGAAGCTGGGTACGTCGTGTGCCTAATCTCGTCCCCGGAATCTCCATCGTCGCTCTCTCCCGAAACCCAAGTCTACAATACGTAGGCATTGCCGAGGTATTCCCTCGTCAATTGGCGCCGTCTGTGGGAAACGCGGCGACTGGATTTTGTCATCCGGGCGAGATCTTCATCATCAGCGACGCGCAGATCAACAAAATCAAAATGCGCAGCCACGAAATTTTGTGGGATCCTGATCTACAATGCAAAAGCCTTGACGCACGCCTGACCGCCCGACCAACCCGACGATTCAATCCGAAGAAAATCCACTTCTTCTCGTTGTAAGGAATCAAGAATCAAGGACCGACCAATCAATTCGGTTACGAGCTGTCAGAGGCGTGGCCTTCACAAGTTTCAAGAGCCATCGGTTGCCTCCTTCAAAAAATAGAAAGATAAGTAATTATGTCCAATATGTAGCGTAGTTAGATCTTCTAGTTTGTTTTATTGCTATTTTATTTTGTATAGATCGGTTTGCTAACCAGCATGTCAGCAAGCACCATAAGAATAAAAATCAGGCCTGAGTTAATCTTACGGACTCACTGCCGTGGATTCATCGTCATGGACTCATTGCCGTGGACTCCATGACGCACCGCCATATTCGGAAGAGCGATGGCATGTTTGCGCCAAGCAACATAAGAATTATCAGGTGCTATATCTCCAATTAATTACTGTTAGCAAATTTATTTGGCCAAATATTTTTTTGGCTTGTGCTGTTATTTGTGCGCAGATTTCTGCGCTCCAATACAACTTCAGATCGGAACAAGCTCCGATTACTTCGCCGCGCGCAGTCGCATGCTCGGAGGCTCGTCCACCGAAAATCGACAGCGCGCACTCGCCTCTCTTGGGAGCTCGCTCGTCGCGAACTTCGACTGCGTGTTCAACTGTATCTGTCGTATCGATTGCGTCCTCTTCATCGACTACTTCTAGCGCCGCACGACTACAGCAACCATGCAGGCCAGGCGCTGTGCGACTATATTGACTACTCCCAGCCAGACGCCGCGCGCCTACATCGACTGTGTCGCTGCACGACCTACTTCAGCGACGACTTTGTTGCACCCAATAAAAAGCTAAGTGTTCTTCTTCCAAGAGTTAATTATTTATTTACTATCGCCACACCCGAATACTCGGGGGCTGGAACATTGCATCATTACAGCAAATTTACCCGACATTTGGGGCTGCGCCACTACTTCGTTATCACAAATATATTCGGTTACTTGGTGAATTTCTTTTTTCTTCAGCTTAGTGGAATTATCTTCTCCGGCTAAGTGGAATTATCTTCTCCGGCTCATTGAAATTATTTCCTTCGGCTCAGTGGAATTATTTTTTTTTGACTTAGTGGCTTTATCTTCTTCGGCTCCGTGGATTTATTTTCTTCGGATTACTGGATTGCTTTTCTTTGGGTTATTATTGGTTCACATATACAATATTACCCGATGCATTTCCGGGTCAATGGATTCATCTTCTATGGTTATTACTGGAACTATTTTCTTCGGATCAATGGATTCATCCTCTATGATATCGACGGATTCATCTTCAATATATGCTCTATATTTATTGGCATAATTCTCAATATGGATTCATCTCAAATACTTCATCTTCGTGGATTCATATTATATTATTGACAATGGCTTCATCCTAAATGGTTTCACCGTATATGATGCCGCGACTCCATCAACCTCTTCCGACATCAAGGCTAACACTCGAGGGCTCAACAATGACTTTGCCCTAGGTTATAACTGCGGTACCGTGTCTAAGCAACAATCATGATATCACCCCAGCAACGCTCGAGGGCTCGGCTATTTCTTCATCAACAATTTGGCGGCATCCATTTTTTGCTATTTGGTGGTTTCTACTTTGGCTAGACTTCTTATCTACACTCGACTTCATCGTGTCTAATAAGCTAAGTGTTCTTTTGTTTTACATAAAGTTGATTATCATTTACTTTCGCCGCACCCGACACTCGGGGGCTGCGCCATACTTCTTCGCTTTACATCTCAGGTCGACAGAAAGAATAATTGCGCCTACAAAGAAGTCTCCAAGGATGAACCCGACGAAATCTTCTTCAGGAAGGTCCCGAAAAATTATCTTCAAGGAGGACCCGAAGAATTATCTTCAAGAAGGTCCCGAAAAATTATCCTCAAGGAGGTCCCGAAGAATTATCCTCAAGGATGACCCAAAAAATTATCCTCAAGGAGGTCCCAAAAAATTATCCTCAAGGAGGTCCCGAAAAATTATCCTCAAGGAGGTCCCGAAAAAATATCTTCAAGGAGGTTCCGAAGAATTATCCTCAAGGAGGTCTCGAAGAATTATCTTCAAAGAGGACCCGAAGAATTGTCCTCAGGGAGGACCCGAAGAATTGCCCTCAAGGAGGACCCGAAGAAATTTTCTTCAAGAAAGAACTCGACGAAATTTTCATCAAGGAGGAACCAAAAAAAAAGATGGACAAATCTTCGGGTCCATTGACTCGTCATATTCTTCCGAGCAAGAGCATCGGTGATGAACCCGACAATATAGAAGAATCCAATATATTCGGCTGTCTCATCACGCCCGAGAAAAATATAGAAGAGCCCATAAAATGGGTCATTGCATCAGCCGAACAAGGCACTCGACAATATATTCTCAGAGCGCTAAAAGTCACGAATAATCTCTGAATGCCGCAAAACTCTGCGAAGGTAAGACCCCGGATCCGTTCTGAGCGGCGTGGCACCGCCTCTAACGTCGGTTTGCTACTTTTTTCCGTATCAACAGATACGAAGAGAAATCCTAACGGACGCATTAGGTACCCGATAAAACATGACTGGGACTCGACAGAATGGTAAGACCTTAAGCGGCACCTGTCGAGTTAACACCAGTATCCCGGGATCATGTCCAGGGACGTGATCTTGAAGTAGGTTTTTGCGGATTGCCACTAGAGCAGTTAACTAGTACCTGATCCGTCAGATGAACTAGCCCCAATTACCATTATCCCTGTACAATATAGATATGGATGCCAAATAAAAATAGCAACGGCCTGGAGTCGATAAAAAGAGGGGCTACGCCCAGAAATATAGTCAAGTTCTTTATCGAGTAGTACAACTTGAGTCTATGCCCAGGTGCAAGCACCTGCCCATAGGCTCGGGGGCTACTCTTATCGAGAGTATTGTTCACTCTCCCGATAAGATACAAGAAAAAGGAAAAATTGTGGTGTCGATTAAAAGCAAGTTGAGCCTACACCCAAGTGCAAACACTTGGCTGTAGCCTCGGGGGCTACTCCCATCGGGAGAGCTGGCCGCGCACCCGATAGAAAGATAACTTCGACAGCATCTACGACAATTAAGGTTTGTAAACTCAACTCAATTCTACGACTCGAGTGGAGCCTACTCCCATTAGGAGCCCATGGATTTCATCAAGTCTTCCAGAAATATAGTTAAGTTCTTCATCGAGTAGTACAACTTGAGTCTATGCTCAAGTGCAAGCACTTGTCCATAGACTCGGGGGCTACTCCCATCGGGAGCGCTGCCGCGCACCCGATAGAAAATAATTTCGAGACATCATCCACGCTACAGATGATCTTCGACATGGACCTCGCCTTGTATTTCTTCGACTTCGGAGATGGTTATGCTTGGAGTTTCTACGCAAGTCTTCGACTTCCCTATAAACTCGGGGCTACCGACATGGGCATACCCTTCGTGTACCCATTATTAGTATACCTGGCTCGGCCCAATATGGAGAAGACCAAATATGGAGAAGGCCCAACAAGGCAACCCGAAGAAGTAGTCGACTAGGACTCTTGTAAAACCCTAGGCTGGTTGCATATATAAAGCTAGCCAGGGCACCCGAAATAAGGAGGCCAAGAGAGAGACAGATTATAGACAACATAGCTCCGCCTACGGCGGCACCCTGTAAACACATCTATGATCATATACTGAATTGCTAGCAGCACGTAGGGATCCTCCACCGAGGGGACCCGAAGCTGGGTACGTCGTGTGCCTAATCTCGTCCCCGGAATCTCCATCGTCGCTCTCTCCCGAAACCCAAGTCTACAATATGTAGGCATTGCCGAGGTATTCCCTCGTCACTTGAGGACATGGGTGAAGTCTAAATGTTAGTAGTGAACTATGTTGAGTAATATTTAATGGTTTGATATTTAAGTTGTGGTGTTATTCTTCTAGTGGTGTCATGTGAACGTCAATTACATGATACTTCACCTTTATGGGCCTAGGGGAATGCATCTTGTATTTGTTTGCTAATTGTGGGGTTGCCGGAGTGACAGCAACCTGAACCCCCGTTGGTATATCGATGCATGAGAGATAGCAGGATCTCGGAGTTTAAGGCTGTGGTTAGATTTATCTTAATTACGTTCTTGTATTTGCGGATGCTTGCAAGGGGTTTAATCACAAGTATGTATTAGTCCTAGGAAGGGCGGTGCATTAGCATAGGTTCACCCACACAACACTTATCAAAACAATGAAGATTAATCAACTATATGAAGCGAAAGCACTAGACTAAATTCCCGTGTGTTCTCAAGAACGTTTGGTCATCATAAGTAAACAAACTGGCTTGTACTTTGTGCTAAAAAGGATTGGGCCACTTGCTGCAATTATTATTCCCGCATTTTACTTACTTGTATTTTATTTATCTGCTATATCAAAACCCACTGAAAACTTGTCTGTGAGCATTTATAGTGAATCCTTCATCGAAACTGCTTGTCAACACCTTCTTCTCCTCGTTGGGTTCGACACTCTTATTTATCGAAAGTACTACGATACACCCCCTATACTTGTGGGTCATCACACCCCTCCATGGTCCGTGACCCCCGCAACATACATGTTCAACTCTAGTCCCGCCGGACGACAAGGTGATTTTCAGACCTCTTGGTCCCTTTTTTTGTTGCACAACCATATGTGTACCGTTGCTCATGCTACCTATACCATTCTTCTTTGTGGTAGATCATGGCTGATAGATCGGACGATGTTTTCTATGACACTATCATTGAAACATCATCGGATGAGTCTGATGATGACGCCGAGATCCTGGTGGCCGTGGCCCTTTCTCGACCATGACCATGGGAACCATGCACAATAGTAGAGGGGGTCGTCAAGGGACGCATTGCAACGATGCCTCACAATCAAGAGGCTGGCCATGAGCAACTATGACAAGACTATTTTCACCTAACAAATCCATTGTTCTAGGCACCATGTTTTCAGCGCCATTTTTGGATGTCAAGGAAGCTTTTCCTGAAGATTATGCACAGAGTGAGGTGCTACGATGACTACTTCTACTTGAAGAAGGATGCCACGAGTAAACTTGGCTTCACTTCTTACCAAAAAATGCACATTAGCTATTTGGTGATCTAGTGGACGAATACATTCGCATGAGTGATTCTACTTGGCTTGAGTCAATGTATAGGTTATGTAGGAGCAGTGGTTCAAGTGTTTGCAGAAGTATACTTCGAGCAACCAAATGCTGTTGACACTGCATGGCTCTTGGCAACCAATACCATTCGAGGATTTTCTGGTACACTGGGAAGCATATGTTACATGCATTGGGAATGGAAGAAATATTCATTCGTCTCACAAGGGAAGTACCATTGCCATACAGAAGGGTGCACGATCATTCTTGAGGCTGTTGCATCTAAGATCTCTGGATATGGCACTCTTTTTCTTTAGCATGGCAGACACTCACAATGGCATTGCTATCCTCCAACGTTTACCCGTGTTCACTCGACTTGCCGAAGGTAATGCTCCAATGGTGAACTATGAGATCAATGGCCACCACTATGACAAATGGTACTATCTTGCCAATGGTATCTATCCTCAATGAACCACATTTGTGGAGACAATCCGCAAACCTAACAATGAGAAATAGAGTAGGTTTGCTAAAGAGCAAGAAGCTTGTAGGAAGGATGTGGAGCATTTGGTGTGCTCCAATCTTGTTGAGAGATGTTCGACACCATGCTAGGACATGGAGCAAGGAAACATCATGGGAGATCATGAGTGCTTGTGTGATCATGCACAACATGATCGTTGAGGAGGAGAGCGAGCCTGGACCGCCAGCTGCCTTGGTCGATTTCCTCCATGTGCATCATGCAATGCGAGACAAGGAAACTCACAACCGACTGCAGAATGATTTGATCCAGCATACGTGAAACCATGTTGGAAATCATTTAGCCCTCTACTTGAATTCCAATGTTTGTCATTTGTTTGTTGTGCGAATTAGATGCGACTATTTGTGTTATTCAAAACGTTGATACTATTTATGTAATTTGTGCTAATATTCGTTGCATTTATTTAAAACCCATGACCTATGTTTCCAAAATCAGTTTGAAAAAATCATCTAAAAATGCAAGGCTGCGGACCACATACGGTTCGCCGTTGGGGCAGCTGCCAGGCGCAAATGGACCTATGCCTCTTTGTTGTCTACCGGCGATCGCACACGGACCAAAATGGACAGACCCGATATCCGAACTGCGGCCATCACATACGGACCAAAATAGACAGATCTGATGTCTGAAATGCAGTAACCCGTTGAAGGTGGCCTAAGAATACGTGATTGAGAGGTGAACCGAGCGTGTTGTTAGAGCATCTCCAACAGAGGCTCTAAAATTTGGCGCTGTAAAAGTCGTTTGCAGCGCGCTCGATTCGGATATAGCGCGCGGCGCCGACGCGTGCTTCGCCAGAGGCTCTATTTTACAGCGCAACCACGAAGCCGAAAAACAACCCTTCACCAGAGGCTGTAAAATAGAGCTCCACAAACAAGTTTCTTCAACATTCATAGAACAAACAAGATCAAACATGCTACAAATAAATCTGAAAAATTCAACTAAATTACTGTGCATTATCCATGTAGCTAGAAATTGATATAGCTAGCAAGCTAGCAATCCAATCTCCATGCGCGGCCGGCCGAAATTAGTTCGTGCGTGCGTGCGCGGCCACATCAATCGAGTCCGCGCGCGGCCGAATCGAGTCTAGCTAGCCACAACAATCGAAATCGAGTCCGTGCCTGCGTGCGCGGCCGGCGGAGCTCGCAGCGCGGCGGCCAACGGAGCTCGTAGCGCGGCGGCCGGCGGAGCTCGCAGGGGGGCCGACGGAGCTCGCAGCACGGCGGTCGACGGAGCTCGCAGGGCGGCGGCCGGCGGAGCTTGCAGGGAGGCCGGCGGAGCTCGCAACACGGCGGCCGACGGAGCTCGCACGGCGGCCGACGGAGCTCGCAGCACGGCGGCCGACGGAGCTCGCAGCACGGCGGCCGGTGGAGCTCGCAGGGAGGCGGCCGACGGAGCTCGCAGGGCGGCCGACGGAGCTCGGTGGGAGGCGGCCGGCGAAGCTTGCAGCACGGCGGCCGGTGGAACTCGCGATGCGGCGGTCGGCAGAGCAGAGCAGTTTCTTTTTCGCGCGAGCGATTCCAGCTTACAGCGCGCGGTAGCCGGCGCACTAGATATGCCGCTTTGGATAGCGCAAACTACCGCGCGCACTAAAATATTTACAGCGCGACCTATTTTACAGCGTCTGCTGGAGGGCGCAAAAACGCGTTTGGCGCTGTATATTGGCAGTTTTTTTAGTGCGCGCCCAGTTTACAGCCTCTGTTGGAGATGCTCTTAGGAGCAGATAAATGGGGCCTATCCCCCCGGTCGCCCCCATCTCTCTCATCAGCCAGTCTCATGCCCTAGCCAAATTGACCCGATGAAAACAACAAACCATGTGTTTTAAGCAGCGTATGGGCCAGATCCAACGGAAGAAATTTACATGGTTGGGATTGATTGGTACAGTCGTCAAAATGAGATCTTCCATTTAGGTATTCGGGGGTCCCGATGCACTCTAAACGTAAGGAATATACGGGAAAGATACTGGAGATAAAAATAGAGAAGAAGAATTCTAGCTGGCAAGGTAATCTTTTTTTTTGACAATCAATACCACATATATTCATAGTAATAAATAGTACATGGTAGAGATACATGAACTGACTCCAACAATTACAAAATAAAGTCTAAAAGATAGTAACAAATCTTCGAGGTCTTCAATTTCTTTCTTCTTCCAGAACACAATCTTGTACTCTTCTGAAGACAGCCAAAAATAGATAACGAACCATAGACCTGTAGATACCGACGAAAGTTCTCCCATAATTTTTTGAGCCGCAATGCCAAGGCTGCGTGCACGCACGCAACCATTAAAGCAGTCATACAACATCGGCAAGAGTACCAACACCAGTATATCAGGGAATAATAACCAACTAGCTTCGTCGTCGTCGATGGAGAGCCGAGAGTACGAATCACCATTGTCGAGGATGTAGCAGCCGGGACAAAAACCGCGAGGATAAACTTCCTCGCAGCAACAACGACAAAAGATCCAAAATCGATCTGGTGAAGCAAGATCCGAAGACCCATACCTAGAAAATTGTGATTGTTCAACACCACCATTGACGCCGGGAAGAAGATCTCGTCGCCGAACGAAAGGCCGAAGATCACTTATTACAGACGATGCCATCTCCATTGAGGGGAAACCAACAAGAAGGGGGCTACCAAAATCCTAACATAATCTAATGAAAACAATACTTTTATTCGAAACTCCACGCATAGATCGGGTTCCCCACTCCTCCTGACGTCGGCGAAGCCGACCGGAGGAGGGGGAACCAATCTATGGAGAAGGATGAACTGGAGGCGGCTAGGGTTAGGACGGCGGCTGAGAGGAGAGACTACGGGAGGAAAAGAATCCCCTAATGGAGGGTTTTCCTTGATCCCGCTGGCAAGGTAATCTTACTTCGATAGAGACTAGCTTATTTGATTGAAACTTCGCTCAGTAATGCTCCTATTAACATAATCTCGTTTTTTCTTATACCAAAACGGGTTTTGAAAATATTTGACTTCTCTAGGGTCCGTATGCTTTGGCAAGAAAAGCAAAATGTGCAGAAGTACCATTTAGTTAAATGAGTTGACGTTTGTCTAGTCTGTGTAGATCAATTTGCATCTCCTGGAAGCTTGTTATAGTAGATCATAGTCTGTTTATCTGATTTTTATGAGCTTTCTGCATGTACTTGTCTAGCTTAAGTTTGTCTAGTTACCTGGCTATGTTTTTCAGATTTTTAGTATGATCTCAAAGTTATGGAAGTAGCAGAGGTTGTTCTGCTTCTTTGCAAAGGCTGGTTCGTTTTAGTTTTGTATAACTGACTCTGGCTTCTTCAATGAAACTTGGAGCCCTTGGGGCTTCTCTTCTCTTTTTTTTTTGGGTGCAGTCAACTAATCACGCCTTGGTTATCAGTACTTCCAACTAACTGGGCAGCGCACGCAAAATGCGCTATGCTGTGATTGCCCCAGCAAACCAAGCACACGGATCATGTGTCAACCAAATCAAAATAGTGATGATAGAATCACACCTATTAATTTCACTCACCAGTAATGCATGTGAAGCCCGATATACAACAATCTACAGTACCTAGCTAGCTCGCTATAATCCCGTATCTGTTTTTTTTTCTTAGCATGTACACCTACTTGACTATTTGTTTTGTTTCTTTAAGCATCGAGTCGATGCGCCCGTCCTTGTTGTACGCATCCACAATCTTCTTGGCGTAGGATGGCATGTGCTGCTCCGCTCTGCAATGTAGGTATCATATATAAGTCTGTCAGTTCATTCACACATCATTCCTAACATGTACTCGTACTGATTAACTAAAGAAAAATCCGGGGATCAAACGACCGGTCCGTAGTCATAGGAAATGAATGTTCAAGCACCATCATTCTACGGCATGGAGGCGGGATCAGGAGTGAAGGAAGGGGTGTGTATTACCTTGCGCTTCCCCATGCTCGCTTCACATACAGGTAGTTCCTTATAGTGTGGTAATCAAGGGAGTAGCGACCAAATTCCAGCCCCTTGGGTCCAATCTGCACAAACGCAACCACATTAGGCGCTAACCATGCTATTCAACCCACCTCAATATCCACAATGTAGCATTTCATCACTAACCAGGTTTAGCAGGAAGGCAATGATGTTGCCCACAAATCTTGGAGCTGGGTCAGCAGGGCCTTTCCCTGAAAAGTACCACTCCCAGTGAATCACATTTTAGAGCCAAGCAATACTTAGTAGCTGCAGTCAAAGGAACACCATACAGCGATAATTCATACATACCCATTTTCGCTGCATCATCAGCTTTCACTGTCTCCATCACAAACGGTTGTCTAGCTCCCTGAGAGAGAACAATTCACACTATAACCCTATAATGAATGCACTAATCCTAACTCCGCAGTTTAGAAAATTACAAAGTGCAAATTTTATGTATGGATGTGAATGCATACACTGCTAACTGTCGGTGTGCTTTCCAAAAGGCCCTCTACCAGGCTGAGCATCTCCCTTCCACGGTCATTCCTTGTAATCAGGAAAACAAATATAAATCCAACATTAATAATTCGACTGCTCACTAACAACAGGTGAATTTCGCTGGTTCAGTTTAGTTACCTAACCGTGATATACTGAGGATGTTGAGTCATGGAAACCCCGGCATATTTAGGTACTCCCATATAGCCCACCACCAAGTCCTGCACTCTTGCAACAAACCCTTTTAGCTACAGTCTGCTTCGGCATACAAGCGAACAAACCGTTGGAGTAGAAACACAGAAGAAAAAAGAGAAACAATTGTATAAGGATAATAAATCATCTGCAACAGGGATTAGTTACTGTTTTCAAACCAGATACTATATAGTTATGCACATGAGCAGAAGGAACACAGAATTCTATTGTAGCCAGAAACTACATGACTCAATCCTCAAAAGATGACTAAACTCCAACTTAAGTATCTAACTACCTATTTGAAATGAATCCGAAAAGAGCACATATTCAAATTAAATAAAAAGGAGAGGAACCTCACCGCCAAGCCATTTGTGTAGTCAAAGCAGCTGCAGGATGACAGAAGTAAAACCATTAGCTCAATATTAGGGAATGATGCCTACATATTTTTTAGATGTCCCAAGCAAGTTATACAGTGGGCGTAGCATACCTGTAGCATGATGGTGCAATAACATCAACCAGGTCGTTTGCTGGCAGGCAAAAATATGGGACCTGCTTTAAATTAGGCAATGAACAAACAAACTTGGCATACTCAATGCTGTAGAGTAACAGACAGGCAGGTAATTTACCTCTTCTATATGCCCGTCCAGATGCTTTAAGTGAACCTGCATATACTCATGGTTATCGAAATTGGCAAAGCAGCAAAATCATAACTCCTGTTTGTCAGTACATCCTAAAATGGCTGTTCAACTGTTGATTCCTAGAAGTAAATGATTCTGTTTCAAATTAAGTATCACCTTGTAGTCCTGCATAAATTCGTAATGTAGAACAGTTTCTGGTTCAGTACTGGCAGCCTTCAAAAATTTATCAAGTCCTTCACGAGTACCATTGTCCACTGAGAATATTTACTAGTGTAAGACAAAAGCTCATATATATCTTCCATGCAGAACAGCACTTAAAAAAATAAAGATTGACTGATTTGAAGATCCATCAGTACTTACCACAGTTTGTGCCAAGCACATAAAGCTTGTCCAAGCCAAGGTACTTCTCTACAGATCTCAAAGCTGTATTTCAAAGAGTAGAATGGTAAGAAATTGTCAGATATGGTAAACCACCATGGTAGAAATAGAAAAGGTTTTGCGTAAAACGTTAATACCTTGCACTTGGCAACCGACGCCACAAAAAAGAAGACGCTTTACACCAGCTGCCTGTCAAAGAAATTCACGAAACCCAGGTTTAAGAATAGTGATAAAAAACAGGACGTATGACACAACAATCAAGACATCATAGAATTATCTTTGGAGATAGCACCGAAAGTGGGCTTTTGTTCTGCTTTTGGAGACACAACTGGAAAGGGCTTACAAAGCAGTTCAGCTTAATGATCAAAGAGCCTATGTTCTTTACTTCAAATATCTGCCATCATGATTCATGACTCATGACCCATTTTTTGCTTCCATAGGTTGAGATACAGTAGCTAGCGGCAAAAGCAAAGTATATAAACATGAAGAAAAGATAGATTTACCTCTACTAAGGCGAGTGTATCCAAATTTGGTGATAATGTTGGCTTGACCCCTTTGGCTGCAATCACTTCTTCTGGAGTCCTAGCAAAGCACTTGAATATTACTTCCATTTTATCAAGAATGGGTAGCATAAAGCATGAGTTTTGTCATCAAAATGAAACAATCAAACACTTGTTTTTCCAATGCAAGTTCGCTCGTTCTATATGGTCAATCATCCAAGTAGCTTCTAGCTTGTATCCACCACGTAGCGGAGCAAACATTTTTGGCAACTAGCTACATGAAATTGATATCAAGTATAGAAATGCCATAATATGATCACTTTGGCTATGTAAAAATGACAGGGTTTTTAAGGGCGAAAATTTATCTCTTATACGAGTTTGCTCCGTTTATGGACGTCTCTACAACATGTGAAGAATCAAGACCTATTTATGGAGGTGTCTACACGGTTGGAGAACATGGCGAGGGATATTTTTATCCCACATGGGTGGCAGCGTGATCTACCGATTGGGCCTCCTGCATCACCTTAGGCGTGCTATGATAGCTTCTTGAGCTTTGTATCGCCTTGGTTTTTATTTTTTAGGCCAGGTGTAAACTTTTATGAGCTGTATCTTCGCGATACTAACTTTCGAGCAATAAAGCGTCATTTATCGAAAAAAATGAAAGATGAACCGACAGACCAATAACAAGGTTCTTGTCATCATGAAGAACAAATGGCTAGACCATGACCAAGGCTTTTAGCTCACACACAAGCAAAAAAATTACTGAAAGTGCAGATGTATATCTATTGACTAATCAGAAGTGCAACACCAGACAAGTGATATAGTGTCAAATATCTTAAACTGACAAATAATCAATCTCTTGATACCTGGCTAAAACAGGCCTCGGAGCAAACCTATCGTCTGGATCACTGCAGGTAATAAATAAACAACACATTAGTAAAGTCCGTGAGTTATTGTCTTGCAGTAGAAAGATAAAAATGTGGTATCCGATTCTTGTCTGGGTGCCTTTGTACACAAACCACTGCATCAACCATATCTGCTTTTAGCATCTCGACCGCGATTGTTGTGACTATTCCTGTCCATTGAGCTCCTACATGTAGTTGAGGCACATGTGAGTCCTGACATATATATGCAGGTAAATTAATTTGACAAGAGGTAACTGCACGTAGTGGGATGAAATGAAGAAGGTAGGTAAATGATACCTGGAACAGGTTCTGTCTTCCTGGCATACAGGAGCTGGTCATACACCCCGAAGTACATTTCGTCCATGCTGTCCTTCCTGCCCCGCCCATGGACTATCGGTTCCAAATCCTACACAAAGGCGGTAACCATGTTCTCAACGTAAGCTCTCCATGAATGGCACACACGTTCATAGCAATAGCGATAGCAATGTGGAGAAAGATGGAGGTGATTACCTCGACGCGGGACATGCCGTCCCCGAGGAAGGCGCAGGCGTCTTTGACATGGGCGATGTAGTACGTGTCGCAGAGGCCGCAGCGGCTGCACTGGTCCTTGGCCGGGTAGACGCCTCCGGGAGTGATGGGCTTGGATTTCTCCCTCCAGTCCTCCCTCACCGCCTTCCGCTTCCCACTTCCCTTTCCCCCTAATCAATTCAACTCGATTCAGTTCATCGAGCTAGCTAGGAAGTGAACTGAAGGTGCGTGGTAACCTGATGCGGAGGACGAGCACCGCGGGGTGAATGAGAAGCAGGGTTTAGGGGAGGTGTAGGAGAAGCAACGCGCGGCCATGGCCATCGTGCAGAGTCGGAGCAGGCAGGAAGGCACACAGCGCTTGAGAGGCAGGAGCCGCTCGTGGACGACGATAAGATTGTTTGGACTCGCCCATGTTTGCACGCGACGCAGACGTTGAGAGGAGATTGGTCGGCCCAACTACACTCAACGGCCTCTTGTCAATAACCTGGTTAATTGACTTATTTCCATTCGACTAAATGAAAAACTTGGTTCATTTCATTAAGAAAAGTAACCTAGTAACAGAACAAATACTTCCTCTCCCTATGTTCACTAATATAAGAAGTTTAGCTTCCTACATTTCTAAACGGAGTATATAAAATGTAAAGGAATGCAAATAATTGTGAGAAGAATGGAATTCTTTTTTTTCCCTGAATGGCACATATTCAGTGTAGCGCTTGCTACCCAGTGCTCTTACTTATGGCACCTTTTGTGTTTTTTTATTTTTGTATGGATAATGGATGGGGCAAATTGCTCACGTAAGTCACTCTCAATGTTGCCACGATGCTTTCGCTTTAAAAATTAACATGCTGAAAGATAGCATATAAACATTGCATAGAATTTTCAATATAGGGTCCAGTATTTTCAAAGATCTTTTCAGTGCAAATATCATGGAAAATTGTTCGTAAGTCAAAAGCCCCCCTCCCTGCCCAGCACGCACATATGTTGTCAGAATCGTGATTCTGAATCGAATCGGAACCTCTATGGTAGGATCGTAAACCGTAGAATCTTAACTTTTAGAACCGTAAAATCTTATATTCTACTTAGCAGGATCGTTGAATTGTTCCTCTCAATTTGGGGCATGAAGTCGTAGAATCGTATAATGCAATCATGATTCTGACAACTAATTGTGTGTTCTCACGCAGGCTCGCCACACACTAACAAGCGGGGAGGCCTCATGCGGTGACCTTCATAGGCATTTGAGGTTAGTAGAAGTTTTCTCTTTCAGATGTGCCTAGGAAAAGTGCTCCCTTTTCACACGTGATGTGGAGGGTGCATGGGCTCACTGTTGTTCCCTTTCAAAAGTGCTCCCCTGTTTTTTCTATCCAAAGAGAAAAAACATGTGTTGCATCCCTTCGCTATAGGGGAAACTAACGGTGACGCTCCGGTGCTAGCATACATACACATCTCGCACATAGGAGCTCGCGAGTGATGGCGACACTCCGGTTCTACATGAGTACATGATAGAAAAGGATGGCCACAATCTGATCTTCGGTCAATCGTGAAGACCTCATCTTACAACTCGGACGCGTGTCGTTGCTCTCGTAGCTGGTGAGACTTTTCTCCATTTGAGGTGGTAGGAATGATTGTGATAGAGCATGTTGAAGTACGTAGTGCAAAGTTTGGATCAAGTTGGTCAACATAGAAATCATAAATGATGTATCGTGTGGGATCAAGTGATATCATGGTATGGTAAGAAATTGTCAACTCGGTTTTATGAGCTAATCCATGATCTATGCGTTGTTGTCTTTGTGAACTTTAGGTATGTTTCCATGAGGTTGCATCAAAAGCAAGATCTTCATATAGTCCATGAGAGGATCACGTCAAGTGATGATTGTTATCAAGGTTAGGAAGTGCAAGTTCAAGATGAGCATCTCAAAAGGGGTCATATGTTCATCCTTGCCGTCTATTTATGTACATGTGATGATTTTCTCACATGATGTTTATCCATAATGTATTATGAGAGAGAAAATTTTGAGACTTCCCCAAGCAAGCGTGATCACCAAAGGTGGTCCAACTTGAGGCATGCATGATTGCCATCTTCTATCTCAAGTGGAATTATCAAGGCTACGGTTTTTCTTTGCTAGGTTTTCCTAATTTTGCCAGTCTCAAGGTGATTCGTGGGATATCAGGTTATAAGTTTGGTAGACGTACAATCAAGAGGGGTTCTAGAGATAGTAGTTTTATCACATCGTTCATAGAGATATCAAAGTTTTGCATTCTTCGCATCCTCCTCTTTTGGTTGGTTTTGTGTATTTCTCTGTGAGTATGTAGAGCACTGTTCAAAAAATCGGCCGATTAACCAGTTAACTGGCCGATTAATCCCTACTCAGAGGGCCACCGAGTAGCCGATAAACTGATTAATATGCCGATAAATTGATTAACTGACCGATTAGTCCATTAATCTCCAACTCGCCAGCTGACCGATAAGTTACCAGTTAACGATTTCCCCAACAATGATGTAGAGCTTTTTGCTATTTAGAAGGCAAGGTCAAGCTCATCAAAAATGAATTTTGTATCCAAATTATGGCACATTTTGGTGTTGAAGGTTTTACCTAGCTCTTCATTTTTATAGAGCTCGACGTTTGCATATTTGGCATCCTTCCTGTATTGTTTGATATTTGATTTCTATTTGTGTGAGTAGTTAGAGCTCGTTGTTATCTTTAAACAAGTTCATTAAAAACAGAGTTTGTATGCAAAAGAGATCACATGTTTGTATCTTGCATGTTTTTATTTTGCTCTCTGGACTTGGCCTAGCTTTAGACAAGCCCAAGTTAATCTTATTTATCTTACGTTGTTGGTGCACTTAGGTGACCTAGATATTTAAGTTTTATGTTTGAAAATTAAGCGAGTAGTTTATTTTCACATTATTTCAAGACAAACATGTTTGTTTTCAAAATTCCTACTCACCCCCTCTAGGCATCATATCAATCTTTCAACAGTATCCCTCTCTATTGTGTGTTGCCTTTATTAATCGATCCAACCTTCCGAGGTTGCGACCTTGCAAATGATTCCCTCATGAAAAAAATCGAGTCATCGGATCATGATCATTGATTATGTGTACCTTTCTCGTCATTGACAATCAGATGAATTTACAAGAGATGGGGGCTACTGATTATCTAGATCAAATCGGAGTAGAATTGGCATGATTTCTCGTGGTGCTACTTTCTTACTTGCCCCTTTGCCCAATAACTGAGATCTTGCAAATAGTTACTTAATAGCAAGCACTGATCTAACTTCTGCTTTCGCTCTATCTAGAGGATCCATAGTGGATTCACATAGAGTAATGGTAGAAATAGTTGCCGGAAGATTTTCCATCAAAATGGTAATTTCAATACTACTCCACATCCTAGGTTAGAACCTATGATTTGGCCTCCACCAGCTAGACTAGCAAGGACAAACTTGCTTCATCTCATTGTTGAAGGCGTTGTCTTCATGTCGATGATCTGGCATTGATTTGTCGAAATCGCATCTAAGATGAAAATTATTGTCCAGGCCTTCCATAGTGGATTCAACGCAAGTGTGTACACCATTTTTCGTAAGTGTTGTTTGTGTCACATCTTGTATAACTGATCTACCTTCGTTGGTCATTTCGTGTTTGCCTCTGTTATGTTTAGAATGCATGTATCCTTTCAGACTAATTCATTCATAAATGTTGAAATCGTTATTTTGTTTTATTTTTATATCCAACAACATTTCTGCCTTCACCCCTAAAAACAAAAAATGTAGGCTTCCTCTAATGATTTGCATAAACACACATACGTATTTAAGAAGATGCACACGTATATCCGAGAGCTTTGGTTCGCGCCCTTAGATTTTTTTTACCATTTCCCTATGTGCACCTTCCCTATTGACATACCTCATTCTCGAACCGATCTGGTCCCTAACCCTCATACCAAGTGTCATTGTACCTTGGAGTCTTCAAACTCCATGAGCTACCTTAAGTTAGTGACATTTGTATCAAGATATCAACAAATACAAGAAAGGAAGAAACAATATTTAAAGTTGGAAAGTTTGAGGGACGTAATCTAAATTGTTGGATGTACATAGTAGATGTCAATAAAAAATAACTTGATAATCATGACTACTATACAGTTGATTCAAATAATATGACATAACATGGTGTTCAATAGTCAGCCAATGACCCTATAAATATATTTTCCATTGTATATGATAATAGAGTGTGCGGTAGAGAGGTTATTTGGCCCCACTTGACCATATTTTTGTCTCCTCCGATGTCACCTTACCCCTCAACTATTTTGCATCTTGCATAGTCTACCATGAAAATACTACTGTCAATATTTCTCCATCCAGTTATAAACAATAAGATAAAATCAGTTACTCCATGGATTTTTGCACCATTTCGAATACACCACTGTCAAGGCTAGTGGTAGAGACGGCATGTTTTCCCTTAGCCATGCACATCATCTAGAGAAAGCAATATGTACAATGTGTACAATGCATTATTCTCATCCCTAGCAATTGATGGGAATCAATTTTTTAGTAAGAAATTATTTTTCTAAGGGAAAATATATGGTACAACATTATGGAATATCCTTCTCTAAGTTTTTAAGAGATCATCCATTGGCTAAGGGAAAACAACCTTCTCTTTCTTATTTTTTAGTAAAAAATTAATTTTCTAAGTAAAGGTTGACGTCACCATGATGTACATGCCCTCATGGTAGAAACGGTCACACCATTATGAGTACTTAATTTCTTTTAAATCCATTATTAATTTCCTAAAAATTAATAAAGTTCAAAATTTGTTGCTTGTTTTTGTTGAGTGGGAATCAGGAGTATTTAATTGCAAATCCTTTGGAAAGTTCTCAATTTGTTGCTGATTTTGTTGGAGTGGGAATCAGGAGCAATTACTTGCTTATCCATGATTAATACTCCATCAATTCAGGTTTATTAGGCTCCTTACGAATATTAAATACTCCCTTCATTCACTATTATAAGATGTTTTAGATATTTCAATGTGTACTAGGTATGGACTTAAATAAGAGAACCTGCACACTAAAAGGTGTCTAGATACATGTATTTTCAGAAAAAACCTAAAAGAAAATCATGTAATAGTGAACGGAGTGAGTAGTTCGTTAGTGTAGTACATCTAGGTGGTACTCCGCGCTCACCTTGGTTTAAGTCTAGAAAGTTAGACGTCCTATAACCCCAAATGTAGGGAGTAGTATTATCTATTTTGTGAACTCCCCAAGGGGATGACATCGAGGCAGCAGGTCCCGATCACTATACACATCATCCGACCATCGACGGAAATTTGTGTGCAAAGAGGTGTCATCTGCTTGGAGTTTTGTGGTGGGTGTACAAGGAGAGGGATAGTGAGTGTCCTGGTGCCTGGGAGTAGGGATGTGTGACACCACTACCACCTACCACCAACTACCACCAAATACCCTTTAACAGTAAAGACACTCGATGGTTGTGTTCATACACGAAAACAAAGTTTGGGAGGTAATTTTAATGTTCTTTCTTTAATTAAAAGAACAAGGACTCACTTGGTGAACACCGGAAGGGGCACTTTTCAGGCATTTCCATAATATTATATTTGTCTCTTCACCTGCATAAACTATAGTGTATCTCTTGGTCGGAGGATGTAGCGTGTACCCCGAGGTTTAGAGTACTCCCAAGTCCGGAAACACTACCTAAATAGTCTTGGAAAATTCAGGAGAATTGATAGCATAGACACAACATGTTCTCTCATGTCACATATTATAATTTAAATGCATATCAACAAACAAAAAATGCAATCTAGTTTTGAATATTGACTAAATCAATATGGTATCTTTAGTTGGCCCACTATTATCATTTTTTCTTGAGTTTGTTGTTAATAGTGAATTCACAACACATGATTTTGCTCTCTCTGTTTTCCTGAATTTTAAGGTGAGTTTGGATCTATTTTTTTGTTGCATAGGTGCATTCATATTAATATTGCAGAAAAGATCAAACCTCTTCACAACTTTCTTGTAACTAGAGCAGATCCCTTGCAATTGCTATGAAATACCACCTGAATTTGTAAGGATTTACGCCATGACTATCACTGCGTTGGGAGGAGGAGACTTGGTGTCATGCAACTATTGTGTGGTTCCGGCGGGAAAAGAAGGAAGAAAATATGGTATTGTAACAACTAAGACTACCTTATAATGAAGTAATATGCAAGTTTGGATTTTGAAATGTGGGATGTTGTGTAATCAGAGTAGATGTCAGGCGGTAATCGGGGAAGAAAGATGGTATAAGGAAGGTGTCTTCCATCGTCCTAGTATAAGTAAAAAAATATCTCATGTATGCTACCATACATAACTGGAAGAGTTGGTTTCCTGGAGGAAGGTAAAACTTAGACTAAGTTTTTGAGTTGGTTACATGTGAATATCTATTTATTGGTGGCAAATAGTTGTTGATTTGTGCCTTTTCAAGACCACTAATTCCACGTGTAAATATACTAGTTCGTTTGTTTATTGATGTCTTTTTCATTGATGGGGCCATGTCCAAGGATAACTATAATGGTTATTTCAGTTTTTAAAAATTTATTTATCCCGCTTTATATATAGGAAAAAGTATTGAGAGAGTGAACTCACCACTAACTGCAAAATGCAAAAAAGTTAGAAGATAAGTGTTGAAAGACCAAGACTCCACCAACTCCAAACTTTATAAGTGTAGGAAATATTTTCATAAGAATTTACAGTAACACGGATGTATGGTAGGGACTAGATACTCTCTCCTGGAGCATGTTTTGTCATGTATGCTACCATACATAACTGGAAGAGTTGGTTTCCTGGAGGAAGGTAAAACTTATACTAAGTTTTTAAGTTGGTTACATGTGAATATCTATTTATTTGTGGCAAATAGTTGTTTATTTGGGCCTTTTCAAGACCACTAATTCCACATGTAAATACAATAGTTCGTTTGTTTATTGATGTCTTTTTCATTGATAGGGTCATGTCCGAGGATAACTATAATTATTATTTCAGTTTTTTGAGAAATTATTTATCCCGCTGTATATATAGGAAAAAGTATTGAGAGGGTGAACTCACCACTAATTGCAAAATGCAAAAAAGTTAGAAGATAAGTGTAGAAAGACCGAGACTCCACCAACCCCAAACTTTATAAGTGTAGGAAAGATTTCATAAGATTTTACAGTAACACGGACGTATGGTAATGACTAGATACTCTCTCCTCGAGCATGTGAGTTGGACAAGCTCTCTTATTATCTAGTAGCAAACCGCTCCACTTTCCCGTCCCCTCTCTCTCGAAAACTCCTGCCCCCCTTGAGAGTCGTTCTTCTCACCCCGGGCCAACCCGAAGCCCTCGCCGGCGGCGATGCCGTTCGGAGGTGGTGGAGGATAGGCGCTGGTAGTAGTTTAGATTGTAGTTTTAGATCTTGCCGGCTTGATGCTGTGTTGTGGCGATATTCCAGAACATGGAGTCTAGATCTCGTGGGCCGGGTCTGGGTGTTCCTGGTTCTCCGCTTCATCGTCGTTCGTCTCCGGTGGCAGGAGGTGCGGCGGAGGCGAGGATGGGTGCCAGGCTTCTTCTCCAATAAGGCCCCTCTCTTCTCTCTTT
Source organism: Lolium rigidum (assembly GCF_022539505.1). NCBI lineage: Eukaryota > Viridiplantae > Streptophyta > Magnoliopsida > Poales > Poaceae > Lolium > Lolium rigidum. Next base: position 120,131,905 of record NC_061508.1, read on the forward strand.
CAAGGCTGCTGATTCCGATGCTCTTCCGCGGCGTCAGATGGCGACTGGCAAGGCACTCCTCCATACCACTGTGGTGGTGGTTGGCCGGACTTGGCCTTGTCGGTGAGGCCTCTCTCAATAAGAGGCTCCTTCTCCAATCGACCGGTGATGTGATGCAGTTGCTCCTTTCTCTTTCTATGGTGGTGAGGAAGGGATTTGGCTGCTGGAGGCGTATACCTGCAGGGTTGGAGGGGTTCAGGGAGATTCTCACAAGACTGCGCTCAACCAAGCTCGAAGCAGCCCTGCCTCAGCTATCTCCTGCAGACATGGCGACAATACTGCAACCTCCGTCAAGGAGGCCTACTTCTCTTCTGTTGCGGAAGCTCGACGACGCCTTGCTACCAAGTGGTCTCGTCCCCGGTGGCTTGACGACGGCCGTTGGCAGAAGATCCTCGCCGGAAGGGAGTCCTCGAGCTGTTTGCTCTTGTTCCTCGGTGGCGACACTGGAGGACGCCGGCGTCCAATGGTGGAGGCACCCAGGTCCCCGATTGCTTTGATCAGGTTATGTGTAGGGTGTTTTTTAAAGTGTGAGCCCCTTTCTTCAAATACTAGGTTCTTAGAGCGAGTGTTGTATAAGGGGCTCTCTGTAAATCTTTGTACCTACCACTTTAATGAAAGAAAATCTGGGGTCTTCTAGACCCCTCCCCGAGTTTAATTTTTTTTTTATCTGATAGCATGTGCATCATCGAGAAATGCATATGTGTGGTGCTATATCACGTGAATATTTGTGTTGTTGGATCCATCCTACTTCATATTTTGGGATTTCTGATGTCAGGTTTCATCAGGTTTAGGAGACGGTCGTGGACGCCAGGGGTCCGGGGGAGAGCGGCGAACGCCGTCCGATCTGCAGCACATCGAGACGTCGAGAGGAACGTTGGAGAAGTGAACGAGGATTAGGCGATAGGGATTTGCTAACTGGAATTGGTGGCCAAGCTTTGACATTCGTTTATGCCAAGTGTTGGACGCGTGACTTGGTCCAGCCATGGAGAGTGTAAGACCCAGGATCGTATAGGATTTTCTTCCGCTTTTCAACACGCAGTCCGGAACACAACCTGTTTATATGTTGTTTTAGTCAGAGTTGACATCCATGGTATAGCTATTTAGCAATGACCACGTGGCGGGCCGTAGCCATATTTCACCACGATGCCAAACTGAGCATTCTGTCATATTTGATCTTTTGCATGATGTGACTGTGCTAAGTACTTTTTAGATAAAAGGGATCACCCCGATTTCATTAAACAAAACCATCATGCTACAAAGTATCATCCTTACACACCACAACGCAACAACAACATAGCAACTACAATTTTGACCAACTCCTGATGAGGATACCGAAGTTTATAACAGTACAACAAAAGCAAACTGTTGGCGAAAACGAGATGAAAAGAGAAGTCGAGATTCTATAGCCAGCCAACCCCTCTCTCTCCAGATCATCCCTAGCACCAGTTGCAGTGCTTTTGTTGCTGCCTTTTTTCCTTCATTTTATTTTTTTACATCGCCAGTGTTGGCGTCCACGGCACTCAACTTCGTCTTGCTCCAAACACCTCCTTCGCAACCTTCTCCAACACCTTTGCACAGAATTCCAACTGGTCCTTAACGTCCTCCTTCACCTGCAAAAAAACTCCAGCAATTAATATAATAGCAAATCTTAAGTATCACCATATATGGTTCATCAGGCCATTTTCCTTCAAAACATGCTAAATTTCTTGTTTTCCAGATACTCCATATCACAGCAGCTATTCCCACAACAAGAATTTCTTTTTTTTTCTTTCCCCCTAACCCTTTTAACCAATTGGAGATACAATGGTCAGCTTATTCAAAATGGAAATTCAAACCAGCAACCGAAAACATTCCAAACGTATCTGGCAAGGGGACATTTAAAAAAGAGGTGTTTAATAGTCTCATTGCATCCACAAAGAGACAGTTTTTCTCACATCCCTCCCTCCCCCTCTGTAAGAGCACATCTCTTGTCAGAATGCTTTTTTAAGCATTAAACACAAGAAGGTTTTAATCCTGAGTGGTATCTTAACTTTCCACATGAATCTATAAGGCACAACTTCATTAAATTACATTGCCAAATACAAGGATTTAACTTAGAATGACCCTGAGTTTGTTAATTTCCATATTAACTTATCGGGCTCATTATTCAAGTTAACTCTTTCTAGCAACTTTTTCAGCTCACACCATTGCTCTCTAAGTTCTCCAATAATTGCTCTCCTAAACCTAAGCCCTTCCACCCCTTTATCAAAAACCTCTTGTACTGTCACATTCCTATTCATAGAAACTAAAAACAGCCTAGGGAAAATTTTGGCTAGGAAGGAGGAACCTATCCATTGATCTTCCCAAAAGCTTGTCTTAATCCTATTCCCTACTTGCACCTTGCAGTGTTGCCAAAAGAATTTTTTAATCTCCATCAAACCTTGTCAGAAATGAGAATCCCCATTTTTTGCTACTACCTGGCAAAGAGTTTGTTCTTGAAGATACTTCTTCCTAAGGATTTGCTCCCATATGCCATCCTCATTGAACAATTTCCATAACCATTTAGCTAACAAAGAAATATTCATTTTTTCCAAATCAAGGACTCCCAAACCACCTTGGTCTTTTGGCATACACACTGTCTGCCAATTAACCAAGTGGTATTTCTTTTTATTCTCATTTTCATCCCAAATGAAATTGTTCCTAATCTTATCCATTTTTTGTTTCATCCCACTTGGTATTCTATAGAACGAGAGCATGTATAAAGGGACACTAGTCAGGTAGGAATTGAACAAAGTAACTCTCCCTCCCAAACTAGCATTTTCCCTTGCCAGGGTCCCAATTTACTTCTCGTTTCCCCTTATGTAGAATCCTAGTCTAAAATTTTCAATCTTATCTTGTTAATAGGCACTCCGAAGTATTTCATAGGGAGCAATCCAGATTTACAAGTGAAGATCCTCTAAAAGTATTTCTCTCTCTCTGAAGCCTCTCCTAGACAGTAAATATAACTCTTATGAAAATTGATTTTTAGTCCTGACATTTATTCAAATAAGCATAGAATTACTTTCAGGTTCCTAGCCTGCTCTAGGTTATCTTCAAGAGAATAGTATCATTTGCATATTGCAAGATTGCTACCCCTCCTTCTATCAGATTTGTACCTACTCTAGTTAGCAACCCTTCACCCTGTGCTCTCTTAACAAGAACTGTTAATATATCAACAGCAAGGTCAAAAAGAAGGGGGGAAAGAGGATCCCCCTGCCTAGCCTTGACGAGTTGAGAAATATGCTCCAATTTCCCCATTTACATTGATCCCCACTTTACCATTGGTCACTGTTTTCATAATCAAATCCATCCATTTAGTTGGAAATCCTTTGGCTTCCATTCATTGATAAAGGAAAGGTCATTTGACTTTGTCAAAAGCTTTCTCAAAATCAATCTTGAAAAGGACCCCAGATTTCTTTTTCATGTGTCTGTCATTTAAAACCTCGTGTAAGACATTTACTCCCTCCATTATATATCTCCCTTTGATAAAAGTTGTTTGGTTTAAAAGGATAATCTTCCAAATCACTTGAATGAGTCTATTAACCAAGACTCTTGTAATAATTTTGAAAAACACATTTAAGAGACAAATGGGCCTGTATTTTTTAATTATGTCTGCATCCTTCCCCTTTGGTACTAGAGTTATCACCCCATAATTTAATCTAGCTATGTCCAGCTCCCCTTTTTGGAAATCTATTAACAGATCAAATAGGTCATGTTTCACTAATTCCCAATTTTTTGATAAAACTCTGCGTTGAAACCATCTGGTCCAGTCGCTTTGTTTGCTGCCATTTCAAACACAGCAGCTTTTAATTCATCCATAGTAAAATATTTCCTCAGAATTTCACAGTCATCTACTGTAAGCCTATCTATCCCAATATTATTAAAACGAATATTAGTTAAATCTGAATCACCAAGAGTTTTTTTATAGAAGTCAATAATATATCTCTTGAGATTTTGTTGACCTTCTATTACCCCCTCATCCTGATTCAGACTAATAATCAAGGTTTTCCTCCTTCTCCCATTTGCTTTTGAGTGATAATATCTAGTGTTATTATCTCCCTCAAGCAATTCTTTTTTATTTTGCGCTCTGAATCCATTTAATTTCTTCCTCTTTGATAATTATCTTCAATTGAGTTTGAATTGATTTTTTGGCAACTATTTCCACCTGTGTTAGGACATATAGCTCCCTTTTTTTATAAATTTCATCCAATTGAGAAGCAAGGGCTCCTCTTTTCTTCCTATATTCCCCCTCTATATTCATATTTCATCCTTTCAAAGTTTTCCTCAAACATTCAAATCTCTTTTGCCATTTATCTATATTCCTACTCCCGGAATATGTTTTGTTCCATACCCCACTCACCACTCTCTTCAGGTCAGGCCTCAAGAGCCAGCAGTTTCAAATCTGAAAATTGCTGGTACTCTAGGTTTGTCAGAGAGTTAACTAGATAGAGTTGATGCACACACTAGTGGGAACTTCTCTTCCCAAGATGGTGATACCAAAACCCTATCCAACAATTCATAAGTTGGATTTTCATGATTATTACACCAAGTGAATTTCCTTCCAGTAAGATCTATTTCCATCAGGCCCCCTTGCTCAATTACAACATTGAACAAAGGGCTCCATCTGTTATATCCCCCTGGTTTATTTTTCTCACTCTCTTTTCTAGTCATATTAAAATCTGCTATTATTAGTATTGGATATGTGGAGCTCCTTATGACATTCACCAACTCTACTAAGAAGTTGGCTTTGCCATCTTATTGGGCGTCACCACTAAATTCCATGTGAAATTATCTTTTTTTGTTAGCAATAAGGAATCTTACATAGTAAATACCCATTTGTTTATCTACAACATCATAAGTCTCTTTATTTACTCCCAACAGAATTCCTCTAGATCTTGCTTTTGCAGGTACACCATCCCAATGAAAATCATACCCTCCACTTATTTCCTTAAGGAAATTAGTTGGATAATCTTGTCTCACTGTTTCTTGTATACCAACAAAATCTTAGTCTTTTATACTTTGCCTAATATAACTTTTTTTGCTTTCTTTCCATGTTCCTCTACTATTCCATGTAAAACCACTAATCATTTTGTTCTTGTTTTTTCCCTTTTCTACACTTCACTTTAGTTTTAACTGGGGTTTTGTAGTGTACTTCTTGTGAAGCCACTTTTTTCCCCCATTTTATCCTTCCCCCATCAAGTAAGGAACTATCATTTTATATGTTAAGCCCTCACAGTCCTCTTTTGTCATTTTGAGAATATCCATTAGAATTTGATCAAAAGCATCTGGTTGGTTGTCCATATCTAATAATTCTTCAGACTTTCAGACTCTTTTTCACTATTAAGTAAAATATTCACTCTAGCTTGCTATTGTCCTCTCAGTAGAATCAAATTATTATAAATCATGTCCAGCGAAGTTCCAAGCTCAATCCCCACTCTACTAGCAATATCTAAAATGCAATAATAAGAAGTACTACCCAAAGTGGGTAGAGATGTACTACCTTCTGATGACTGAAGATTCCTCAACATACCTCTGTTTTTTGCTCTGTCCATGATTGGTACATCACTCTTTGGCACCAGTCTGTTACTAAATATGTTCCCATTAGCTTCCTCTATCTCTTCCAACATGCCAATCCCATTGTGCTTCTTCTTCCCATGATTAGATGACTTTCCATCTTGAACATTGTTGATTTTTGTGTTCATGCTCAGGGAAGAGTCAGACTCTCCATTTCTATCCCCTTCATCTCCGGACAGATCAACTCTGCCATTTGTTTCAAGATCCTCACTTTGATCTTCCATATCTAGGTGAGGTCCTTTTCCATTGTCTTCAGTTTCCTCCACAAAGTCATTCTTCTCCTTTTCTTTCTCCCTCACAGCTTGCTCAGTAAGCTCTTTCCTTTTTTGTGTCTTGTTTGTCTCATGTGAAGGAGCTACTACTTTCTTTCTTGTCAAGGCAATTGCATCAAGATCATTTTGCTTTCTTATTTCTTCTTCCCTTTCTTCCAATGCTTTACTGGTTTGCTCACTTGCTTGAATGTGGCTTCCTTTATTAATTTTCTCACTTTCTTCATTTCTCTGTCTCTTCTCCCCTCTGTCTCACATTTCCTGTGACAGGGTATCCCCCATCTCATCAAATTCTTGTTGGTATCTTCGTCGGGGTGTGATTCTAACTAAAGATAACCTTGCAAAACGCAACTGGCATGGATGTACGAAATATGTTTTCTGTCATGAACAAGAGACAATAAAACACCTTTTTTCAGTTGTCGGGTTGCTAGGTCTATATGGTCAATCATTCAGATAGGTTCTACCTTATATCCACCTCGCAGTATTGCAAATATTTTTGGCAATTAGCTAAACGGGGTTGACTCTCGGTATAAAGCGCTTATCATGGTGGGCGTGATTGCTGTCGTATGGTCGCTTTGGCTATGTAGAAATGACAAGGTTTTTAATGACAAAAATTCTTCTATGTTGCAGATTGTTTACCGCGCTACGGCTTTGCTCCGTTCATGATCGCCACTCCAACATTTGGAGGATCGCGACCTCTTTACGAAGGTGTCTACACGATTGGAGAACACGGCGAAATAGTTTATTTCCCGACATGGATGGCTGCATAATAGGCATATTGAGGCCAATGAAGCTTAGTTGGGATCGTCTCCTGCTTTTTTTCTTTCATCTATGAGTACTTTGTTGAACACTTTACTTGAACAGATGTGTGCATCTTAGTTATGCAGTGTGCATCTTAGTTATGCAGCTGCTAGGTGTAATGCTTAAAACTTTTGAGTAATAAAGCATCCTTTATGTCGAAGAAGTGCACTGAGTATAGTAGAGCCCTTGTCAGCCGTTACGATACTTCTACAGAACATGGCAGCTGTCACGATACTTCTACAGATTAGTTCTACTACCACTACTACTACTCAACACCAAATGGTGCATCCAATGGACATCAACCAGTTGAACATTCTCGAGTAACCAGCCACTACAGGTGAGACATGAGATAGCTAGCTCATCGCTCAGCAGGCAGATGGACTGACCAATACATGCTCTCGGCCAGAGGACCTTCACAAATCACAGTATTTTTCTTCTCAAACTTTTCAGGCACCCGGCCACGGCCAGGGCATCAACTACAGTGTGATCAAGCTTAGTAATATAAACACTCCCATGCTCTACATGATCTTACAAACAACTCAACAAGAAACAAGGCAAATGATCACTTATCTATTGCTTACTGCAAATGAAACCACAGACAAGACAAATGATCACTTAGCTCGAAGATTAACTAAATTCTTGAAATAAACTTGTTTGTGATTGTACCAACCATAACCACTACAACATAAGTTCAAGATCTAGCATACTTTCTGCAAGTAAGCCAGGCCACAAGCACAAACAACACTAATAGCTAAAAGGATAACTAGCAACTGAAAGTCTACAGGAAAGCTAGGGGCTCCCCTCTGTTTCAGAATTCAGGGTTCCAACCTTCAGCAAAATGAAAAGCAGTATAGTTCATCGCCAACACTACCAAAAAAGTCTGCTGAACTGTGAAGCCGCCACAAGTTTCACAATGTACCTTCAGCACATCCAGCCACACTTCTCACTGAACCCTCTCAGGGGCCTACTTGCTGATCAATGCCGTAATCGATGCTCAGCTCCCTCATTGGTGGGATGGTATCCATGGCAAAAACCATCAGGTGAGGGCATGATTCATTTTCATTGCCACGGAGAACATATTGGATGAAGGCATTGGGAGAGCTGCTGTGGCTAATGTAGCTAGCGAAATTCCTCCTTTGAGACACGTCAAGTACATAACTTGGCTCTCTGAAATGGTGGAATTGAGATACGTTGTCATCCAGAAGCGCATCAGAGGCGTCTCCCCACTCTCTCCATCTCTTGGGCAACCTCTTTGGATCGATGAAGCTGTCCTCATCCATGGCCACATCGCTGGGCACCACATCTCCACTGTACTCGCATACAAAAGCACCAGGCTGTATCAAGTCCAGTGTCCTGACACCCCACTCCGTCTCCTTGGACCGGAACACCTCCAGCCGGTGCTTCATTCCTCGCTGGGTCAACCGGTTCAAGCAACTCATTGTGCAATCACAAAGATCACCACACTCATACACTATTGGCCTTCCCCTGACAAGGGTGCCATCCTCATTGTACACCGGGCCTCCACCGTTCTTCCTCACGCAGCTGCAGCTGGATCCACATGTTGTGTTACAATGACAGCCCTTGTGCCTCTTCGCCGGCGAGAACTCGAGGGACAATGGCAATTCAGGGTGTGCAATGTAGTCAAAGTCAAGAAGAGAACTCTCTTGGTCCACATTGTTGCAGACGGCGACAGGGAAGGCCTCCTTGCCATTCGATAGGTCCAGTGAGATGTAGCCTGGTGGGAGGACTTTGCTGTCGACCATGTCCTTGATTTCCTTGGCCAAACACCAGTTCTTGCTGCCGAGTTCCTCCTGGTCAGGGAGGCGCAGGAGCTTGTACTTGCAGACATCGCGGCCAGATTTGCCGGGACCATAGGTGGAGCTGACGACCCTGTAGAGGCCGTCGTAGACATAGACCTTGCGGCTGGAGCTGGAGTCGCAGGCGTGGCAGCGGATGACGCGCACCTCGACGCCGTAATGGTAGCTGTAGTGGAGGGCGAGGTTGCCGCGCTGGAGCGTCTGGTCGGCGTGGTGCTCGACGCGGTTGCGCTGGCGGCCGCCGCTGCCGGTGTAGACGAGGACGTCGCCGCTGTCCTCGTCATCGAGGTAGCCGCCGGAGGAGACGATGCTGGTGGCGACGGGGTGGCCCTCGCTGACGAGGCTGGCGGGGATGTAGCATATGCCGGCCTGCGGGGTGCAGTGGAGGCCGACGACGCAGAGCTCGGCGCGGTAGGCGAAGGCGTCCCCGACCTGGACGCCGGGGATGGGGCCGACGATGCGCACGTTGCGGTAGAGCCAGAGGCCGAGGGAGAGCATCTTGCTGGAGGCGCGCAGGTCGGAGCGGTTGCGGGCGCCGTCGTAGTTGTCCTGGCGGTGGTAGATTCCGCGGAGCGCCTCGAAGGTGAGGCGCGCGTGGCGGACGATGGAGCGGAAGTGGGCGTGGTCTTGAGGAGTGAAGGAGGTGACGCGCACCATCTCACCGGCGCGGTTGCGTTTCTTGGAGGCGGAGGAAGAGGTGGCGGCGGCGGCGGCGTCGGAGGGCAGGGGAATGGATACCTGAAGGTTGGCATCGTCTTGGGGATTGGGCGCGGTGAGGCGGAGATTGGCGGAGACGGCGTCGAGTTGGAGCTGTGAGTGGCGGAGTTGGAGGGCGAAGTCGGGGTGGTCGTCAGGGGAGGGCTCGAGCTCCCGGCGGTAGATATCGTAGAGCTCGGGGGTGAGAGCGGTGGGAGCGTCGGGTTCGGGCTTGGGGATGAGAGCAGTGTGGGTGGTAGGGGTGGGGGACGGGGGCGCATCGGGGTCGGGCTTGGGGGTGAGGAGGATCTGCGGGGGCGGCGGCGGCGGCGGCGACTCCATTGGTGTCTCTCTCTTCTCCCTCTGCCTCTGCCTCTGGTATGCAACGCCGAATCGCTGCTCTCTGTCAGACCCCGCTCTCCCCACTCTACTAGGATGGCGGAAGCACGAACGGCGGTACCGCTTTACTCGAGGCATTTACTCTCAAGATTTTGTTACTGTACTATTTCCTTTTGTTTTTTTACAGAGTATAGTTGGGAGTACTAATTTTCTTCTGTTTTTTTTTACAGAAGTATGGTTGGGAGTATCTTCTCGATTTTGCTACCCTCGAATCCTTTTAATCAATTTAAATTTAATATAAAATTATATTAAATTTTAGTTACTTCCTCCAATACATATTACTTGATGCTAAAATTGGTGTATCTATCTACAACTAAAAGAGATCGAAGAGAGTAATTTGTAATTGATCGAGATTTTCAATGCCCATGATAAAGGTGGGACCATTCACAACTATACACGTGTATTATTTGTTGTCCATGTTTCTACACACATCTCCGTACCATTATGAAATTCACTATGCAGAACAAATAACCCAACAATAAAAGTGCCTCAAAAATTACCCACGCCCTTTACCGCCAGCCTCTAGGTATGTTGATTTTACAATGTATATATTACGATTTTGTTTTGTTTTGTTAAATCTCTATCAACTGTGGTATTTATATACACTATACGCATACCACAAAATCCACAACTAAGGGGGTTGGTTTGGGATTCAGACAAACCTAGCGAATACTTATTGTTCACGACTCTATGCACGATACTCACGCGCATATTTTTAGTGTATGTTTTAGGTAATCACAAAGAACGCACGCTCAAATCACGACATCAACACACCCAAAATTAACTACAATGGACGCACAACACAACATCCAGACAAGAATAGTTGGTTGAGGATATAGCTGGACTTGTGTGTACATGACGAGAAAAAACACTAGCCGCAAAGGTGCCACGATACTTGCACAGGTCATTTTGGTGTCGGCATTTAACTTTGTTGGGTTGGCATTGCCGCGTGTTTCTAGGTTGGCCGCACAGCGGGCTTGCGTCTAAATCTAAAATTCAATATTCCTTGCTAGAGACGTTATTAGTCCATGTTTGGAAAGAATTAAACCACCAACCATCGCAAATATAGTGTACATATAAGGGTTAACTACACTTTTGGTCCCTTAAGTCTTGTGAAAGTCTAATTTTGGTCCATCAACTCTGTTTTGGTCTAAACTTGTACACAAACTCTTAATTAAGTCTAATTTTGGTCCTTAACATCGGTTTAATGATGGTTGATCGGTTTTTGACTCTCCTTTTCTGCCATCATGGACATAATTGGCTAGTTTTAATCTACATGTGATCATTTTTCCTCAGTAAATAAATAGAAAAATACACTTGCTCTAACACACATGTGTGTCGCCTCCACCTTTCTCGCTTGGTGCAGCAATTCTCGCCACTTCAACCGCCTCCGTCTTTCCTCCTGATGCAAAAGCCCTGGCATGTCCGCCGGTTTTGCCTTTCTCGCCCGGCTTATCCACCCTAGTAGTGTGAGGCGCCATTGCTAGGTGTTGGGGAAGAGTTAGGGTTACTACGACAAATGAATGATTATCATGATCTCGCCGGCGAACGTTCAAAAAGCTAATTGCGTAACTTATCTCAAGGTGAGACGGTCCTTGATACGTCCAAATTGCATCACTATTTTATATCATAATTTACTGTTATTCATTGATATATTTCATATTTAGAGATGATACTTATGTTATTTCATCTATTTTTGCATGTTTGATGATTATTGGAGAATTGATTGTCAGAGTCAGAATTCTGCAGGAAAAAGGACCGTCAAGATACCATATTTCTGAAGAACAGCAATTCCCAGAAAATACCTACAAATTCCTATTTTTCCAGATGTCGGAGGAAGCCAGAAGGGGAGCCTGAGGTGGGCCAGGATGGGCCCACACCACCCCTAGGCGTGGGCCACCCCCTGGCCGTGCCTAGGCATGGTGTGGTGGCCTTGGCCCACCACAGATAGCGTTCCTTCGCGTATTTATCCCCCGAGAACCTTAAACAGAGGGGGACGAACAGAGAAATATTCTGCCACCGCGATGGGGCGGAAAACCACAGAGAGAGAAAAGCTCTTCGACAGGGAGAAATCTGCCGGGGAAATTCCTTCCCGGAGGAGGGAAATCGTCGCCATCGTCACCGTCATCGAGCTGGACTTCATCGTGATCATCATCATCTCCATCACCAGCACCATCATCTTCACCATCTCCACTCCGTCCCGCTGTAACATTTTGGGATTGATCTTGTCTAGTTCATAGGGGAAACTTTCCCGGTGTTAATTACTCCTTGTAGTTGATGTTATTGAGTGAAACCATTGGATTAAGGTTTATGTCCAGATTGTTATTCATCATTATATCACCTCTGATCATGATCCATATGATGTCTTGTGAGTAGTTCGTTTAGTTCTTGAGGACATGGGAGAAGTTAAGATGTTAGTAGTGGAACTATGTTGAGTAATATTTGATGGTTTGATATTTAAGTTGTGGTGTTATTCTTCTAGTGGTGTCATGTGAACGTCAACTACATGATACTTCACCTTTATGGGCCTAGTGGAATGCATCGTGTATTTGGCTACTAATTGTGGGGTTGCTGGAGTGACAGAAACCTAAACCCCCGTTGGGAAACCAGTGCATGAGGGAGTGTAGGATCTCAAAGTTTAAGGATGTGGTTAGATTTATCTTAATTACTTTCTTGTAGTTGCGGATGCTTGCAAGGGGTATAATCACAAGTATGCATTAGTCCAAGTTGGGAGTAGTGCATTAGCATAGGTTCGCCCACACAACACCTACCAAACCGATAAAGATTATCCAGCTGCGTGAAGCGAAAGCACTTGACGAAATTCCTGTGTGTCCTCATGAACATTTAGACATCATACGTAAAACAACCGGCTTGTCCTTTGCTCTAGAAAGGATTGGGCCACTCACTGCAATTATTATTACTGTCTTTTATTTACTCGTAATTTATTTATTTGCACTATCAAAAACTCCTAAAACCCTGTTTGCTACTGTTTACAGTGAATCCTTGATCAAAACTTCTTATCAACACCTTCTGCTCCTCGTTGGGTTCGACACTCTTATTTATCGAAAGTACTACAATACACCCCATATACGTGTGGGTCATCAAGACTATTTTCTGGCGCCGTTGCTAGGGAGTGAAGCGCTATTGAAGAGTGGAATTGGTAAAGGAAACTTTTACTGTAAGTGATGTTTTTTATTTTTTCTGCTACTTTATTTCATTATGGAGAAGTCTCCATTTGACTCCCTATTTGGGATTACTACTGCCACTGCTACGGTAGTAGATGAACCACCGCCTGCTCAATTGGATCCTTTTAAAATACCTATGAAAATTGTTGAACGTGTTATGAATAACTGATATTTAGGAGATGGAACTGTCCATCCAGGTGATCATTTACTCTTTATACATGAATTATGCGAGTTGTTCAAGTGTGCAGGTATTTCAATGGACCAAGTTAAGAGGAAGTTATTCTCTATATCACTTAAGGGAAGAGTTGCGTTATGGTATAAGATGCTGAAGAATGGCCGGTCTATTGGCTGGGAGGAAATTGTACCTCTCTTTTACTCAAAATTGTATCCTCCTAGTGAGATTCATAAAGATCGAAATCAAATATATTTCTGGTCTAGAGATGGTGAGAGTATTGCCCATGTGTGGGGGAGATTGAAGTCACTAATGCTCAAATGTCTCATTCATGTGCTCCCCAGTAATATTGTTATTAATAACTTCTATGCAAGGCTTTCTCTTCATGATAAGGATTTATTGGATGCTTCTTGTTCCGGATCATTTACACGTATGAAAGAAGAAGCTAAATGGGATCTTCTCGATCACATTCAGGAAAATACTGAAGGATGGGAGAATGACAAAGGAAGAAAGTCGGGTATACATTATGATTATGAATGCATCGAATCTTTTATGAGAACTGATGAATTTTGCAAATTGTTTTAAGGCCTTTGCCTCTTATCTTGATGTTCCCAAAAAGAAGTGGAACAAGTACCATGCATCTTATAAAGACATTGTTAATTGTGTTCCTGCTAGAAATATTGAAGTTTGTACTGTTGATCGTGTTTTGCCTGAACCTTATATTGAGAAAGTACCTTTCCCTGCCAAGGTAAAGGAACATTCTATTATAACTAGTGTGGTTAACAAAAGTACAAAGAAAGCTATAGAACCTGATGAGCAAATAACTATTGAACCTGCAGTAGCAATAGTAAAGGACCTTGTCACTGAAAATGTAGAAGATGGACACATTATCTTCTGTGAAGATGCTTCTAATATTGTTTCACATCCTAGTAGATCTAGGAAAACTAGTGTTCCTGTGCTTTCTGTCAGAATAGGTGATCATTGCTATTATAGTTTATGTGATATTGGTGTAAGTACGAGTGTTATTTCTTATGAGCTTTACAGGGAAATCATGCATGAAATTGGTTCTCGTGAACTTGAAGAAATTGATGTGGTTATTCAGCTTGCTAATAGAGAGACCATCTCTCCAATTGGTATTGTTAGAGATATGTAAGTTTTATGTGCTAAGATTAAATATCATGCTGATTTCTAGTACTTGGTTCAGCTGCTAGTAAGACTTGTCCTATCATTTTTGGTAGACCTTCTTGAACACTCGTGGTGCTATTATAGATTATAAGAACGAGAAAATTCTTACTAAATTTGATGGAGAGTCTTATGAGTTTGATTTTTCTAAGTTTGCCAGAGGTCCCTATGAAACTGAATTTCCTAATGAAGATTTTAGAGTTGAACAACTTGCCTCTATTGCTCTTGCTCCTAACAATGCTTTGCAGCAATATATGGAGGACCACGAAAGTGATATCTTTATGGAGGAAATAAATGAGATTGACGAGATTCTTCTTCATCAACCAGAGATGCTTAAGCATAATTTACCTGTGGAAGACTTGGGTACCACACTACCACCCAAGGAGGATCCTGTTTTCGATTTAAAACCTTTACCTGATGATCTTAAATATGCTTATATTGATGATAAGAAAATAGACCCTGTTATTATTAGTTCTAAACTTTCAGGGCAGAAAGAGGAAAGGTTATTGGGAGTATTGAAGAAACACCGAGGAGCTATGGGATATATTGATGGTGCTCCGGTGATGGCGCTAGACAATCTTGTTGGCAATTGTTGTTGAAGCGGTTGGGAAACCCCAAGAAGAAGGTGTGATGATCACAACATCAAGTTTTCCCTCAGTACGAAACCAAGGTTTAATCGACCAGTAGGAGAAAGGCGTGACTTCTGAAGGTATTGTTGGCTGACTAGTAGCAGGGCGCACTACCGGCGTTAGCAACAACGTGGAACCTGCACACAACACAACCAAAGTACTTTGCCCCAACTTGCAGTGAGGTTGTCAATCTCACTGGTTTGCTGAACACAAAGGATTAGACGTATCGAGTGGAAAGAGATGTTTGCAGAAAGTAAACAGAACAGGATTGCAGTAGAATTTATCAGTAAAGGAAATAGGACCGAGGTCCACAGTTCACTAGAGGTGTCTCTCCATAAAGATAAATAGCATGTTGGGTGAACAAATTACAGCTGGGTGATATGTCTCAAACGTATCTATAATTTCTTATGTTCCATGCTACATTTATGATGATACTCACATGTTTTATACACATTATATGTCATATTTATGCATTTTCCGGCACTAACCTATTGACGAGATGCCGAAGAGCCGATTGTTGTTTTCTCGCTGTTTTTGGTTTCAGAAATCCTACAAAGTAAATATTCTCGGAATTGGACGAAATCAATGCCCAGGGTCTTATTTTTCCACGAAGCTTCCAGAAGACCGAAAGGATTACGAAGTGGGGCGACGAGGCACCGCCACGCCAGGGCCGCGCCGCCCTGCTGTGTGGGGCCCTCGTGTCGCCCTTAAACCTAACCTTCCGCCTACTTAAAGCCTTTGTCGCGAAAACCCCAGTACCGAGAGCCACGATACGAAAAACCTTCCAGAGATGCCGCCGCCACCAATCCCATCTCGGGGGATTCAGGAGATCACCTCCGGCACCCTACCGGAGAGGGGAATCATCTCCCGGAGGGCTCTTCATCGCCATGATCGCCTCCGGATCGATGTGTGAGTAGTTCACCCCTGGACTATGGGTCCATAGCAGTAGCTAGATGGTTGTCTTCTCCTCATTGTGCTATCATGTTAGATCTTGTGAGCTGCCTATCATGATCAAGATCATCTATTTGTAATGCTACATGTTGTGTTTGTTGGGATCCGATGAATATTGAATACTATGTCAAGTTGATTATCAATCTATCATATATGTTGTTTATGTTCTTGCATGCTCTCCGTTGCTAGTAGAGGCTGCGGCCAAGTTGATACTTGTAACTCCAAGAGGGAGTATTTATGCTCGATAGTGGGTTCATGCCTCCATTGAATGCGGGACGAGTGACGGAAAGTTCTAAGGTTGTGGATGTCTTGTTGCCACTAGGGATAAAACATCAATGCTTTGTCTAAGGATATTTGTGTTGATTACATTACACAACATACTTAATGCAATTGTCTGTTGTTTGCAACTTAATACTGGAAGGGGTTCGGATGATAACCTGAAGGTGGACTTTTTAGGCATAGATGCATGATGGATAGCGGTCTATGTACTTTGTCGTAATGCCCTGATTAAAACTCATAGTAGTCATCGTGATATATGTATGTGCATTGTTATGCCTTCTCTATTTGTCAATTGCCCAACCGTAATTTGTTCACCCAACATGCTATTTATCTTATGGGAGAGACACCACTAGTGAACTGTGGACCCCGGTCCATTCTTTACATCTGAAATACAATCTACTGCAATACTTGTTCTTTACTGTTCTTCGCAAACAAACATCATTTTCCACACCATACGTTTAATCCTTTGTTTACGGCAAGCCGATGAGATTGACAACCTCACTGTTAAGTTGGGGCAAAGTACTTTGATTGTGTTGTGCAGGTTCCACGTTGGCGCCGGAATCCCTGGTGTTGCGCCGCACTACACTCCGCCACCAACAACCTTCACGTGTTCCTTGACTCCTACTGGTTCGATAACCTTGGTTTCTTATTGAGGGAAAACTTGCTGCTGTGCGCATCACACCTTCCTCTTGGGGTTCCCAACGAACGTGTGTCTTACACGCCATCAAGCTCTTTTTCTGGCGCCGTTGCCGGGGAGATCAAGACACGCTGCAAGGGGAGTCTCCCACATCCTATCTCTTTACTTTGTTTTTGTCTTGCTTTACTTTATTTACTGCTTTGTTTGCTCTTTATATCAAAAACACAAAAAAATAGTTACTTGCATCCACTTTATTTACCTTTTGTTTATTTCATCATGTTTCCTCCTAAGTACACGCTAAAAGACATACCGGTGAGACGAGGGTCTATAATTGGAAGAGATAATATAGAAGATTTTTTCACTCATGTTAGTACAGCTGAAGATTTTGAAGATAGACACTTGGTAGAACTTGCTCCTACTTATGAAATTGTTGTTGCTTCTTTAGTACACATGTTGGAAACTAAATTTGTTAATCTCAATCATATAATTCAACATATGTTTCTTACACTCTGTGATATGGAGGAAGGAGAAAAGAAAGATTTTGTCTTAGAAACCCTTCTTAAAGAATTTGGTGGTGTAGCAAGAGAGGCTAGAAAAGTCTTTATTAAATATAAGATGCTTGGCTCTTATACCAACTTTGCTAGTACCCTTGAAAAAATGGAAAAAGATAGATTAAATTACACTAATAAAGTTAATTGTGAAGGGGAGATTAAGACATCAATACCTTGCAAGCTCTTAAGAATGTGCGAGGCACTAGAAAAGAATTATGATTGGATTGTTCCTGAAAATTTGTTTGATGAGAATAGCAAGCCTAAGAGTAATGAAAAAGGGGCCTCTAAAACTTACATAGATAAGATACAATGCATAGTTGAGAAAACTCCAAACCCCTCTGTTAATGCTTCGTCTCTTGATAATACTTGATTCACACTTTCTGCGCCTAGCTGAAAGGCGTTAAAGAAAAGCGCTTATGGGAGACAACCCATTATTTTACTTCTGCACTTTTGTTTTATATTTGAGTCTTGGAAGTTTTTACTACTGTAGCAACCTCTCCTTATCTTTATTATATTGCATTGTTGTGCCAAGTAAAGTCTTTGATAGTAAAGTCAATACTAGATTTGGATTACTGCGCAGAAACAGATTTCTTTCTGTCACGAAATTGAGCCGCCCCGTCTGTAGGTAACTCATAAAAATCTGCCAATTTACGTGCGTGATCCTCAGATATGTACGCAACTTTCATTCAATTTGAGCATTTTCATCTGAGCAAGTTAAGTGCCCCAGAAAAATTCGTCTTTACGGACTGTTCTGTTTTGACAGATTCTGCCTTTTATTTCGCATTGCCTGTTTTGCTATGTTTGATGGATTTCTTTGTTCCATTAACTTTCAGTAGCTTTGTGCAATGTCCAGAAGTGTTAAGAATTATTATGTCACCTCTGAATATATGAATTTTTAATTATGCACTAACCCTCTAATGAGTTTATTTTGAGTTTGGTGTGGAGGAAGTTTTCAAGGGTCAAGAGAGGAGGATGATACAATATGATCAAGAAGAGTGAAAAGTCTAAGCTTGGGGATGCCCCCGTGGTTCATCCCTGCATATTTTAAGAAGACTCAAGCATCTAAGCTTGGGGATGCCCAAGGCATCCCTTCTTCATCGACAACCTATCAGGTCACCTCTAGTGAAATTATATTTTTATTCTGTCACATCTTATGTGCTTTACTTGGAGCGTCTGTTTGTTTTTGTTTTTGTTTTTGTTTCTATTTGAATAAAATCGGATCCTAGCATTCTTTATGTGGGAGAGAGAGACGCTCCGCTGTTGCATATGAACACATATGTTCTTAGCTTTATCCTTAATGTTCATGGCGAAGGTTGAAACTGCTTCGTTCATTGTTATATGGTTGGAAACAGAAAATGCTGCATGTGGTAATTGGTATAGTGTCTTGAATAATTTGATACTTGGCAATTGTTGTGCTCATATAGATCATGTTTAAGCTCTTGCATCATGTACTTTGCACCTATTAATGAAGAACTACATAGAGCTTGTTAAAATTTGGTTTGCATGATTAGTTTCTCTAGAGTCTAGATATTTTCGGCTTAAGGTGTTTGAATAACAAGGAGACGATGTAAAGTCTTATAATACTTACAATACGTTCATATGTGAGCTTTGCTGCACCGTTTTATACTTGAGTTTGCTTCAAACAACCTTGCTAGCCTAGCCTTGTATTGAGAGGAATTGTTCTCGTGCATCCAAATCCTTGAGCCAAAAACTATGCCATTTGTGTCCACCATACCTACTTACTACATGGTATTTCTCTGCCATTCCAAAGTACATTACTTGAGTGCTACCTTTAAAATTCTATTCTTTGTCTTTGCAATATATAGCTCATGGGAAAATAGCCTTAAAAACTATTGTGGTGAAGAATATGTACTTATGTATCTTATTTCTTAATATGTTGCTTGTTGAGCGGTAACCATGTTTCTGGGGACGCCATCAACTATTACACCTTTGTTGAATATCATGTGAGTTGCTATGCATGTTCGTCTTGTCTGAAGTAAGGGCGATTTTCATGATCAAATGGTTTTAGTATGCATATTGTTAGAGAAGAACATTGGGCCGCTAACTAAAGCCATGATCCATGGTGGAAGTTTCAGTTTGGACAACTAATCCTCAATCTCTTATGAGAATATTATCACGTTGTTGAATGCTTACGCATTAAAGAGGAGTCCATTATCCATTGTCTATGTTGTCCCGGTATGGATGTCTAAGTTGAGAATAATCAAAAGCGAGAAATCCAATGCGAGCTTTCTCCTTAGACCTTTGTACGAGGCGGCATAGAGGTACCCCTTTGTGACACTTGGTTGAAACATATGCTATGCAATGATAATCCATGTTAATCCAAGCTAATTAGGACAAGGTGCGAGCACTATTGGTAATCTATGCATGAGGCTTGCAACTTATAGGATATCTTATACATAACACATATGATTTATTACTACCGTTGACAAAATTGTTTCTATGTTTTCAAAATGAAAAGCTCTAGCACAAAAATAGTAATCCATGTTTCCCTCTGCGAAGGGCCTATCTTCTACTTTATTGTTGAGTCAGTTTACCTACTTCTTTCTATCTTAGAAGCAAACACTTGTATCAGCTGTGTGCATTGATTCTTACATGTTTACCTATTGCACTTGTTATATTACTTTGTGTTGACAATTATCCATGAGATATATATGTTGAAGTTGAAAGCAACCGCTGCAACTTATATCTTCCTTTGTGTTGTTTCAAAGCTTTCTACTAAGAATTTATTGCTTATGAGTAACTCTTATGCAAGTCTTATTGATGCTTGTCTTGAAAGTACTATTCATGAAAAGTCTTTGCTATATAATTCATTTGTTTACTCATTATCTTCACCATTGCTCCGAATCGCTGTATTCATCTCATATGCTTTACAATAGTATTGATCAAGATTATGATAGCATGTCACTTCAGAAATTATCCTTGTTATCGTTTACCTACTCGAGGGCGAGTAGGAACTAAGCTTGGGGATGCTTGATACGTCTCAAACGTATCTATAATTTCTTATGTTCCATGATACTTTTATGATGATACTCACATGTTTTATACACATTATATGTCATATTTATGCATTTTCCGGCACTAACCTATTGACGAGATGCCGAAGAGCCAGTTGATGTTTTCTGCTGTTTTTGGTTTCAGAAATCCTACAAAGGAAATATTCTCGGAATTGGACGAAATCAACGCCCAGGGTCTTATTTTTCCACGAAGCTTCCAAAAGACCGAAAGGATTACGAAGTGGGGCGACGAGGCGCCGCCACGCCAGGGCCGCGCGACCAAGGGTGGGGCCGCGCCGCCCTGTTGTGTGGGGCCCTCGTGTCGCCCCTAAACCTAACCTTCCGCCTACTTAAAGCCTTCGTCGCGAAAACCCCAGTACCGAGAGCCACGATACGGAAAACCTTCCAGAGATGCCGCCGCCGCCAATCCCATCTCAGGGGATTCAGGAGATCGCCTCTGGCACCCTGCCTGAGAGGGGAATCATCTCCCGGAGGGCTCTTCATCGCCATGATCGCCTCCGGATCGATGTGTGAGTAGTTCACCCCTGGACTATGGGTCCATAGCAGTAGCTAGATGGTTGTCTTCTCCTCATTGTGCTATCATGTTAGATCTTGTGAGCTGCCTATCATGATCAAGATCATCTATTTGTAATGCTACATGTTGTGGTTGTTGGGATCCGATGAATATTGAATACTATGTCAAGTTGATTATCAATCTATCATATATGTTGTTTATGTTCTTGCATGCTCTCCGTTGCTAGTAGAGGCTCTGGCCAAGTTGATACTTGTAACTCCAAGAGGGAGTATTTATGCTCGATAGTGGGTTCATGCCTCCATTGAATCTGGGACAGTGACAGAAAGTTCTAAGGTTGTGGATGTGCTGTTGCCACTAGGGATAAAATGTAACATCCCAAATTTCAAATAAAGGAAGAAGAACAATTTCAATTATCCAAATTTAAGAACCAACAAAAACTTTTACTTTGCATATAGTACCCTGCATAGGACTTGTGCATTTTGAGTGTTATGCCATGATGTTTGTTACTTAGAATATGTGCTGAACTCCAAAACCCTAGAGTGATCAAGTGATCATCATAAACCAAATTCACCAAAAAGAGAAAGAAGTCAAATATTAGAAAA
>NC_061508.1:120153354-120164655 GCF_022539505.1 Lolium rigidum
GAGGAGAAAATTTTCTTTGATGATACTTTGCCTCCTATTTATGATGATTATAATGATAGCGGTCTTTTGGTGCCACCTACTATGGAGAGTAAATTTTGTTGTGATTATACTATGCCTCCTACACTTGATGAGAATAATAATGATAGCTACTTTGTTGAATTTGCTCCCACTACAACTAATAAAATTGATTAGGCTTATGTGGAGAGTAATAATTTTATGCATGAGACTCATGATAAGAATGCTTTATGTGATAGTTATATTGTTGAGTTTGCTCATGATGCTACTGAAAGTTATTATGAGAGAGGAAAATATGGTTGTAGAAATTTTCATGTTACTAAAATACCTCTCTATGTGCTGAAATTTTTGAAGCTACACTTGTTTTATCTTCCTATGCTTGTTACTTTGCTCTTTATGAACTTGTTTATTTACAAGATTCCTTTTCATAGGAAGCATGTTAGACTTAAATTTGTCTTGAATTTGCCTCTTGAAGCTCTCTTTTGCTTCAACTACTATTTCTTACGAGTGCATCATTAAAACTGCTGAGCCCATCTTAATGGCTATAAAGAAAGAACTTCTTGGGAGATAACCCATGTGTTTATTTTGCTACAGTACTTTTATTTTGTATTTGAGTTTTGGAAGTTGTTACTACTGTAGCAACCTCTCCTTATCTTAGTTTTGTTGCATTGTTGTGCCAAGTAAAGTCTTTGATAGTA
Source organism: Lolium rigidum (assembly GCF_022539505.1). Classification (NCBI taxonomy): domain Eukaryota; kingdom Viridiplantae; phylum Streptophyta; class Magnoliopsida; order Poales; family Poaceae; genus Lolium; species Lolium rigidum. The sequence continues at coordinate 120,154,068 of NC_061508.1, forward strand.
AAGTCAATACTAGATTTGGATTACTGCGCAGAAACAGATTTCTTGCTGTCACGAATCTGGGCCTAATTCTCTGTAGGTAACTCAGAAAATTATGCCAATTTATGTGAGTGATCCTCAGATATGTACGCAACTTTCATTCAATTTGAGCATTTTCATCTGAGCAAGTCTGGTGCCATTTTAAAATTCGTCTTTACGGACTGTTCTGTTTTGACAGATTCTACCTTTTATTTCGCATTGCTTCTTTCGCTGTGTTGGGTGGATTTCTTTGTTCCATTACCTTCCAGTAGCTTTGGGAAATGTCCAGAAGTGTTAAGAATGATTGTGTCACCTCTGAACATGTGAATTTTTGATTATGCACTAACCCTCTAATGAGTTTGTTTCGAGTTTGGTGTGGAGGAAGTTTTCAAGGGTCAAGAGAGGAGGATGATATACTATGATCAAGAAGAGTGAAGAGTCTAAGCTTGGGGATGCCCCCATGGTTCATCCCTGCATATTTCAAGAAGACTCAAGCATCTAAGCTTGGGGATGCCCAAGGCATCCCCTTCTTCATCGACAAATTTATCAGGTTCCTCCCTTGAAACTATATTTTTATTCGGTCACATCTTATGTACTTTGCTTGGAGCGTCTGTGTGCTTTTATTTTTGTTTTGTTATTTTCATTCTCTGAATAAATACATGCTTGTGTGGGATAGAGACACGCTCCGCTGGTTCGTATGAACACATGTGTTCTTAGCTTTTAATGTTCATGGCGAAGGTTGAAACTGCTTCGTTAATTGTTATATGGTTGGAAACGGAAAATATTACATGTATTAATTGGTAAAATGTCTTGGATAATGTGATACTTGGCAATTGTTGTGCTCATGTTTAAGCTCTTGCATCATATACTTTGCACCTATTAATGAAGAAATACATAGAGCTTGCTAAAATTTGGTTTGCATAATTGGTCTCTCTAAGGTCTAGATAATTTCTAGTAAAGAGTTTGAACAACAAGGAAGACGGTGTAGAGTCTTATAATGTTTACAATATGTCTTTTATGTGAGTTTTGCTGCACCGGTTCATCCTTGTGTTTGTTTCAAATGACCTTGCTAGCCTAAGCCTTGTATCGAGAGGGAATACTTCTCATGCATCCAAAATCCTTGAGCCAACCACTATGCCATTTGTGTCCACCATACCTACCTACTACATGGTATTTCTCCGCCATTCCAAAGTAAATTGCTTGAGTGCTACCTTTAAACAATTCAAAAATTATCACCTCTGATTTGTGTCAATGTTTTATAGCTCATGAGGAAGTATGTGGTGTTTTATCTTTCGATCTTGTCATTTACTTCGGAAAGACTTTCACCAATGGACTAGTGGCTCATCCGCTTATCCAATAATTTTGCAAAAAGAGTCGGCAATGGGGTGCCCAGCCCCAATTAATTAACTTGCATTAATAATTCTCTTCACATGTTTTGCTCGATCTATCGGTAAGCAACTTAATTTTGCAAATAGACACTCCTCCATGGTATGTGAATGTTGGAAGGCACCCGAGGATTCGGTTAGCCATGGCTTGTGTAAGCAAAAGGTTGGGAGGAGTGTCATCCATAAATAAAGAAAAACTAAACTAAAGTACATGTGTAAACAAAAGAGAAGAGGGATGATCTACCTTGCTGGTAGAGATAACGTCCTTCATGGGATCCGCTCTTGAAAGTATGGTTGATGAGGTAGTTAGAGTGCCCACTACCATTCGTTGACAACAACAAACACCTCTCAAAATTTTACTTTTATGCTCTCTTTATGTTTTCAAAACCAAAGCTCTAGCAAAAATATAGCAATCGATGCTTTCCTCTTTGAAGGACCTTTCTTTTATGTTGAGTCAGTTCACCTATTTCTCTCCACCTCAAGAAGCAAACACTTGTGTGAACTGTGCATTGATTCCTACATACTTGCATATTGCACTTGTTATATTACTTTACATTGACAATATCCATGAGATATATATGTTACAAGTTGAAAGCAACCGCTGAAACTTAATCTTCCTTTATGTTGCTTCAATACCTTTACTATGAATTTATTGCTTTATGAGTTAACTCTTATGCAAGACTTATTGATGCTTGTCTTGAAAGTACTATTCATGAAAAGTCTTTGCTTTATGATTCAGTTGTTTACTCATGTCATTACCATTGTTTTGATCGCTGCATTCATTACATATGCTTACAATAGTATGATCAAGGTTATGATGGCATGTCACTCCGAGAAATTATCTTTGTTATCGTTTGCACACTCGGGACGAGCAGAACTAAGCTTGGGGATGCGTACGTCTCCGACGTATCGATAATTTCTTATGTTCCATGCCACATTATTGATGATATCTACATGTTATATGCACATTTATGTCATATTTATGCATTTTCTGGAACTAACCTATTAACAAGATGCCGAAGTGCCAGTTGTTGTTTTCTGCTGTTTTTGGTTTCAGAAATCCTAGTAACGAAATATTCTCGGAATTGGACGAAATCAACGCCCAGGTTCCTATTCTGCCCGGAAGCATCCAGAACACCCGAGAGTCGCCAGAGTGGACCCACAGGGGGCCCACACATGGGGCTGGCGCGGCCCAGGCCCTGGCCGCGCCGCCCTATTGTCTGGTGGCCCCAGACCCCTTCTGACGCCGCCTCTTCGCCTATAAGAAGCCCCTCGACCTAAAACCTCGATACGGAAAAGCCACGGTACGAGAAACCTTCCAGAGCCGCCGCCATCGCGAAGCCAAGATCTGGGGGACGGGAGTCTATGTTCCGGCACGCCGCCGGGACGGGGAAGTGCCCCGGAAGGCTTCTCCATCGACACCACCGCCATCTTCATCAACACTGTTGTCTCCCATGAGGAGGGAGTAGTTCTCCATCGAGGCTCGGGGCTGTACCGGTAGCTATGTGGTTAATCTCTCTCCTGTGTACTTCAATACAATGATCTCATGAGCTGCTTTACATGATTGAGATCCATATGATGAGCTTTGTATCGCTACTAGTTGTGTGCTACTCATGTGATGTTATTAAAGTAGTCTATTCCTCCTCGCATGGTGTAAAGGTGACTAGTGTGTGCACCGTGTGGTTCTTGTCGTAGGCTATGATCATGATCTCTTGTAGATTGTGGAGTTAATTATCATTATGATAGTATTGATGTGATCTATTCCTCCTTCATAGTGTAATGTGGACAGTGTGTGCGCTATGTTAGTTCTTGGTTTATTTTGCAATGATATATTATGCTCTAAGGTTATTTAAATATGAACATCGAATGTTGTGGAGCTTGTTAACTCCGGCATTGAGGTGCTCTTGTAGCCCTACACAACGACTGGTGTTTGTCATCCAACAAAAGAGTGTATGTAGCACATATGAGAAAGAGTTATTTATTATGCGATCAATGTTGAGAGTGTCCACTAGTGAAAGTGTAATCCCTAGGCCTTGTTCCTAAATACTGCTATCGCTGCTTGTTTACTGTTTTAATGCGTTACTACTGCTGCGTTACTACTGCTCATACTTATTCATACCACTTGTATTTCACTATCTCTTCGCCGAACTAGTGCACCTATTAGGTGTGTTGGGGACACAAGAGACTTCTTGCTTTGTGGTTGCAGGGTTGCATGAGAGGGATATCTTTGACCTCTTCCTCCTCGAGTTCGATAAACCTTGGGTGATCCACTTAAGGGAAACTTGCTGCTGTTCTACAAACCTCTCGCTCTTGGAGGCCCAACACTGTCTACAAGAATAGAAGCACCCGTAGACATCGGTGAGCATTACGGTGAATCCTTCATCAAAACTGCTTGTCAACACCTTACTGCTCCTCGTTGGGTTCGACACTCTTATTTATCGAAAGTACTATGATACACCCCCTATACTTGTGGGTCATCGGGACACAAGAGACTTCTTGTATCGTGATTGCGGGGTTGCTTGAGAGGGATATCTTTGACCTCTTCCTCCCTGAGTTCGATAAACCTTGGGTGATTCACTTAAGGGAAACTTGCTGCTGTTCTACAAACCTCTGCTCTTGGAGGCCCAACACTGTCTACAGGAATAGAAGTGTGCGTAGACATCACCAGGCCTAGCAGCAATGACGACCCTAACTACCGGCCCTAGAGGGGTGGCACTACCGGCATGTGCTTAGCGGCACTGCCGGTCCAGGTCCAGATCAACTTGGCTGAACCTATTCCAGGTCGGTTTCTATCACGCTATTTTCGACCCTACGTCTTCCCAGACTCCTATATAAGCTACAGGGAAGCCCCCAAATTAGGTTTAGACCATGTTTAAATAAAACCCTAGTTCATAGTTGATTGTTGCTCAATAATGCTGAATTCTATACTCTCCAATTCGTTTTGATCTGGAGTTTTATGCTACTGAAAGTTTGTGTGATCTGTTGTTCCATTTGAGATTAGAAGATTGCAATTTACGGCTTTGTGGTCTGTGGCTACATGCGCAAGTGTGTGAAGTTGCGAATATCTTGCAGGGTTGAGAGTTGTCGTATTGCCAACATGGATCAATCGAGAGAATCGTCAGCGTCATACAAGTTATCATCCACCATATCATCGAGGTCATCGTGGCGTTCATCATCTACCACCTCGCTTACTGAGAATATCGAGCCACCCCTTATCTGCTTTTCTTCATCATCCTTCCATGTTAGTTTCTTCCACTTCTCATTCAACCTGATAAGCTCACTCGGTGACATACACGAAAACCAGTCCATGAAGAAATTCATGGATAGGGGCGGAGAGACCGCGGATGAGGTTGTCAACGAAGGTTACCCCATATTGGATGGGGGCGACAGAAAGCTTTCTTCACTGGGGAAGATCAGCGCCCCCTCCTTCTTCGTCAAGCCAAGCTTCTTCATCAAGTTCGCGTCTTGATTTGAGATCTTAGATCTCTCCCACTCAAACACCTCCAGATCTTGTGTCGCCATGCTTGCTTCGGGGGTGGCGTGCCTTGTGAGCCTTGCCCGCGGTGGCATCAACAATGGCGTTGGAGAGATTGAAGATGCGGATGAGCGCAGGAGCTTTCTTGGTTGCAGTGGAGGTTTTTTGACAGAGAAGGCATATGAGCGTGGCGCAGCGAAGGAGATTTCTGAGGAAGAAGAAGACTATTTATGCCACGCCAGTGAAGCGCCGCGCCGTTGGATGGTGAGAGAATTGGTTTCATGAATTACGCGTGTGTCCAGGGGTAAAAAAGTATTTTCACCTGGAAGTAACTAAAAAGGCGCCACAGTGCGCGTGCCAGAAAAAGCGGAGGACGTGTGTCCCCCACTTGCGTAACGTGTCAAAAACCGCAGACTTTCGGCTCCACAGGTCAGTGACAGGACAAGACTCGCGTTTTCCCGATACAGTGATCGTGGCCATCGTTAGCAATGATGTCACTTTAAAGAAAAACTTCGATTGTGGTGTTTTGAAGCTTGGCGGCAGAGGAGCATCATAAGTAACTTCGAGAGCCTTTGATCAAATACAAGTTTTTGCTCAAATGCTCGGGGGCTACTTTTTTAAGGAGTTTGATAAGGAGATGATTCAAAAAAAGACAAAGTAATGGAGCCTACAGCCAAGTATAAATACTCGACTGTAGCCTCGGGGGCTACTCCCATCTGGAGCGATGTTCACGCACCCAATAAAGATGAAAGCAATGGAAAAAGTTGACAATCTAGCGATAGAAGCTTTAAAAAAGGTGAGCCTACAACCAAGTACAAGCACTTGGCTGTAGTCTTGGGGGCTACTCCCATCGGGAACGCTGTTTGCGTACCCGATGAAATAAAAAGACAGTGAGCATATTTCGAGTTATGGAATAACTCTTCATATACTCCCATCGGGAGGACAAAATAAGCAAAATACAAGTCATCCGTTGACTCGAATAAATGTGCTGTTCTAGCAGCCGAAAAAAATATTCGACAATATATTCTCAGAGCGCCTCAGTCACGATTTAATCTCTGAATGTCGCAGAACTTTGCGAAGGTAAGACCCCGGGATCCGTCCTTCGCGATGTGGCATCGCCTCTGACTGTGTTCTGCTACTTTTTCCGTATCAACATATATGAAGAAAAATCCTAACGGACGCGTTAGGTACCCGATAAAACATAACTGGAATTTGACATCTGGTAAGACCTTAAGCAGCACATGTCGAATTACGCCAGTATCCCGAGATCATGTCCAGGGACGTGCTCTCGAAGTAGGTTTTTGCGGGATTGCCACAAGAGCAGTTAACTGGTACCTGATCCGTCAGATGAACCAGCCCCAATTATCGTTATCCATGTACAATATACGATTGTTTTATGGAAGTTATTTATTGACTCGGAGAAATCAAATGATAATTGTAAAGATGGAGATTTTCCCTGATTCTTCGATTCAAGCAAAATCTTGGGGGCCACTGACATAGGCATCCCCAATGGGCCTGCCGAAGATGGTACCCGGGGTTTACTGAAGGCCCACGACCCGAAGTTTATGAAGCCCGGAAGCCCAAATACGAGTTAGTTTTGGAAAGATAGAGTTGTATTAGGAATAATACTTGTAATTGTTACGGGACGAACTCAAAGAGTTTCCCAGTTTCTGTAACTTGTACATCACGAAACCTTTGGCTCTGCCTCCTATATAAGGGGGAGTCGAAGGAGAAAGAGAGGATCGATTTCATTGCCAACATAACCCTAGTTTTCTAGCAGTCGAATACTTTTCCGACTGAACCCTCGAGATCTAGTTGCCCTCTACTTCCAACTAAACCCTAGTCTACAATCCGTAGGCATTGACAAGTCGATACCTTGTCACTCGGGGGATATGAGCAGGCATCTTCTTCAGTGGATATCCAACAGACCAAGTATCAAATTCCCTACCTACCTTCATCACTACTAATGAACTCCTCGAATGTCTCTACCTTACCCCCTCATAACATAGCGGGCACTGTCTAGAAGAGGTTTGGCCATAAATTCGTTCAAAAGATGGGGGATTCTTATGTGGTGGATTCATCTTGTAGAGAGAGCACACTGAAACGTAATGAAACTATGTGGGGTTTTTATAGGCTGGGAAGGGAAGTGTTTCGGCGGGAACATGTGAGCGGGAGATAAGTGGCGGGAAAATAGGGCGGGAGAAAAATGGCGGGAAAATTCGTCGGGAATAAAATGGCGGGAAAATAGGACGGGCGAATGGTGGGAAAATTGGACGGGAACATGTGAGCGGGAAATAAGTGGCGGGAAGATTTCGTACACAAGATATTGGCGGCACATTCACTTAAAATCAAGAATACAACTGAAATTAAGATACATCGGTACGCTACAACTGAAACTAAGATATGTCTAATACATAGGTCATGCATACATAAATGTGTGATACATAGGTGTTACATATGTCATACATCAGCCGCCACGGCGTATGGGCTGTCGTGTGGGTTGTGTAGCTCGTGGTGTCCAACCGTACCTCTTCGGGGGCCTGATGTGGAGAGCAGAGATCCACAACCCAGACTCGGGGTCGTATTGCGTCTCCTGTATGGGGTATGGTGGAGGAGTTCACATATTGTTCCAATACTGCTTCGACATGTAATCCTCCATGTTCTCAACGTCATGAGAAGCGTCTCCCCACATCGTACCTCCTGACGTAGTGTGATGCGTGTAGACTATGGCATGAAACATAAATCAGGTCGAATTACCCCGGTGCTGAGATGGAACTAAGTAGATAGAACAATACGTACCCGCTGCTAAGATGGACCTCCTGCAAGGTAAGGACTCTGCATGTGCTGCCAGAAGTTGAAGGTAGCATGGTGTTGTTGATGCTGAAAAGAGTCGAACGAAGGCCGGTGCTGCTGATCCTGAGAAGCATCAAAAGGAGATTGTTGCTGCCACAACGAACCTCCAACCTGATCTAGAGGTGGTGGTCTAGGCGTCACCGTTGGTGTAAGACATGGACGTGGATCTTGTTGATGCGGCGGTGGTATGAGCGTCACCGTTGGTGTAAGACGTGGACGTGAACGCGGTACGACGTCCGTCGTACGGCTGCATGTGATAGCTACGTAGACTCTGTGAGTCTTGTCCTACAAGCGTCTCACCTAGGACACATGTGATCTCGTGGCAGAAGAGGCCTGGTGGATAGGGAACGCGAGTATGTACCAAGATCATCCTGAAGATCGGCTGTCAAATGAGCCTGCACAATTATATTAGTATTTAGGGCCTTCTATTTCCGTGCGCTCGGTTGCTTAGTTGTGCTCAGTTTTCCCCAACTCCTTAGTTTTTCCTCAGTTTTTCCCAGGCCCTTGTCTGAAACCCGCAGAAGGAGCTCGGACGGGAGGAATCCTGTTAAGTTGACCATTAGTGGGGCCATTGTTGGTGCCCCGCAGTGGACACATGTCCACTTATCCAGATTATCGTGGGACCCACAACTTGTCCACGCTAGCGCGTCGGACCCACAGCTTACCCAGGTGACCATTGCAAAATGGGAGCTCGAGCCAGCCCCGCGCCCGTGCCATTGCTTCCCCTTTCTTTCCCCGCGCCCCATTGTTCTTCTTCTCCGCTAGCAGCAGCCCTTCTCCGGCAGGCGGGTGATTTCTAGTTTCTCTTTGACCTCCCGTTCTTCATGACTGCAGTACGTGCACGTGCCTTTGACAAGATGCCCTGACTGCCCACGCCAGGGGCCTCTGAAGCGGTCGATCTGTAAGACGGACGACAACGGCAACCGTGGACGTGATTTTTTTTGCATGCGAGAGCTTGCCATATAGAGATGGGGATGAGGTTAGATCTCGCTCCAATTGCTCTATTTTCTCTCGATTTTCTTGTTACTCCCTCGAATTTGGGATTTAGGGTTCACGTTGTTGTTTTCAGATCCTAAAGAAATGCAGGCATTTTGAGTGGATCGATGTGTATGTTCAGAGGCTTCAATTGCAGGAATCAATTGGCGCTATTGGGGAGCGCAATTTGGGAGGGGGGACTTGCTGTAGAGAATGCGGCGGAGAGAGGAGCCGGGCCGATTAGGGCCCTTCTAGCCCTTATGCCTAATGCTCCCAATGCAGAACTGGTGGAAGTAAAGGGAGAACTGAAGAAAATGAACAAGCAGTTAAGGCAGCTGATCGAGTTGAATAAGCAAGCTAAATCTGTTGGCTGGTTGTTTTTTTTATAATTGCGATCGGATTCTTATCATTGCTCATTAGGCGCTAGAAGTTGTTACAAGGGATCCCTTGTTACAAATCCATTATTCAGTTACATGTACTTGTAGTTGTTTTCAAAGTTAGTGTGTGCATTCACCGAAATTACCAGAAAAAAATAAAAATACGTGTTAGGGAATATAGGAACGCTAAAGGTAGTTGATAATTGTTAGAGGGGTGACAAATAATGCATTCACCAAAATCCCACAAATATGTATGTCTCATGTTTATACCAAAATTTTACCACTTTTGGGACATTTCAAATAACCAAAACTATATTTCCTAAAAGAAAATGAATGCTAAAGATAGTTGATAATTGTTAGAGGGATATCAAATAATGCACTCACCGAAATCCCACAAATATGTATGCCTCATGTTTATACCAAAATTATACCACTTTTGGGACGTTTGAAATTACCAAAACTATATCCCAAACTATATTCCCTAAAAGAAGAGGAAAGCTAAAGATAGTTGATAATTGTTAGAGGGTGATAAATAATCCATTCACCAAAATCCCACAAATATGCCAAATATGTATGCCTCATGTTTATACCGAAATTATACCACTTTTGGGCCGTTCCAAATTACCAAAACTATATTCCTTAAAAGAAAAGGGATGCTAAAGATAGTTGATAATTGTTATAGGGGTGACAAATAATGCATTCACCAAAATCCCACAAATATGTATGCCTCATGTTTATACCAAAATTATACCACTTTTGGGACGTTTGAAATTACCAAAACTATATCCCAACTATATTTCCTAAAAGAAAAAGAATGCTGAAGAAAGTTGATAATTGTTAGAGGGGTGATAAATAATCCATTCACCGAAATCCCACAAACATGCCAAATATGTATGCCTCATGTTTATAACAAAATTATACCACTTTGGAGCCGTTTCAAATTACCAAAACTATATTCCCTAAAAGAAAAGGAATGCTAAAGAAAGTTGATAATTGTTAGAGGGGTGATAACTAATCCATTCACCGAAATCCCACAAATATGTATGCCTCGTGTTTGTACCAAAATTATATCACTTTTGGAACGTTTCAAATAGGCTAACCAAAACTATATCCCAAACTATATTCCCTAAAAGAAAAGGAATGCCTACAAGAGTTTATAATTTTTAGCGCGTGAAAAATAATACAGATAGAGGGTGGAAGCTACCGCCGACAGAGAGAGAGAGGGTGGTGGCCCCGATCAGAGAGAGAGAGGGGTTATCCTGTCCGTTAGATCATACGATCAACGGTCGGCGGGCACGATCCGCGTGACAAGGGCTAGACCAATCAGGGCAAGGTTGGGCGTCCCCCGTGAGAATTTGTGAAGGGAGAGGGCAAAGCCGGGTGATACGTCTCCAACGTATCGATAATTTCTTGTGTTCCATGCCACATTATTGATGTTATCTACATGTTTTATGCACACTTTATGTCATATTCGTGCATTTTACGGAACTAACCTATTAACAAGATGC
>NC_061508.1:120164755-120219295 GCF_022539505.1 Lolium rigidum
TGAATAGAGAATACATGTTATGTTGATTATCAAAGTTATGCTTATGTGTTGTTTAAGATCTTGCATGCTCTCAGTTATTAGTAGATGCTCCGGCCAAGTAGATGCTTTTAACTCAAGAGGGAGTACTTATGCTCGATAGTGGGTTCATGCTCGCATTGACACCTGGGACGAGTGACGAAAGTTCTAAGGTTGTGTTGTCTTTGTTGCCACTAGGGATAAAACATTGATGCTATGTCTAAGGATGTAGTTGTTGATTACATTACGCACCATACTTAATGCAATTGTCTCATTGCTTTGCAACTTAATACTGGAGGGGTTCGGATGATAACTTCGAAGGTGGACTTTTTAGGCATAGATGCGGTTGGATGGCGGTCTATGTACTTTGTCGTAATGCCCAATTAAATCTCACTATATTCATCATAATATGTATGTGCATTGTCATGCTCTCTTTATTTGTCAATTGCCCAAGCTGTAATTTGTTCACCCAACATGTTCGTTCGTCTTATGGGAGAGACACCTCTAGTGAACTGTGGACCCCGGTCCAATTTTCTTTACCGAAATACAATCTATTGCAATACTTGTTTTTACTGTTTTCTCTGCAAACAATCATCTTCCACACAATACGGTTAATCCTTTGTTACTAGCAAGCCGGTGAGATTGACAACCTCATCTGTTTCGTTGGGGCAAAGTACTTTGGTTGTGTTGTGCAGGTTCCACGTTGGCGCCGGAATCCCCGGTGTTGCGCCGCACTACATCTCGCCGCCATCAACCTTCAACGTGCTTCTTGGCTCCTCCTGGTTCGATAAACCTTGGTTTCTTTCTGAGGGAAAACTTGCTGCTGTGCGCATCATACCTTCCTCTTGGGGTTGCCCAACGAACGTGTGAAATACACGCCATCACTGGGTAGTATCAAGAAACCAAGGGCACGTGAGTAGTAAACAGACTAAGGGATTCAAATATAAGATTTAAAAAATGGAAAATGCGTGTTTTGTACAATCAAACCCATCTTGGCCTATCTCAAACTATTTGCAATACAAATATACATGAGTGTGAAAATTGTGGCCTCATTCAGACAAAGTATGTTTTGGGGAAAGCTGTTTTAGGAAGGGCTTATTGTGGAAAGCCATGCACCTTCATAGCTACTAGATGATTTGAGAAGTGGCAATTTGTGGTAAAACTTGAGTTATCTATGATTATTATGGTTCCCAACGTGGCAGGTCGCGTAAGAAGACTCCATGAGTAAGTGTCACTATGGTTTTATCTTTTTTGGAATTTTTTGCGTATGAAATGACTCAATTAGATAGCTTAATCCTATTTGTTGACTCTCTGTTGACCAGACACTTGAGGGTAAAACTGAGTATATTGCACTAGCCAGTATTAGCACTCAAGGAGAAAACTGAGGACACAAAAAATGCTAGTATAAGACTCGAGGGTATACCTGACTATATCTAAATTTCGAGGATTAGAATCGAGGACGCGTGTTGCGGTGCAGAAGTGGGAGACGTGCAATTGTTGACGCGTAGGACACGGGTCGCGGTGCAGAAGTTAAAGACGTGCAATCGTGGACGCGTGTCGCGCTACAGAAGTCGAAGACGTGCAACCGTGCACGTGTAGGACGCGGGTGGAATTTACGACCCCTCGCCTTTATAGATGCCTCTCCTTGTTCGCCTCCTCGCACTATCTCACTGTCACTCTCACTCCTTCATGCAACGCCGCCTCTCACGTCCCATCATCTTCACCAAAGCAAAAAAAACCATCTCCCTCTCCTCTGCCGGTGATGGACAAGAAGAATGCGCATCCGTCCTCCGTCCTCGATGCCATCCCCTCTAAGCACGGCACCTCTGTCTTTGGCGTCGTCCCCTCTACGGCCGTCGCCGCCGCCGGTGCATTGGCGGCTCCTACCGGTGCATCGGAGGCTACCGCCGGTGGCGGTCAGATCCCGCCGGAATGGGACCCCTACGAGGAGGTGCCGTACGACTGTCCGGCGAACCCCTACGACACCTGCATGGAAGACCCTTGGAACGAGGTAACTATACAGTTTGCTCCCTTGTTGTTCCCCTTCCCTTGCTTTTTCAACCCTATTTTTGCTGGTTCCATGATTACTTGCCGATCTGTCGGTACTCGGGAGATCACATAAGTAAAATCCACTTCAATAGCATAACGACATCTAGATTACAAAGCTCGTGGTCACATAAAGATCACACGATTGGAGTGAGAGATAAACCACATAGCTACCGATAGAGCCCTCAGCCCCGAGGGAGAACTACTCCCTCCTCATCATGGAAGTCAGCAACGGCGATGGAGATGGCGGTGGAGTCGACGGAGATGGCTCCGGGGGCAATTCTCCGTCCCGACGGGGTGCCGAAACAGAGACTTCTGTCCCCGGATCTTGTCTACGACGACGGTGGAGCTACAGAACTTTTTATGGGTGGAGGCTGGTATATTTAGGGTTTTTGCGTTGGACGCTTTATATAGGCGAAGGGCGAGGTCGATGGAGGCTTGGTGGCCCCATACCACCCCTAGGCGCGGGCCAGGGCCAGGCCGCACCTAGGGTAGGTCTATCCACCCTGTGGCCCCCCTTCGTCTCTTCTCTAGACTCCGTCTTCGCTCCGGGGAAAAAAGGAAATTTGGCTTTTGTTTCGTCCAATTCCGAGAATATTTCCTGTACAACTTTTCTGAAATACAAAACAGCAGAAAACAGGGAACTGGCACTGTGACATCTTGTCAATAGGTTAGTGATGGAAAATGTATAAAAGTGCCATGAAGTGTAAACAAAACATATAGCAATTGGTGTAAAACAAGCATGGATCATAAAAAATTATAGATACGCTTGAGACGTATCAGTGGCTCTGTCATCGATTCGTCGAATTGCCCAATCTACATTGATGAAACAAAAAGATGTTAGTACATGAAGAATAAGCATCATCAGAAAATATATGTATGCCTCAAAGCCGAGTAACCAGTCACACTTTGGGCAGTGGTCCTCACAGGCAAAGGCCGGTTGATTGTCACGAAGGCCCTGGAAATGAAGGGCCATCTGTTGTTCCCAATCTGCGGGCTCCTCCAGCGGCCCTATGGGGTGCCCCTCCAACGGTAAGCCTAGTAAGAACGACACGTCCTGGAGAGTAGGAGCCATCTCTCCCCAACGAAAGTGAAACGTGTGTGTCTCGGGCCTCCATCGATCCACCAAGCAGGTGAGCAGTGAGTGGTCGTACTGAAGGCGTTTAATTGGCGTGCTCCCATAAGCATACACAATTAACACTAATGAGCAAGGATTAGGGTTTACCCTTGAAGCATGAGGAACATCTCCGTGAAACAACCTGAATCACCTGAACACCACCAGCAACACCAGCACCGCCACCACCCAACCAACCTTACACCACCACCAAGCTCCACCATTTCATCACCATTGCTGCAAAACAGCACCACCAAATCGCCTCCAAGCCCTAACCCATATGTAGATCGGGGTTTCCCTAGCTTCTAGCAGCAATTTGGTGAAGTTTTATGGAAAAATGGCTTGAATCAGAGCAAAAATGAGGCCGGACGGCGAGAGCTCCTACGTGTTCGTCGAGCTAGGAGAGAGAAAGGAAAGAGAGAGGAGGAGGAAGAGAAAGGAGGGCCGGGCGCGCGAGATATTCTGCCACACCTCGTCGGCAGACAACGCACCGATCGGCTGACGCGTGGCCAAAGCCAGGCCACGGGAGCGGTCGGCCTATCGGGGTCCCCCGATACCTACACTCGGCGGACCAGAGGCAGATCGGCACGCCGAAAGCAGATCGGCTGCCGCGTGTCCGACCAGGTCACAGATTCGAAAATGTTTTGAAACGCATATCATTTTTAGAATTAATTAAAAATTCGTATTACTAAAAAAAATCGCCTTGTTGAATGATATGCGGCCGTACGTTTCCTTCTTGAATGTAGGGTGTTGATGATCCCCGCTACAAGGAGTAGTCCATCCATGCCTTCCCCTGGAATACTGGAGACTACCTTGCGAGGTAACTTTTGGGATGCGTACAAAAAAGACACCCTGATGTGAGACACCACCACACAGTTACCGATGGACAAAAATTGAAAATGGAAAACACACCATCGTGTGTTTGATAATGTTTATCTTTGTCGAAGGAGCGACAAGTGGCATCCTGATGTACTTGTTGGTGGGAGGCAGGATGACAAATAAGTGTCCATACTCATCTTCGTAAGAGCAAGACCAATAGTGTAGCCGGCAGCGGGCTATAATAATTTACCACATTATCTATAGTTAAGTTATAGCTAGCATATACAATAGTAAGCTATAAAAATGTAATACTTTTACAATACATGGCCCAATTTTTAGTGTCACATAGTGTCTAGAAGCACGTGCTAGAGCTAGCTATTAGATAAGAGCTCACTTCTCTTATCTCTCCTAATCTCTCTCCTCCTACTAAGCAAACTTATAATATAGCTGATCGTACCTTATTGTACTTGCTCTAAGAGCATCTCTAGCACTTAAATTGCAAACTACTAAATCTGTAGTACATGGCACTAAAAACGCGAATACAGTACCAAATTGACGAAGCGCAGACTAGATCCCGTAAAAGGAATGTAAAACATCATATTTGGAAATATGCCAAAAAGGGACCCGCTTGTCGGAGGTGGCATTTTGGCACACGCGTGTATATGCACCCATTATAGAAAATAATAAAAAACAATTTTAGAAATGTCAAAAAAATCTGACATAAAATTTTTCGTATACATTGTGACATCCTATGTTCGTTCACAAGTTTTCGTGGAAAAATAACATTTTGTGTGGTGTGTACAAAAAAGACAAAAAAATGTCCTGTACGTAGTCGTGTTACAGCATTAAAATTTGCCTTTTTTACAGGAGCCACAGAAAAATGTTTTTTTTCTTTTGAAAACTTGTGTACCAACATAAAATGTCTAGATGTACATGTAAAAATTTAGTTTAGAATTTTTTAATACTTTGAAATGTGGATTCACATAATGGGAGCATATGCTCCTATGAGCCAAAGTACATTTCTCCCCGCTTGTCACTATTTTTTCTTTTTTCTCTTCTTTTTTCCCTATTTTCTCCTCTTCTTCCTCGCCCGACCGAGCCTCCACCTGCATGGCACGACCGCGCCTCCACTCGCCCCGCCGCCGCCCCGGGCTCGCCAGCGCCATCAGCCGCCGCTTTGGCAATCGTCGGCCCCGCGCCGCGGCCGCCCGCCCCATCCCACGCCATGACCTCCCCGTGCTCGCACGCACTGCCCCGAGCTGGCAGCCACGCGCAACGGCCGCCCCACACACTTTCCCCGTGTCGCGCTCGCCCAGTCAGGTCTGGGCACCCCATAGCCAGTCGGAATTTGGCCGGACTCCGGCGGAAGCAGTTGGTCGCGAGCTGAAATTTCTATCCCGCCAAAATGTGAGGAGTATAGGCCGCACTCGGTTTGGCCACGAAAACTGGGCATATACAGGTTGGTAGGAGATTTTTACCGACCCCCTAAAATCTTTTTACAGGCCCAACGTGTTTACGGGATCTGATCGGCATCGAAACCGAACAAAATGGCGATTATTTTACCGTTCTTGACGCGGATTTACAGGATCTGCTAGAGTTCCTCTAAGCTTGAGTCTTTAGGAGAAAACTGCAAACCCGAATGCTAGGTCCGACTGGCTAGGGAAGCCTACATTGATAGTAATACTTATCTTGGGCACTGGTCCTTTTCACGGAAGAGAATACAAGTTCTTCCACCGATGAGATGGTTCTTTGTAATGAACTTGCTCCATTCTTCTCCTATGTTTTTTTTCGAAATGGGGATACCCAGCCTCTGCTTTGATGCATACGGTCTTATTTATTTCATTATTTGGTATCATGTCTGTTACAATTCAAGGATCACATAAGGTCGCTACATGAATCAACCATCGAAATAAAACTAAGAGATGTGTGATATGTCTAATCAACATGTCACTCTAAAAACAGGTCGCCAGCTGAACTGGTTGAACAAATCCCGAGCAACCGTCTCCAAACGGCTGCACCCAATAGCCATATCATATCGCCGCTCCTCCGGCTGTAGCAAGGACCACGTACGGATCCAGTGTGTAGTGAGGGAAATAACCTGCAAATAAGATATTTTGTTTGTTTTGTTAAACACATAGTCATTCCTAGTGTTCCATATAGCCCATAGTAGTGCACAACAGCACAAGCTCCAACTTGGATTTGCATTTTTTTCATGTTTATCAACACCCAACAGCCAGTCACCGAAGAGATGTGTAATATTATTGGGAGGTGTGATATTCAAAGTTATGTGTATTATGGGCCACATAATTTTAACCAGAGGGCAAGATATAAAGAGATGTTCTATTGTTTCGTCTTGATTACAAAAGCAACATTTCAAACTACCGTGCCAATTACGCCTCGCTAGATTATCTTTTGTTAGAATAACTTTGCGGTGACGAAACCACATAAAAATTCTGATTTTTAGTGGTACTTTCAACTTCCAAATATCCTTATGCAAATATTGAGTGTTGTCATTCATGAGATCTAAATATAGTGATTTTATTGTAAAAACACCATTGCTTGTCAACTTCCAAGTAAAATTATCTTCTTGATCATTTAACTGGATATGCATGAGCCGCTCAACAAGGTGTAGCCACCGTCCCCATTTATTTCCTGTAAGGCTTCTCCTAAACCGAATATTAAGGGGAGGGGTTTTAGTTAGGACAGAGGCTACCGTGACATTTTGTTTTGCACTATGTTGTAAAGCGAGGGATATTGAATGGACAGAGGTTCATTACCCAACCAAGAATCTTCCCAAAATCGAGTTGCCAAGCCATTTCCTACCTGAAATTGACCTCTACTGAAGAAATCATCTTTCACTTTCATTAAACCCTTCCAAAACGGTGAGTCCGAATCTTTTGTTTGAACCTGAGATAGTGTTTTTGAATACAAGTATTTGTTCATGATTAACTCATGCCATACCCCGTCTCCATGAAGTATTTTATATAGCCATTTAGTAAGGAGGCATTTATTCTTAATTTCTAATACCTCAATGCCTAGACCACCTTGATCCTTGGGTCGATAAATGATATTCCACTTTGTAAGTCTGTACTTCTTCTTCAGACCATCGCTATCCCAAAAAAATCTGCTAAGAAAAAATTCTAATCTCTTTCGTACTCCCTTAGAAATTTCAAAGAAAGATAACATGAACATGGGTAGGCTTGTGAGAACTGAGTTAATAAGAATCAATCTATCCCCATAAGATAAAAGTTTACCCAACCAATTCGCAAGCTTCCTTTCAAAGTGATCCTCAATCGGTTTCCATTCACTATTCTTGAGCTTAAGGTAATGAATAGGTATGCCTAGATATTTTATTGGAAATGAGCCCGCCTCACATCCAAAAAGATTTTTATATTCATTTTCTGCTTCTTTGGCCTGACCAAAGAAATAAATTTCGCTCTTGTGATAATTTATTTTCAGTCCCGATAGTTGCTCAAAAAAGCTAAGTATCAATTTCATATGCATAGCCTTATCAAAATCGTGTTCCATGAAAATAATCGTATCGTCCGCATATTGAAGAATTGAGACTCCTCCTTCAACTAAGTCTGGAATTAGACCACCTATCTGTCCATCCTCTTTTGCTCTTGCAATTAGGATGGCCAAAATTTCCGCTACGATATTGAAAAGAATTGGTGATAACGGATCACCCTGTCTTAATCCCTTTCTAGTTTGAAAGTAGTGGCCTAATTGATCATTAACTTTAATTCCAACACTTCCTTTACTCACATACTGGTTGATCCAATGACACCATGTCGGATCAAAACCTTTCATGTGTAACACTTGTTGAAGAAAGTCCCATTTAACTTTATCATATGCCTTTTCAAACTCTATTTTCATAATTACTCCATCTAATTTTTTACGATGAATTTCATGAACAGTTTCGTGGAGCACCAGGACTCCTTCCAAGATATGACGACCTGGCATAAATGACGTTTGCGTAGGCCTAATCACTTTGTGTGCAATTCCCGTAATTCTATTTGTACCTACCTTGGTAAAAAAAATTAAAACTAACATTTAGTAAGCATATTGGGCGGTATTGCTGGATCTGAATTGCATTTTCTTTTTTCGGTAGCAAAATGATATTCCCAAAGTTCAATTTGTGCAGAGGTAACCTTCCTTGTTTGAAATCAGAAAAGAGAGCTAAAAGGTCATGTTTAATAATCTCCCAAAATGACTGATAGAATTCAGCTGGAAATCCATCCGGTCTCGGGGCCTTATTCTTCTCCATCTGCATTATTGCCTCATGAACCTCCTTCTTTGTGAATTCGGTGATGAGAATATTATTTTCTTGGTTAGTTAACTTAGGAATGTCACCATTCACCGATTCCTCTAGACAGACATTGCTTGGTTCAGGATCCCCAAAAAGACTCTTGTAATAATCAGTGATATACCTCATGAGGTTTTCCTGTCCTATGATAGTTTCCTCATCTTGTTCTAGTTGATAAATTTTCTTGCGTCTATGTTTGCCGTTTTCTATGAGATGGAAATACTTCGTGTTATTCCCCCCTCTTGCACATGTTTAACCTTTGCATGGTGCGCCCATTTTAATTCCTCGTCTCTCCTGAGATTTCCCAAAAGATCATTGGCTTCCCTCAAGCTAGAATTTTCGGCCATGGTAAGAATTGAAGTTTCCGCTTTCGGGTCAGGCTCCTCTATGATTTTAATTAATCTATCTCTCTCATTTCTATAAACCCCGCTCAAGTTTTTTGCCCATTCTCTTAAGAATTTTCGTAGATTGCGAATTTTGTTTTGCCAAATCTCAATGGCCGTTTTTCCAGGAACTCTTTTTGACCATTCTGTGGCTATCAAATCTCGGAAGCCTTCATGTTTTAACCAAGCTAGCTCGAAAGAGAAATGTTTTTTATTCCCTTCTTGGCCCTTTCTCCAATTCAATGTCATATGTGTGCCATAAGCCTCAAATAGCACATTCTCTCAAGTTCAATCCTTGAATTGCACTCTTACATTGCATGGGACAATCCGAGGTACATCAAAAATGAAAGAAAGCACCAAAAGAAAATCGCAACTGGTTACAAGTTGTTTACCAGTGAACTTTTAAACCCCTCTGACAAATAGACATTGAATGACAATTCCATTTCAATGCTTCTTGCACACGTAGACATGCAGATTTGGCATGATCGACATCCTATTAAGCAAAAAGTCACTACCAGAAACTGGTATTTTCCCACGGCCAGGAACCTACAGGAAAGTAGCCTGAACCGTCAAGATAATAGTTCATGTTGGCTGACAGAACGGATAATTCCGCGAGGATTATTTCGACGGGGAAATTAAAAATGCCTGACGGTTGGCTAGCAGGAATTTTTTTCTGGCGGGTGTTCCTAACGGTGGCCCACAAGAATTTGTTAGTAGGTCAGGTTTAGCAATTTTCTTTCTGCGTCAACTAACCCACAGGGAAAATCCTCCAGGAAAGCAAAATCATATCAGATCAAGCCCCAGGATAAATTCTTGCACCGCAAGGGATTGTAGGTTGCATGACAATACACTGCTCATTACGTTGATACCGAAAAAAGAGAATGCAACACAAATTCAACAATATAGACCGATATGCCTACTTAATGTAAGCTTCAAGATTTTTACGAAAGTAGGCACTAATAGAATTACAAGTGTTGCACCTAAGGTGATAAAACCTACCCAATCATCATTTATGCCGGGGAGATATATTTTAGAAGGAGTAGTAGTGTTGCATGAAACCATCCATGAACTTCATCGGAAGAAAATGGATGGTGTACTCTTCAAAATTGATTTTGAAAAAGCCTACGATAAGGTTAAGTGGTCTTTTCTCCAACAAACCTTGCGTATGAAAGGATTCTCCCAAAAATGGTGTCAATTGATAAGTACATTTGTTGAGGGAGGATCTGTGGGAATACGGGTTAATGACGATATTGGCCATTATTTCCAAACTATGAAAGGACTGAGACAAGGTGATCCCCTGTCTCCGCTTCTTTTTAATATTGTCGCGGACATGTTGGCCATTTTAATCGCTCGAGCGAAAGAAGATGGCCAAGTAGGGGAACTTGTACCTCACTTAGTAGAGGGAGGAGTTTCTATTTTACAGTATACCGATGATACAATCTTATTCATGGAGCATGATCTTGAGAAGACCGTTAACATGAAGCTCATATTTTGTATCTTTGAACATTTATCTGGGCTGAAAATAAATTTTCACAAGAGTGAATTTTTTTGCTTCGGTAAGACGAAAGAAGTGGAAGACCAATACAAGCAGATTTTCGGTTGTGAATCTGGGGCACTTCCTTTCAATTATCTTGGCATCCCAATTCATTATAGACGATTATTGAACAAGGAATGGAGTTCCGTTGAAACTCGCTTCGAAATTGGGGTGCTGGCAAGGCAAGCTTCTTTCATACAGAGATAGGTTGGTCTTGATAAATTCAGTGCTAACAAGTCTACCGATGTTCATGCTATCTTTTTTTCAAATACCCAAAGGGGTTAGGAAAAGATTAGACTTCTATCGATCTCGATTTTTTTGGCAGAACGATAAGCTAAAACGAAAGTACAGTTTGACTAAATGGAACATTATTTGTAGACCCAAGGAGCAAGGGGGGTTGGGGGTGGAGGTTTTGGAACTCAAAAACAGATGTTTGTTAAGTAAATCGCTATATAAACTTCTTAGTGAAGAAGGAGTTTGGCAAGAACTTTTACACAATAAATACATCAAGAACAAGACTTTGGCACAAGTGACTGCGAAACCCACCGACTCTCCCTTTTGGAAAGGACTTATGGGAGTGAAAGACGATTTCTTCTCACGAGGTTCATTTACAATTAGGAATGGCCAGCAAGTATGCTTTTGGGAAGACACTTGGCTGGGTGATGCTCCTTTGGCGTCCCAATATCCTTCGTTGTATAATATCGTCCGATGAAAAAATGTTTTAGTCACCGATGTTCTTTCAAATACACCTCTGAATATAGAGTTTAGAAGGACTTTGATAGGAAACAAGTGGGATGCTTGGATTGCGTTGGTTTTTTTTTTTTTTTTGAACGGGTAAGACCCCGAAGGGCCCGGAAGCTGTATTAATGCGGTGTACAAATTACAACGAGGACCATTAGAAAGTAAAGAAGTACAACCAAGCCCTCAGAATATGCAAATAGGACCTCAGAAACTAAGAAGAAAACGCGATCAGGTCCTATGTCTTCACCGCAGCACCAGCAAGATCTCCAGCCGCAGGCACCAGCAGCGCCACCGGGGACTAAACCACTTGGGGCGAAGCCAGCGAGTATCCCTGCATGGAGATCGAAGAAGATCCTCTCGAAACGGAGGAAGAAGCACCACAGGTCACCATCTTGCCTGTGCTCGGAGTGGCCCCTTTGGCCGAAGGTAGCAACGACGCAGTCGAGCCGCCGCTTGGGATCTCCGAGAATGGAAACAGCTTCACGCAGACAACCCGGCCGAGCCGAGCGCCGGGGAACCTCCGCCCTCCTCTCCTCATCTCCTTCACCAAGAAGGCCAAGAAAGAGAGAAAGAGCTCCAGATCCGTCCAGCACAGACCCGGAACACCATAGAGGCAATTTATTGCAGCAAGAAGGGGTGGGGAAAGAAAGAGCAAGACCAGCCAAGAACAGATCTCGCCATGGACTCGGCAGCGAGGTGGTAGCATGAGATCTGCCAATGTTCTTCCTAGTTCTAAGAATCAGAGATTGAAGAACAAAAGGAAGAACACCACCAGATCCGGATCTGACCTCCTCTTTATTCGCCGGGGGGAGCTAAAAACTACAAGAACTAAAACTAAGAGAAGCCAGACCTCCCTCCCACCCACCGTCAGCCACCATGGCCGCCGGCGGCGAGAGGGAGAGAGGCCGGCGGGAGGAGCAAGGAAGAGAAGGCTCAAAAAGAGCAAAACTCCACAAGGGTACTGTAGCTAAACGAGAGGTGAGCGGGGGGGGGGGAAATCGGATTGCGTTGGTCCAACGCCTTATTCTTGTAACCTTGTCAGAGGAGAAGGATATTTTTGTATGGAAGTTAACAACGTCTGGATCTTTCACGGTAGAATCCATGTATGAAGATTATATGAACGGACATACGATCTATCTTCGTAAATATATTTGGAAACTTAAGATACCACTGAAAGTCAAGATTTTTATGTGGTTTCTTCATAGAAAAGTTATACTCACTAAAGATAATTTAGCTCGCCGGAATTGGAATGGTTGCATGAAATGTGCGTTCTATGATTCATCAGAATCAATCAATCATTTGTTCTTTGATTGTCCCTTCGCTAAACTTATTTGGAGAGTTATTCAGTTCACTTTCAATATTGTTTCTCCAACAAATGTTACAAATATGTTTGGAAATTGGTTAAACGGAGTTGGCAAAGTGTTCAAGTTCAGAATTAGAATTGGGTTTTGCACACTCATGTGGGCTATATGGAACTGCCGTAATGATATTGTCTTTAACAAGAGTACGAACTCAAAAAAATTACAGGTTACCCGTATGGTCTCACACTGCCACTAGATCCACGAATGGTCTATTTTAATGCCGGAGACGCAACGCGAGCCTATGCATTCTGGATGCCGCCGGCTAGATGCGGTGGCACGGGCTATATACAACCAGGATGGCTGGCGTCCTGTTAAACGACTTTCAGATGTATAAGCGAGTCTGTCTTATTTTTCATTGGCTAGTTTTTGTGTACATGTTGTGTGATTCGTGAATTATAAAACTAAAGATTATGTTATCTAGGTAATAAAAGAGGGCTGCGTGCATCGATTGATGCAGAGGCCGGGATCAGCCCCCATTTCGGGAAAAAAAAACTGCTCACAGTACCGCCAGGAAAATCATTCAGTGAATACACACCAGGAAATTCATTCAATGAATACACGTTCAAGCCAGCTAATGAACTCCACGTCATATTCCAGAACGAGTCTACAAATAACAACGTAACAGCACACTAAAGGTTGATGACAGACATAACACAGACTTGCCCAAAAGCAAGTAATAACAGTGGCACACATACATGTCACCATCACTCTAGTTTCCAATACATTGGACATGGCAGTGCAATGTAACAACAAAAATAAGTGAGGCTATCCGACAGAAATCATGTGCTGCGTAAATATTTTCAGTATCTAAATCACAAATTCTCATTCCTTAAACGTCCCAATTAAGCGAAATCACAAAAGTGCCGGCACGCAAAATTCTAAAGCGCCTATTATGCCTGCATATAAACAACAACTAAACGGGCTGGCCCACTACTTATTAGGCCAGCCCACTTGATTTATGGTGGACCCTACCCTATAATGGGCCGGCCCCGTAACAGAAAAGTGGGCCCCGCAGGCTTATTGGACCGGCCCGCTAATTCGTCGGGCTAGCCCACCTGATTTACCGTGGACCCCACATGCTAATTGGGCTGGCCCACTAACTTGTTGGACCAGCCCAATTGCTTCTATGGTGGACCCCCCATACTAAATGGACCGGCCCTTTAACAGGAAAGTGGGACCCACATGTGTTTTTGGCCCGGCCCACTATCTTGTTGGGCCGGCCCACTTGCTATACGGTGGACCCCACATACTAAATGGGCCGGCCCTTTAACAGGAAAGTGGGACCACCTGTGTTTTTGGCCCGGCCCACTACCTTGTTTGGCCGGCCCACTTGCTATACGGTGGACACCACATACTAAATGGGCCGGCCCTTTAACAGGGTTGTGGGACCCACCTGTGTTTTTGGCCCGGCCCACTATCTTGTTGGGCCGGCCGACTTGCTATATGGTGGACCCCACATACTAAATGGGCCGGCCCTTTAACTGGAAACTGGAACCCACCTATGTTTTTGGCCCGGCCCACTATCTTGTTAGGCCGGCCCACTTGCTATATGGTGGACCCCACATACTAAATGGGCTGGCCCATTAACAGGAAAGTGGGACCCACCTGTGTTTTTGGCCCGGCCCACTGGCTTGGTGGGCCGGCCCATTTAATCTATTGTGGACCCCACGTACTAAATGGGCCGGCCCGATATGAGGAAAGTGGGACCCACAGGCTAATTGGGCCGGCCCAATAACTTCTTGGGCCGGCCCACTTGCTTTAAGGTGGACCCCACTTGGTAAATGGGCCGGCCCGATAACAGGAAAGTGGGTCCCACATGTTTTGTGGGCCGGCCCTTTTGCCTGTTGACCAGGTCGGACGAGTGCATTCGGCCGGCCCACTTGCTTAGTGGCGGCCCATTAATGTTTTGACCGATCAACCTTAGAGGTTAGGCCCGGCCCACGTAACTAATGGACCAGACCTGGCTATATAGTTGACCGGTCAAACTAAGTCAGCTGGCCCGGCCCGCAAACTTAATGGGCCGGCCCGCTTAAGACGTGGCAGGCCTCGTGTGGGCCTACCATCTACCACGGGGTTTCAGCGGTTAACGCCGTTAACTGCCAGTTAACGGCGTCTGCCACGTGTCAGTTTGCATGACGTCAGCAGTCAACGGGCTCCCGGAAACACTTCTGCAACGGTCCGATTTTCCGTGGCGGAAGGGCGCCCAAGCGCGACGGACCGAAAAAATCGTCGTAGGACTTTGCCTGACGCAGTTTCGACAACGGAACCCATATCGTCGGGTTAGGCCCATAGGCGACGAAAAATACCCCTTAGCGGACGATTTTGAGACATTGTCTATCAGAACTTTTCTTGTAGTGTATACCCCCTAATTTATGGCTACTTTCTTTTTCTTTTTATCTCAAGGCGCATTTGAAACGTTGGGACCGCTGCTGGAAAATGGGACCCGCATGTCATCCTCCATGTACAATAAAAGTTTCTTTTCTTGGAGTTATTTCTGGCACCTTATATTTGGTCACTTGCCTTTTTTCTTTCGATCGCATGCCGCCTCTATAACGTTGAGTAAGCTGTTGTAAAATGGGACCCACATGTCATCCTCAATGTACAATAAAAGTTTCTTTTCTTGGATTATTTTTCACCGTCTGATTTTTGGCTATTTTCTTTTTGTTTCGATCCCCTGATGCCTTGAAAACGTTGAGGATGCTGCTGCCTCATGAGTCCCGCATGTCATCCTCTATGTACAATCGACTTTCTTTTTTTGGATATTTTTTACCCCCTTATTTTTGGTCACTTGCCTTTTTCTTTCGATCTCATGCAGGTTCAAGATCAGGACCATCACCTACATACATAACTTCACTATTTCCCATCCATCACTTAGCCTAAGTTTGTCAAAGACAATCGAACCACAAAAGATCCAAAATACCATAAGAGTGCCAAGAAGTAGTTGAAGTGCAAGGACACTAGTGAGATCCTCCTTCGGAAGCAAAGTTACCATCACCATCTTCATTGTAGACAAAGACGTTGTTATCACCACAAATGTACTCACCATCGTTGCTACCTCCAATGTTACCATGGCCAACAAGGTCATCCATAGCAGCATCCTCCAAGCATGTGTTCCCCTACAAAGTTATGTGCACCATGTAACGAATTAAATATCTTATTAATGTACATATCATGCAATAGCAAGCAAAACTAAAATAGCGTACTGTTGAAAGATGGGAAAGCATTTATGTGTTGGTGTGTATTCTGACTAGGGTATGATCTTGGGTTCAACCTTGCTGGAACCATTCCCGTAGGTCTCTTCCCATCTCAACAAAAAGCATCTGCGAGAAGAAAGCATATTTATCAAGATTATATAGTATGTGAAACGACTTTCAAGACACACCGAATAATATGCATGGAACTACTCTCATTAGACTACACATTCACATTCGAGAGATAAAATATTCGTTTGCCATTGTAACCAATTAATCTAAACAATGTGAACAGTCATCTAACCTATTATATGAACAATTCACCTAACCATTTGTAATCTAGTTAATTATAATTTCTATCAAGCCATTTGTAATTCATCTAAATAAATTGGGCCATCGCCGGTGAAATGCGATAGAAGGATTTCGCTACCGCCAAGCGAGTCCGAGCTGACTGCGATGGATACATGGACCTTGGTGCAACGCGAACATGGTGGCGACAAGCAGACGTGGGGTAGGCAGCCAAGGGGAGAAGGAAGGGAGGAGGAGGACAGTTGCACACCTTTGGGCGGCGAGAGGGGCGGCCTTCAGCGGCGATGAGGGGCAATCTCCGATAGAG
This sequence comes from Lolium rigidum, assembly GCF_022539505.1. NCBI lineage: Eukaryota > Viridiplantae > Streptophyta > Magnoliopsida > Poales > Poaceae > Lolium > Lolium rigidum. The sequence goes on from NC_061508.1 coordinate 120,180,882, forward strand.
CTAGTCGCAACAGAGAGGGATGGGAGAGAGTGGAGGCTTCCCAAGTCTGGAGGAGGGCACACTGCTGAGTCCTGCACATTGGTGGGGTGTTGTGCTAGGGTGCACACAACTAGTAATATACTTATATTGGTAGAGTGTCTTATCAAACCACGACATTACTAACTTATGCTCGATTACACTGGTGGCTTGCCCACTACTACCTCCGTCCCAAGGAATAAGGCGCACGCGTATTCCAAGACGAATTTTGACCATAAAAATTGAGCAACAAAATCTTGGTTATATTATATGCAATTAGTATCGTTGGATTCGTATTGAAAAGCACTTTCTAATGATGTTAATTTTATACAAACAATCTTTATATATTTGAAGTAATACTTAGTCAAACGAAAAGCACGTAAAACGAGGACGCCTTATTCCTTGAATCGGAGGTAGTAGATACCAGTGGTGTGCCATTCTACTAACTTCAATCGCCTATACGCATTTCTGCTCTAGTGTGAAGAATCAAAACTCAGAGTGGTGCTAGCAACTTTGGACATCAGCTTGAAGGCGAGCTTTGTGAATCCAATATGTAAGAAGGGGTGCTGTGACAAAATGCTAGGAAGGGTTGAGGACGTGGAGATGAGGTGGAAGAGCAGCTAGGGGCGTGCACATCTCCTCTTGCCCTCCTTGGTACATCAAGCAGCCCACTCATGGTTTTTAGTGTGCCCTTCTATTCATCATAAGCAAAGATATTTAATTTGGTCCAGCCTTGCGGTCCGGAATGCTTTTTTAGAGCGGTTGACATTGGTTCCAGGCTTTGTCAACCATTTGTTCTTAACTTTTTTGGAAAAAAGTCCACTTCTACTTTTTTTTTCATTCCTTTATTGTTTTATAGTTCTTCACGTACTTCACTATTTCGTTTTGCAATGCGGTAATTTTTCTACACAGATTGACAAAGGTTTTGGATCGTGATTTTTTGCTTTAACAAAACAAACTTTATCATCTTTGTTTATAAAAGCATTTTACCAAGTCTCACACAGGCACACCTGCACCGGCCAGATAAACTCGAACACCAAAAGATACTTGAAAATGTGAATATATCACACATGTACATGATCGAGTTTCTACACTTATTTGCAAATGTCCATCTCCAAAGAACCATTTATGTGTCCTAAAAGGCAAATCCCATTGCTTAACATGTGCTTTTCCGTTTAATAATTATTGTCGTGGTTTTAGTTCAAATTTATGGAACGGAGGGAGTACAATAATATGCACTTGACATGTTTTTCATGCATGGGGCATAAAGCTTATCATTTATTCATGAAAACAATTACGTGCAGTGATAAAAGTCGAGCAATGACATAGTATAATATCATTTGAAACTTACTAACAGAATATTTGTTTTCCTTCATGCCCTTTAGAATTGTTGCTTACATATGCTTCACAAAAAGGATACAAACACTTATTAGCTGGACGTTTTAGTTAACTAAAAATGTGAAATGTATCAACATGTTGATATGGCCGAGTTGGTCTAAGGCGCCAGATTAAGGTTTTGGTCCGAAAGGGCGTGGGTTCAAATCCCACTGTCAACACTTCATTTTTTTGTTTTTGCATCTCTAAAGTCTAAACGCATCAATCAGCTTTTTTTTGCATCTCTTAAGTCTAAACACATCAATCAGCTTTTGCCAATTAAATCTAGTGATTGATTGCATGTATGTTTGCAACAATCGAAAGTGTCGTAACAAACGAGCTATAGCGCGTGAACACATTCTGATCATGTTGGAGTACCTGCTCACTTCATTTTTTTGTTTTTGCATCTCTAAAGTCTAAACGCATCAATCAGCTTTTTTTTGCATCTCTTAAGTCTAAACACATCAATCAGCTTTTGCCAATTAAATCTAGTGATTGATTGCATGTATGTTTGCAACAATCGAAAGTGTCGTAACAAACGAGCTATAGCGCGTGAACACATTCTGATCATGTTGGAGTACCTGCTGCAGCAATCTCATGTATGTTACCATCATGAAACTTTGGGCAAGACCTCTCTTTGCACTTGCCCTTAACTCGTGTACTGATCCTGTGGTCCATGGTTCCATTCCATGATCAATTGAGCCGAGGAACACTACCCCTGTTTTACTGAGAAAGGCTTTGGATGCGCAGTAGGGATGCAAGCTGCAGGGTTTGGTGGCAGACTCATTTCCTAATAGAGCAGTTGAGGTAGATGTTGAATTGAAGTCCATAGTACAATTTGTACTAATTATTGTGTTTTTGGGACAAGCAGGATCCCGCTTGTGCAAGCCTAACGCGCAGTATAACAACCCTAAACAACATTAAAGGTCTTTTATAGTGGTACAGTAAGACAGACAAATTGCAGCAGTGTCATATTTCCCTTAGCGGGGCCAGCATCAATTCATTTCGCTACTATAGTATCGAGTCCACGTAATATCATAAGCTTGTCAACGACCTGAACCCAGAAGCAGGCCCAAGAGAGGAACCAGGCCCAAGGAGAAGCAGGCCCAGGAGGGAGAAGAAGGCGCCAGCCTGGCTCACCACTGGCAGCTGGATTACGTGAGGAAGAAAGCCAGTATTTAGGGAGCGTCGGGTCTTTCTTTTGTTTTTGGCTTGTAATTGGATTATGAACGGCACTGCCGTGTGTGACTGGCTCGGGGGTGGTTGGGAGGATCGAGCCACCAAATTATACTCTCCTGTGATTTGAATCTCAGTAGATCTAGTCGACTCTTACAATTGGTAATCAGAGCCTTCCGATCCGATCTGGAGTTTCCCACTCATCACCACGCCACCAGATTTTCGTCGAGGAAGCGCGCGGAAGCCATGGAGAATCTGTCTCCAGAGTCTCGCGCTCTCTACGATCTTCTCCGGACGGATTCCAGGGAGGAGTACGAGGAGAAGTTCATGGCCTACAAGAAGGAGGTGCTGGACGCGGTCAAGGTCTTCGTTGACGACACCGCGGTCGAGCTCAAGGAGATCCACGCCTCCGTCGACGGCGTCAAGTCGAAGGTGAGCCGGGATCTGGAGGTAGTCAAGGCCTCCATCGCCGACGACCTCGACTCCATGAAGTCCACGTTCGGCTCCCAGATCGCGGCTCTCGCTGATGCCGTGAGCCGGATTCCGCGCCCGGATCCTGGCGACAAGGCGGGCCCCTCGTCTGCCTCACCAACAGCGGGGCAGGGAGGATGCGCCGTCGGCCCCGATGGGCACTGCCGCGACACACGTCACCGGGGATCGGCGAGTGCTCCGCACTGGTCTTCCCCGGTCGGAGGTATGCAACCCGACCGTAACTGCAATTCCAGTGATAGATGGAAGCCTACATGTGAATCTGACCAAGGTACTCATGGCCACCGCGTCGATCTACCGCAATTTGACGGAGCAAATCCGAAATTGTGGCAGAGGCGCTGTGTGGAATATTTCCAGAGGTGCCACACTCCGGAGACGCTCTGGGCTTCTTATGCGTCGGGGCAATTCACTGGAGCAGCTGCTACATGGCTGGAATCATACCTGCAGCACCACCCCTCTGCGACATGGGAAGAGTTCTCGTCAGCAGTGCTCAACCGATTCAGTAGGAACCAGCATCAGATTCTGGTAAGAAGGCTGTTCCATATCTCCCAGGAAACAACAGTAGAAGATTATGTCACTCGTTTCTCAGATTTGATGGATCAAATTGCTGCATATGAGACTCATCCTGATCCAATCCATTACACCACTCGTTTCCTGGATGGGCTGAACGCCGGAGTTCGTGTGCTAGTGGCCATACAGCAGCCGAAGGATCTCGACACAGCCTACACACTTGCTCTGTTATATGAGGAACTTGGGGGCAGCAGCAGTCCAGTTGGACAAGCACCGATATCGACCGTTCCCCACAGGCGATCACAGCACCCACATCAGTCGCAGGCGCAAAACCAATTCTCTCCGGCGACACCACAGCTACCGCCTCCTCCAGCGAAGTGGGTTTCCAAGGCCGTCGAGGAGAAGCGTGCACAAGAGCAAAAGTCTGGCAATGGCGACAGATGGACGAGTTTGAGAGCCTACAGGCGCTCGAGGGGTCTCTGTTTTACTTGCGGAGAGAAGTATGGGAAGGATCACCAATGCAAGACTACTGTTCAACTACATGTGGTACAGGAACTGATTGATTGTATGTACCCTGGTGACTCTAGTGATAGCGAGCAAACAGAAGATGAACACCCTGGAGAACCCCCTCCCCGACAAGCTCAACATCAATTGATGTTATTATCTACAGCTGCTATGAATACTGGGCTCACTTCACCAAAGACCATGCAGTTACAGGTGGAAATTCAGGGGCATAAATTTTTGTTCCTGGTCGATTCAGGCAGTTCATCATGTTTCATTGATGCCCAGAAGGCAGAGTTACTGCAAGGGAAGACATTGCTTGCGGAACCAATTCCCGTGAAGGTCGCAGGAGGAGCTATTCTACACAGTACAACCTGTTTTGAGTCTCTGGATTGGACAGCAGAGGGGGCAACATTCACTGATACATTCAAGGTTCTTGAGCTTGCCAGTTATGACGGTATCATTGGTCTTGATTGGCTGGGCAAATACAGTCCCATGCTAACTCACTGGAAACAGGGCTGGATCGCCATTCAGCATGAGGGCAGACAGGTGGTGCTTCATGGCGATGGACCTGATAATTGCACCCATGCACTAGTTGAGATTCATCTGTTACATGAAGCTGTAAAGGAAAATCCAATCGTTCCCGAGGAGGTACGAGAGATCCTGGACAAATTTCCTTCAGTCTTTGAAACTCCAACAGGATTGCCACCACGGAGGAGATATGATCACCATATACCCTTGATTCCGGGAGCAAGGCCAGTGTCAGTTAGACCCTACCGTGTCGCTCCGGAACTGAAGGATGAAATAGAGAAACAAATCAGGGAACTCTTGGCTCAAGGCGTTATTACCCATAGCAATAGTGCCTTTGGTTCTCCTGTACTGTTGGTAAAGAAGGAAGACAATACCTGGAGGCTCGTGGTTGATTACAGGCAACTGAATGCTCTAACCATCAAGGGCAAATATCCATTACCCGTCATTGACGAACTTCTCGATGAACTCGCGGGATCAAAGTGGTTCTCTAAGCTGGACTTGAAGGCTGGTTATCATCAAATTCGCCTAGCTCCAGGAGAAGAGCATAAGACAGCATTCCAAACACACAATGGGCAATACGAGTTCAAGGTGATGGCTTTTGGATTAACAGGAGCTCCCGCGACCTTTCAACATGCGATGAATGCCACCCTGGCTCCAGTACTGAGGAAGTTTGCTGTTGTTTTCTTCGATGACATACTGATTTACAGCGCGACCTATGCGGAACATTTGCAACATCTCTCGACTGTGTTGTCCATTCTCCAGAAGGATCGGTGGCAGGTGAAGCCCAGCAAGTGCGTGTTTGCTCAGGAGCAAGTGGCCTATCTGGGACATGTTATATCCGCGCACTGGCGTAGCAACTGATGGTTCCAAAATCGAGTCGATTAAGAACTGGGTCCAGCCAGCGAATCAGAAGGAACTTCGGGGGTTCCTAGGTTTGACCGGCTACTACAGGAAGTTCATCAAGAACTATGCTATCATCAGTCAACCTCTTACAGCCTTGCTCAAAAAAGGGGTTGTTTTCGTTTGGACGGAAGTCACAGACACTGCCTTCCAAGTTTTGAAGGATGCACTCGTGTCAGCACCAGTTCTAGCTTTACCAGATTTTTCTCAGCAATTCGTCATCGACACTGATGCGTGTGACGTGGGTATTGGAGCGGTACTTTCGCAAAAGGGACATCCACTGGCTTATGTAAGCAGAGCTTTGGGACCGCGTAACAGGAGCCTCTCTGTTTACGAGAAGGAATACTTGGCCATCTTATTGGCCGTTCAGCAGTGGCGTCCATACTTACAGATGGGGGAGTTCGTGATTCGCACTGACCACAAGAGTCTCACCCATCTCACAGATCAGAGGTTGCACACAGACTGGCAGAAAAAGGCGCTCACCAAGCTGATGGGTTTACAGTACACAGTGCAGTACAAAAAGGGCATACACAATGGCGCTGCTGACGCTCTATCAAGGAAACCACCAGAAAGCTCACAACTCTTCGTGATTTCTACTCTGAAGCCAGCTTGGCTCTCTTCTGTTGCAGACAGCTATGTTACGGACGACCACGCGCAACACTTGCTCCAGAAATTGGCAGTAGATCCCAAGTCTGTTGACACTTACACGATTGATCAGGGCATCTTGCGCCACAAGGGTCGAATTTATGTGGGGGCTGATGCTGCTCTGCAACAGCGACTTATCTCTGCCTTCCATGACAGCCCACAGGGAGGGCATTCAGGATTTCCTGTGACTTACCGCCGGATATCTTCGCTATTCAGTTGGCCTGGCATGAAGACGAAGATTCGTGAGTACGTGAGAGCCTGTCATATCTGCCAACAAGCTAAACCGGAGCGTCTGCCACCGGCTGGACTGCTACAGCCATTGCCAGTTCCCTCGGAGCCATGGGAAGTTGCCACCATGGATTTCATCGACGGGTTGCCTCCTTCACGCACTTACAACTGTCTGCTGGTTGTCGTAGACAAATTCTCCAAATATGCCCATTTTATTCCTCTTAAACATCCTTACACTGCCAGCAAGGTTGCGGATTTATTTGTCGACAACATATACCGACTCCACAAAGATGCCATTGTCTCTAGTGTCTGACAGAGATCCTGTATTCACCAGCCACTTCTGGCAGGCAGTTTTCCGTGCCACTCGGAACACAGATTGAAGATGAGTACAGCGAACCATCCAGAGACGGACGGTCGGACGTAAAGAGTAAATCGACTCCATTGAGTGCTATTTGCGATGCTTCATTAGTGCTCATCCTCACCGATGGGCCAAGTGGATCGATCCGTGTGAATTCCGGTATAACACCAACTGGCATTCTTCACTTGGTAAGTCTCCCTTCGAGGTTCTCTATGGCAGGCAACCAAGGTACTTTGGCATCACTGCTACGGATCACATTGCCCCACCTGACGTCCAAGAGTGGCTCAAGGAGCGATCCCTGATTCTTGCATCTGTTCGCCAGCATCTTTTGAGAATGCAGCAGCGCATGAAACATCAGGCTGACAAGAATCGACGGGAGCGCAGTTTCTCAGTGGGTGACCAGGTTTTCCTTCGACTCCAGCACGTACATTCAGCTCATCGTAGTTCGGCGGGCAAATCATAAGTTGTCCTTCAAGTTCTTCGGCCCCTATGAAGTGTTGGAGCGTATTGGGCGGGTGGCCTACAAGTTACAGACTACCGTAGTCCAGGCCGTGTGCACCCCTGTCTTCCATGTGTCTCAGCTCAAACCGTGTGTTGGTCCGAGTACACAAGTAACACGGACTTTACTCGCAGTGACGCTTTGTTCCAGGTTCCAATTCAAGTCTCGCATCAACGGGTGCGCCAGCGTGGTCATCGCACCGTGACTCAGGTATTGGTCCAATGGAGTGGAACTGATGAAGCACAAGCCACCTGGGAGGATCTGGAGCGACTGAAGCAAGCATTTCCTTATGCTCCTGCTTGGGGGCAAGCAGGATTTCAAGAGGAGGGGATTGTCAACGACCTGAACCCAGAAGCAGGCCCAAGAGAGGAACCAGGCCCAAGGAGAAGCAGGCCCAGGAGGGAGAAGAAGGCGCCAGCCTGGCTCACCACTGGCAGCTGGATTACGTGAGGAAGAAAGCCAGTATTTAGGGAGCGTCGGGTCTTTCTTTTGTTTTTGGCTTGTAATTGGATTATGAACGGCACTGCCGTGTGTGACTGGCTCGGGGGTGGTTGGGAGGATCGAGCCACCAAATTATACTCTCCTGTGATTTGAATCTCAGTAGATCTAGTCGACTCTTACAAAGCTGGTAGACACTAGTGCTATGTTACTCAAGCTAGCTCCGCACCATCCAAAAATCTACACACGTTTCCTCGGCTTGGACTTTTTATCCAAACATCCCAAATCTGCCTCGGTCACTCTTGTTTCTGTCAACGTGAAACAAGCAAATGTTACATAGCTTCAGTCGCTGAAATAAGTGGAGCCATACACAGATTGCTATGAAGCACAACCACTAGCATGGGAAGTTTGACTGCTCTTGAATTTCACCAACTGTAGAAAACAAGATATCAGGTGTTGCACATAGATACTATTAGCAGTTCGCAAGAGAGATTCTGAGAACGGTTCCATACCAGGAAGCTCAACAGCAAAGTTAGCTTGGGCATCAGCATCGGCATTAAATTCCTACATTGCAAAAAAAAAAGCAAATACGAGTGAAGGGACCCAAAGTTTCAGCAGGTAGCTGTTCCGAGTGAGTGGGAAACCAAATCATTATGCAATAGAAGCGACCCAAGTCAAGCTTGCACATACTGACATAACAAACACTAACTGAAATGGTATTCAAATGGCTGATATTCGGACAAAAACTCCAGGAAAATGTAAGTTACTGACTCTGGAGAACTTAAATGAAGGTACTCGTATTACAAATGCAGGGAGATGTCAGTCTAAATGTTTACAAATATATTAGACATAAGCAATAAATATGTGAAGTACGGAGTAGCAGTTAGTATTGACTTGAGAGAATGCAGAGATTAATGATGAATTGCCCAAACAAGTGTCTTGTTGTTGCTGCTTCTCAAAATAGTTTTTACGCACCACTGCGGACTTTTGTACCACGAGGAGAAGTATGCAATATGGTATGAAACATTCATACACCAGAACCTAAAGCTGGCTGGTGCAAGGTGAATCTGTACAAGATCAAAAGGTAATGAAAAGACGTGATACATACCCTCAAAACATGGTTGAGCTGGAACTGAAGAAAACTTCTCTTCAGTTCCTTGACTTGCTTGCACAAGTCAGCCATATTATCATGCTTAACACGCCAAATATCTTGAACCTGTTCCAGAAGTTGAATGTGTTACTTAGAGTTCAAAATTGATAGAGCAGCCAGTTGCTAGATGTTGGACAGTATATGGGCTGCATCCTATCTAGGAGTTTGGCTACCTATTCTGGCTCATGTGGCACATTAGCCCAAGTCATTTGGGATGGTATATAAGCTGAGGCTGGTCTCTAAGAAACCCTAAGACAAAACATAGCAGCTGCTGGCTGCTGAACTAAAGGTTAGCCACTCTCCCTCTTCTACATGGTATCAGAGCCACTAGCGGCGGTGGTGGCAGCGCCGGCGACAAATAGGGTGACCATGATGGTGCTCCTGTTGTGGCTTCTCTCAGCGGTAAGCGTGGGGTGGTGTGGGATCTTGTGGCAACAGATCCCAAGGAGGTTGAAGGCAGTGCTACTTGTGGTGAAATTGTGTTGTTATTGGAGATGGAGGACGATCTAGCCATGGCCAAGGTGCTTGACAAGCTAGCCAACTTGGTGGCTGCAAAGATAGCAGATGGGGCATCTTCTGCTACCTCTAGGGAAGGGAAGGCAGGGAGACCCACATGGGGAGATGAGATGCAGTGTAAGCTTGAGCTCATGCCAAATGAGATCAAGCTCGATGGGATTGGAAGTTATCTGAGTTGATCCAGGAGGGGGATGCTGATTCTAAGGACAAAGTCGATGGAAAGGTACGTATTAGTAAAGGTTCTTGAGCCTGAAGACAAGGAGGAATAGGAGTGGAAGAAATGGAATGCTACGGATTCACTAGTTCTCACCTGGCTACTGAATTCTTTGACACCTATTGTAGCATCAGTGGAAGCTCTTTCCACATCAACAGGGTGTCAAATATGTATTCAGGCAAGGGAAATATCATGTTGGTCTTCCAAAATTGAAGACACACAATACACGATTTGACTCAAGGTGAGAAATCAGTGATAGACATATGTGGGAGAGTTGTAGCGTGCATGGGCAGATCTGGATCAGCTTGCCCCCTTGGTGATGCCATCTGTAGCAGCGATGAAGAAGTGGACTAAGGATAGAAGGGTGATGAAATTTTTGAAGGGACTGAATCTTGCATTCGAGGGGAGGAGGGTTGCGCTGATGCATCTTCCTCATTTGCCTACACTAGAAGAGGCAATTTCAGCCATGGCCCAGGAAGAAACTAGGCTGAAACAAATAGAGAAAGTGAAATAGTACCTAAACCAGCTTACTACGTGTCAAATAGGCAAGACACACATGATTGCCACAATTGTGGAATAAAAGGGCATCTAAGTCATAACTGTCTTGCTCCAAGATGTGGCACTGAAGGGGTATGACGGAGGAAGTTTCAGGGGAGTTAGAGGCAGGAACACAGGGTATTCCAACCATCAAGTGAGTGCTAGAGCAAACATGACAGCCATGGAGATGCAAGTTTTGGGCACTTTGTCCACTTTGTCTATTTGGATGAAGGTAATACTAAAAGTGCCTCTATAGCTATGCATATATTAAATTCAGAATGGATACTAGACTCTTGGAGCCTCCAAACATGTTGCTGGTAGCATTGGAGAGTTAGAATCATATAAGCCAGCCTCTCCAATGTGAATCAAAAAATAATTCAGACCAACCCAGCCAATCGTGCACGAGAAATATTAAGCTATCATCAGTCCTACACGTACCTGCATTTCCTGTGAATTTACTCTCTCCAAGTGCACTGGTTGATCAAATAGACTGCCGTGTAATCGTTGATAGATACGGGAGAGGCTAAGTGGAAGGAAGATTGGAACCGGACCAGGCGTAAAGGCCTTTGGTACATGGACCGTGATGAATCATGCAAGCTAGGAGGTTCAGCACTAGTTGCAGCATTGGTTGCAGCCCTGGTTGAGAAGGAGAAAATTGCAGCACTAGTTGCAGCACTGCTGGAGAAGGAGAAAATTGCTATGATGCATCATTGTATAATGGGACATGTTGCTCTTGATAAAATGACTAAAGTCTTTCTAGATGTAATGAGTGAAGTTGATAAGAATAATCTTACGTCTGAAGCATGTGAGTATGCTAAACATACTAGAAACACCTATGTGAGTAAGGGGCTTAGAAGTATATCCCCGTTTATGCTTGTGCATTCTAATGTGTGGACATGTCCTATTTCCTCTATCAGTGGAATGAAGTATTTTGTGACATTCATTGACTGTTATTCTCGAATGACTTGGGTGTATCTTATGAAGCATAAGGATGAAGTGCTTTCTTGCTTCCAGAATTTCCATGCATATGTGCTCAGATCAGATAATGGGATAGAATATATTAACAAGAAGTTTGGTGGGTTCCTATCTAATCATAGTATTCTACATTACACATCACACTCCACCTCAAAATGGAGTGGCAGAGAGGAAGAACCGCCACATTTTAGAAGTGGCTCAATCATTGATGTATACCATGAATGTCCCACATTTCCTCTAGAGTGAGGCGGTGTCGCATGCCCTCAAGAATACTAGATATGAAATATCCTTGTGAACTATTACTAGGAGAGAACAAGTTTGTGGTTCCTCCCGAGGTGTTTGGTTGCACTTGCTTTGTTCGTGATCACAGGCCCTCGGTGACAAAACTTGACCCTAGAGCTATTAAGTGCATCTTCATTGGCTATCCTGCTGGACAATGAGGATATTGGAGTCCCTCTAAGCGGCACAGATTTGTAAGTCTTGATGTTACTTTCTAGGAATCTTAACCCCTTTTACGGTGAAAAAACATATTTTGGCGCTATATTTGAAGGGCTTGATCAGCCACTGAATATTGCTGGTTAAGAGGGAGAGAGTGTGGCAGCAGTGCAAGCAACAACAGCTCTACTCAGGTGGAGCAACAACAACCTCAACAAACTTTGATTGTTGGATCCATACCATTTGTTGTACCAGAATTGCCACATGCTAGAAGTTGGCCAAAGCTAAATGAAGAGCAAGATCTTCGTGTGTACTCACGGAGACCGAGGATAGAAGAAGAAGAAGAACAATGCAATAAGTTGTAAATGGGTCTATATTGTAAAACAGAGCCCGAAGAAAAGATAGAGAGGTACAAAGAGAGATTGACAGCTAGAGGATACAGTCAAACGTGTGTAATTGACTATGATGAAACATTTGCACATGTGGCAAAGATGAATACAGTAAGGGTCTTGATCTCACGTGGAACAAACTTTGGATGGCCATTACACCAGCTGGATGTGAAAAATGCGATCTTGCATGGTGATCTACAGGAAGTTTATATGGAGATTCCCCGGGCCTAGCATCAGCTGAACCAGAAGGTAAAATGTGCAGGCTAAAGAAGTCACTCTATGGATTAAAACAATCTCCTAGAGCTTGGTTTGATCGATTTAGAAGAGGTGTGTACGAGATGGGATATGAACAGTGTAGTGGAGACCACATTGTATTCTATAGACATTCAAATTAGGAAATAACAATTCTAGCAGTCTACGTGGATGACATTATAAACACAGGGGATGATGTACCAGAAATAACAAGGGTAAATAATTAATTAAGCCAGGCCTTTGAAGTAAAAGATCTGGAGCAACTTAGATACTTTGTTGGAAATAGAGGTGGCAAGGTCCAAGAAGGGAATAGTTTTATCACAACGCAAGTATATCTTGGACCTTCTCAATGATATGGGGATGATGAAATGTGGTGCATCTCCAACACCCATGGATCAAAATCAAAAGGTAACAGCTCAATGTGAAGAACTCATAGACAAGGAGGGATATCAGAAAGTGGTAGGGAGATTGTTATACTTGTATCAAGAACTTATAGACAAGGAGGGATATCAGAAAGTGGTAGGGAGATTGTTATACTTGTATCACACAAGACAGTGAGCAAATATATGCATGAGCCAAGAAGTGAACACATGGACGTTGTTCATCGAATCCTAAGATATTTAAAAGGAACTCCAGAAAAAGGATTATGGTTTAAAGCAAATGGACATCTAACAGTTGATGCTTATAGTGATGCCGACTGGGCAAGCTGTTTAGAGGTCAATTTGTTGGGGGAACTTGGTAGCATGGAGAAGCAAAAAAAAAAACCTGTAGTATCAAGATCAAGCCATGTCTCCAGGATTAAGTGAGATGCTATGGGTAAGAAACCTTGTGAGTGAGTTGAAGATCTTAAAAGGTGGACACTTGAACGTATGGTATGATAACAAGTCAGCAATATGCATAGCAAACAATCCAGTCCAGCGTGATAGGACAAAGCACATTGAGATTGATATATTCTTCATTAAAGAGAAGCTAGATGCTGGAATTATCAAGATCAACTCGGGCAGCAGATCATTGATTGTCTAACAAAAGGTTTGGCTGCCAAGGAGTTTGATCGAGTTTGTGACAAGATGGGGATGATAGATATCTATCACCAATCTTGAAGGGGAGTGTTGGACAGTATATGGGCTGCATCCTATCTATCTGGCTACCTATTCTGGCCCATGTGGCCCACTAGCTCAAGTAACCTAGGATGGTATATAAGCTGAGGCTGGTCTGTAAGAAACCCTAACCCTAAGAAAGAACATAGCTGCCGCCCCAAACGTTAGCCACTCTTCCTCATCTACACTAGAGGAACTCTTCAAAGAGCACTTATTAGTTTTCACCGGATTTTGTATGCCATTGACAATCAAGGTTTTAAACAGAAGGCCGTAGCCCTGCGTTAAATTAATAACGCCTTAACGGCAAGTACATGGTGCTGAAAGATCAGCTTACAGGCTCCAAAACACAAGCAAACAGAAGATAAACAAGAAAACAACTTGGGCTTCAAGGCCATCGACCATCGGAAAGATCAGATGAAGTAGACAACACCGTGAAGACAAGCACGCCACCGGAGGAACCCGCCTTCGCCAACTTCCAAATCAACAATGCCCAGGAGACATCCGTTTCCACCTCCGAAGAAGGCCCCCGCCTTTTCGCCACGGCTCGAAGGGCGCCGTACCGTCGGGAGGTAGAGCAGCTCACCCGAGAGCGCGGATGCACAACCAAGAACTAAATGTCGTGGAATCGAACAACAAGCATGAACACCTCGCACGCGAGCTTCCTCGACCGGCGTCATCGACCTCGAGCACCAATCAACCGAAAGACGCAAGCTTTAGGACCATGTCACCACCGAAGACACGGCAAGAAGATGGTAGTCGCGCCGCCGTGAAGGCCAGACCTTAATCCGACCGAGCACGCCACAGCAACTCCTGCGAGATACGCCGCCACAGGCGACCATACCACACACATCACAAACCCCCTTCCGCAGACCCAAAGACGGCGCCTCCAAGGGGGAAAACGCCGCCGGAGCGCCGCCGCCGCCCAATCCGTGGATTTGGGGTTTTCACCCGGGCACAAGGAAGGAGAGGAAAAGGGTGTACCTCGACATCGCCCCCAAGAGGGAGAACGGCGTCAGAGACGTCGCCAACGTCGGGCCGCCACCGCCGGCGGGGATTTCTCCCGGACGAGCCCCAACCCCATCACCCCGAGATGGCTCCGGATCCGAAGAAAACAAAGCCGTAGGGGTGGGATCTCGCGTGGTGTGGAGTCGCCGTCTTCAGATCGGTGGAGGATAACGGGGTGGCCTCCACGCAGTAGCAACCACCGTCCACCATCCCCTCGCCGCCCGCGCGACCAAAGAGGGCAGCCAACAACACCGGCGAGCGTCTCCTGCCGCCAGGAACCACGCCGCCCACACCAGACGAGGCCGCCGCCCGGACGCCAAAGCCCTCCGCCGAGAGGCAGAGCCGCGACAGCGCCTCGCCGCCGCCGTCCTTGGCACCGCGCCGGCTTTCGGCGGTCGCCTGCGCGGCGGCAGGAGGGAGGGAGGGGGAAGGAGGTCCTGGGCGGCTAGGGTTTGGGGTCCTCCGGTGTCGCCCCGAGCGGGAGCGACACGGGAGGAAGGGGGGAATCCCAGCCTTGTAAGTTAAAAAGGTCGTCCATCATTGACAATCAAGGTTCTAATCCAATTATGCCTTAATCAAAAACCTGTAAACGTGTTAATAGATGATGTATCATTGGATAAAAAGTTCCTTTCGTGAGGATAAACTGAGGACCATGGATGGTCGGATATAATTTAAGGAGAAAAGAAGCACAGAATATTCTAATTTTTTTCATTTGTCCACATATTTAATGTTTTAGTGCATTCTAAAGAGTCGGAATGAACTGCACTGTGAAGAGTCAGAATGAAATACACAGCAAGCAGTTACCTATTGATCGTTCAATGGAAGAACACAAAAGGCTGCAAGTGCAAAGTAGGAAAGGTATAACCACAAACCTGGTAACAGACAAGCTTAGAATCTCCTTGGGCACGAATATACTTGAATCCCTTCTTAGCAGCATATCTCAGGCCCAAGAGCAATGCACGATACTCAGCAGCATTATTTGTTACAACACCCAAACCCTCACGTAGATGAGCAATCTTCAGTTGAAAGATTAGAAATAGCCATCATCAGCTGGCTGTGGCAAGTGAAGACTAAGAAAACAAACCAGCACAGTACTATTTGTCATACATACCAGAGATCCATCAGGCCGTCTTACTACTACACCGGCACCTGATTTCCCAGGATTTCCTTTACAAGCACCATCAAATTCAAGAATACAGGACAGCTGTAAAGACCAGGTCCAGAGGTGAGAAAAAGTCAACATTTCCTCATAGTGAAGATAAATTGCAAATATGCATGTTAATTATAAATCTAACTGCAACTCAAAACCAAGTAAGACAGGAGGAACATGCATTGTTGGCGGTTAGAACATTGCATTCATACTCACATGGCTGTCAGGTAATGGTTCCTGTTCAGCAACTTTGGGATGCTTCTTCGACGGTCCGGTTTCCTTCAGCAAATAATCATCGGTGCAAGTCCATGAGATGTGGCAAACACATTAAAGGTACAGAACACTTTATCAACACAGCATACATTCATGCTTAGCTTGGAGAGGGGAACAGATCGCTACTCACCGTCTCTTGTAGCCTTTTCAGAGTAGAGGTTGCATTTCCATCCGGTTGCTGAAACCAAAAGTGGCACAATGAACAATCTACAAGAAAGTCTATGGGCAAATGCACAAGTAGTAATGCAACCACCCTTTGAGGATATAACATAGAAGATCATCTCAACTGTCAAGGTAAATAGCCTTGGAACTGTGTTCGAGCAAAAAAAGAATGCCCTGGGAATTATGGGCAGTTACCAATCAAGATAAGGGCATACGGAGTATATACTATATCACAATTACAAATTTGTATTTTAGTGATGATTGCCTTCTATTACAACTAATACCATGTCTACAGAAATTGGGGGCAGCGAGTACATAAAACGCAAGTCTAACTAAAAGTGGTAACATCAGTACCATCACATATTGCAAAGTGATTGCAAAATAAACTAGAACACAGAGCATCAAGATAGCTTCCATAGGTAAGCCAAAAAGGGATCAAAAGTCTATACAACATTGGCATATGTAACGAACATCATATCAGGTAAAACAACTGAAAATTATAACTATGCAGAAAAATTTTACCTGGAAAGGGCAGGGAACCAGATCATCAAACAATTCATCTTTTGCGTCTGCTGCATTAATGGAATACATGGCATTCTTTAACCCACGCGCAGCAAGATACTCCTCTGTATCTTTACGCAAGGAATAGCCTTTGTACACAGTCACAGAAGGATCACAGACCTACCAAGATATGTTTCACATAAGTAATGTCTATTGACATGGCAATAAGAAGTTATTTGCAATTGCCTATTTGGTAACACAGGCAAATGAATTTTGCAGCAATTGAAAACCCAGTGGTTTTTTAGCAATCTGTGAGATGCAGCCCAAACAACTGTGAGATTAAACTATAATGTGCTGCATTGTCTATATTATCTTATTCCAGGAAGACCATTTAGAGAGGTACCGTTATCATGTGTCTGCTGATGATGATGCATTCGGTGGAAAAAAATTCACTAGTTAGCAGGTTTTAGGGTTTTTCAAGGGAAACGTTGAATGGACATAAAATTAACTGAATGGTTAACGTACCACAAGTTGAAAGGTAAAAAAAAATGGTAAAACGAAGCAGAAAAAAAGATGTTTACCGAATTGCTGACTTGCGCTTGGCAGTCGGCGAGGTTCTTGTAGATGCCGATGACGTCACCCTTGCGGACGACATAGAACGGTTCGCCGCTGGCAGAGTCCATCGGGGCGCCCTTCTTTGCGGCGGATCTCTTGGTGGCGCGCTTGGAGGAGGAGGAGGAAGAGAACAAGCGCTCAGCAAGGCTAAGGGCAATGGGCGGCGCAGTAGGCCTGAGGGGGAGGTATCGCAGGCTGCGCTGGTGGTGGTGGCTGCCGCTCAGACTCAGAGTGCCGGCCAACGCGTGCCTCCACGCCGCTCTAGAAATCCCACAGAGAGAAGAAGGAGAACAGCAACTCCTCATCGACAGCCGCCACCTGCCAATGTGAAATCAATCAGGGCATGAGGCTGCTTCTGCTTACCAATAACAGCTCGGCCGCCCGGAAGAGAAGTAAGAAGCCAACAGGCGAGGGTTTCGAGAGGGATTACTTCACTTTGCCGAGAAGGAGGCCGCCGCCAGCCGGCGCCGGCGAAAATGGGAGAAGAGGCAGCGGCGGCGGCGCTGAGGATGGAGAGGATTGATACGGCGATTTGGGCTTTATTTCTCATCTAATCCATTTGAATTACTCAACTGCTGAGTATCTTCTTACCAGTTTTGCGTGGGCCACCTATCAGTCTCTCTGTTTGTAAATGGGCTACTTTTGGTGTTCGCTGCTCAGCGGTTGGCCCATCATCTCCTTTTCATCTTCATCCTGGGAAAACTGCCGAAATTACTAGCTCAAAACCCACGAACCACTCTAGTCTATTTTAATAGCGATGGATTTTTTTTTAGAAACACAGTACAAACGCAGCCGCTCACATACACGCACATACACTCACCCCTATGAACGCACACACGCACACTCTACCCCTATGAGCATCTCCAGAAGACTGAGCTAGCGGATTGGATCTTAAATTGACGAAGTCACCACAGGCGCCTCGCTGTCGACGGGAACGTCGTCTCCCACTGAATGAATATTCCACCTTTATAAGACACACAGATGTCAAACCTGAGGTTTGAACTCTGGTGGGCTGAGGGTACAACCACCCTCCTAACCACCCAACCTCAAGTTGGTTCTCAATAGCGATGGAATTTTGAACATGGAGAAGGCCGAAGATCAAGACACCTATATATGTTTTAAAAATCGAAAATTATACATAAAAGTTTCAGAGAATTTTGAAAAGGTTTTGATATAGGCAATGATGTGTCATGTTTAGATATGCAATGTCTCAATACCTCTACGCTACACATAAAGTTGACAATGTGGATCTGAATCAAGCCAACGGTGCACATTTTTAAAACTCTAAAGGGTGTAGGTACAAATAGGTAAGTATTAATATTTTGACAATTATAATGTACATAATCAGCCACCTCCGAAAAATCTGATTTCCTTAATCTTAATAAAAGTATAGCTATAGCATTAGAAATAATATTTTGACAAATAATTTCTCGCACCATAGCTTGTGCTTTCTAGGAGCCAAAATGCACTGCCCTCAGCTTTGTTCTTTGAGAGTCCATTTGGCAACTATTATTTCATATTATTTGATAGAAAAATGAAATGAAATGACATCGATGATATCATTTTATTTTGCATATACACATAAATGATAGCTTACCGAAAGTTAGGCATGGAATGAAAACCATGAAATTCTCAATTTAGCACCTTAGCTTCTATTTGTGCCCTACTTATTTAGATATAGTGCTTGATTGTTGGTGTTGACTTTTGTAATATCCCAGATTTAGAGGCTATAAAATGAGAGAACACCAAAGTGTGCGTTGCATTCATGCATAGAAAATCCGGGGAATTTTCGCGCTTTCAAATAAAACTTACCACAGTAACTGAAGTTTCATTTGACTTGTTGGAATTGAAGTAGATCATCAACTCAAGCGCTATAAACTTTACCGTGATCTTTGCTAAAACCTTGTTTTGGGTAGAGATGATTTGATCTATCGACTAGATCAAATGGAATTAGCTTAACAACAAACAACACCTTAAGTAAGGATCAACTACAAGATCTTATAAAAGATCTCAACATGACATTCCTTACAACAACACATGAATATTTATTCAACTATAAATCAAAGAACACAATTAATCAAGAAACTATTCTTTACTTATCTTTTTCATGACTTTTACTAAAATAATATTCTTACCATGATTCACGTGGTATATCTTTTCAACTACAATACTTGAATCCATGTCTAGGACATTCACATTAGTTCCTTATTAAACCTTGACTATTCCAACCTTGTTTCCTCTAATTCATTTCTAATAAACATCGGAGAAAGGAGAGGATCATCTATATATGTATACACCATCCGTTGAGTAAAACCTAGATTGACATTCAAATCTTATCCAAGTGAGGTAGTTGTTGGTACTAACTAATGCTATAAGAAATATAAGTCAAGTACTAAACCCTACTTGACCTAGACAACACTTGATGGTGAGTGAGAACCTATTTTACTTGTGATTCAAGAGAGGCAAGTGTTGTGATCATTACACCTTGGTAATGCTCATAAACCCTGGAGGAACCCTACCTATCCTAGAGAGTTCAAGCTACATGTGTATACTCAAGTATATGGACCAATACTTGATCTTGGAGAGGAGAACCATGTTTCACCAATGAACCATTATGGGACCAATACTTTGATCATTACAAATTGGGTAATGATCATAAACCCTAAGACTCTAGATGAGTGTGATTAGAGGTATAATAAAGAAGTGATTAATGAGAAATAAGTGGATCATGTCTAATGCATGATCTTACCTTATAAATTTAGATGATAAGTTAAACATATATGACTACCAGACGATGTGCTCGCCAACATCCTGCGCCGCCTCCCGCCGCGCGACGTTGGCGCATCCCGCGGCGTGCGCAAAGCATGGCTCGCCGTCGTCGACACCCACCAGCTGGTGCTCCCGGACCTATTCCCGCACTCTGTGGGCGGCCTCTTTATCAACTACGTCGACTATGGACCCTCGCACTTGTTTGCCCGCCCATCTGCGCAAGACGAGATCAATCTCGGCTTCTTGCCATTTTTCCGCCTTGGATATCACACATTCATGGGCCACTGTAATGGTCTCTTGTTAACCCATGATTTCATGAGGTCGCTCTACGTGGTCAACCCCACCACGAGACGGTGGGAATGTGTCGCCTGGAAAGAGGAGAATGCTAATCCACATCTTGTGTTTGACCCTGCCGCCTCACCGCACTATGAGGTGTTCTCGATTCCACGAGCGCCTGAGAAACTAGTCTTGAACTCACCGCAAAAGAGTGACTTCTCGACGAGATTAGAATCGCCGCAAGTTCAATGGCCACCATCCTTGTGGACATTAAATGTATTCTCATCCAACACAAGACAATGGAAGAAGAGGTCGTTTATCCGTGAAGGTGACGGCTCGGGGACAATGACTAGTTTACGACTAGATCCATTGCAGTACATATATATGGGTTGGCGGCACCAGATGGGGCCAAGATGGAGCTACAGTGCGTATTGGCAAGGATCACTCTACGTCCATTGCAATGATGACGCGCTTGTTGTGAGGTATACATCTTCGCATACTTGCTTTTCCAATTCTTCCACCATTAATGTTTCTCTTGCATGTCAATCAATATTTCTATACAAGCATTGCATTACTACAACATTGGCACACGTGACATTTCTTTGGGAGGACCTAATATTTGTGCATGCAGGTTGTCTTTGTCAGATTGCAAATACCAATTAATAAAAGCGCCCATAGATACTCAGGAAAATGGGCAGTTTCTTGGAAAATCTAGAAACGGGTTGTACCTTGCAACGATACATGCTACATGTCAGCTTCGGGTTTGGAGCCTCAGAGAATCAAGTAGGCAGATAGATTGGGTGTTGAAGCACGATATTGATATTGAGCCATTGTCAATGGTTCGGTTACGCGATATCCAGGGTTTTGACAAAACATGGACCGTAACTGATGATGTCGATTATCTTCATTGTTATTATGATTATTACAATGATGATGACGTCAACGACAATGATGATGATGATGATGAAAAAGAAAAGAAAGAGGAAGAGAAAGTTGCAGACGTAGAGGTGGATGAAGAAGAACTAGAAGAGGACGAGTACGATAAAGAAGAAGGGGTACAAAAAGAAAACAACCAAATGGCAACGAGTGAGGGATGAAACACTGACGATGAAATTTTTCTAAATATTGAACATTATGATACTTGCTGCAGCAGCATCACATTCCTCGGGTTTCACCCCTACAAAGAGGTTGTTTTTCTGGGATTAGCATCATTAATAGCAGTGGCTTATCACTTGAAAAGCTCAAAAGTTCAATATCTAGGTAAAATGCGCCCGAAGAAGTACGACAGGTCGCCTACGAATGGCATATACGAATTATATCTATACACCCCTTGCATGATTGGGGAGCTTCTTGAGCATGTTTCAGAGGTTCCTTGCTGACATTAGAATATTTTAGCAACGGCACCCACATGTTTTTGGGGCCTTGTTTTTATTTTTGGCCATTGTCTTTCTAAAAGTGTCCAGTGATTAACTATGCAATTTAAATAGAAACGGTTTCTTTTCCTATGCATACATGCGTACCTTGTTAGAAAGTTCAGCTGAGGAGTGTTAGTACTAGCTACTTTGCAGAGATCAGACATCATACACATTTAAGGCGACAGAAATACATGCGATGTTCAATCTCTGCCCAGTGATGTGTACTGCTGGCCATGGATCACATCATGTCCCCATACTGAAAAGCTCTAGTAATTAAACCTCGACTAGCTCGAGCCGAGTAATTAACCTTTGGTCTTGCCTCACACCTTGACAGGGGTATATAATGGGATCGTTTTTTGTTCTTATCATATCCCCAGCCATGTTTTTCTGCTGGATTTGGATCGGAGCAGATAGTGATCGGTTATGGATTTGAATGCAGGTATGTCAAACCGCAGATTCGGTACGGAAATGGGGTAGACTCAGGTTGGAAACAAAAATAGGCAGATAAATATGTGTGTAGGTAGATCGGCAAACTATCCTAGAATACTTATGAAAAAAAATCTTGCGTAAACTTCGGCACAAAACAATAAACTAGTGTTATTCGATAAAATTGGAGGCTTTATTTATTACTTATAAGCAAGTCACTAACAACAATTTGCAACACTGCACATTTAGAGAGCTGATTACAGCTTTCCTTCTTGAGAGCATGCAAAACGCGTGCCATATTTTTATAGAAGAAGGAAACAAATTACAAGAAGTTAAGCCTGATTACTAACGATCAGTTTAACCTAACACGTACCAGTCCATTCCACACCTAAGACCTCCTCTCGCTCTAGGTTCTCACTCACTCACAGACTCACTCACTCCCTCCCTCCCTCCGACTCTTACACTGAGCCAGATCATGAACTCATCATGGATCCTATCTACTGGAGCTGATTGCAGCTTTAACAGAGCAACTAGCAGCTATGCACACAATGCCCAATGATCTGATAGTTGTAGACACTCTAGGCACGTCATGTGCAAGTATATTATTCCTTCATGGCGAAGGCTGTGGCGCAGACGCGGAAGCGCTGACCGCCTGAATCGATGCCCTCGATGCAGACTCGCTACCAGGCGGGCGCGGTGGGGAAGTGAGCGGATACTTTGCGCGTCCGCCGAGCGTCCACCGAGACGCAAACCTGGCGCATATTTGGGCCAGGTTTTCGTCTCCGTGAATGGCCCAGTCATTTTGCGTCGCCCCGCTGGAACAGGCCCCAGACGCATTTCCGGTCACGCCGGACGCAAAGGGTCGCTGGAGATGCCCTTACCGTTAACGGCGGCCCATGCGTGCGAGACAGCTTGCCATCGTCCAGCTAGCGCGCGCGAGGACCGACCGTTAACGGCTCCCTCACGCCAAATCCCCAGACTGCCCTCCGACGTCGACCTGCACGCGCGCCCGACGACGGCGCAGCTTGCTTTCTCCATCCTCCGCGCCGCCTGCGCGTCTCCTCCCCTTCACGCCGCCGTCACTGTCCTTATCCGTCTTTTTGCCATCTCTCCCTATATAGCCTCGACCTGCCCCCGTCGTCTCCACGCAGCTCAGTCATACACACCTCCACACACACAGCCACATCGCCAGTACACCAGCTTCTTGTACCTTCAACTATGGACGCGGAGTCGTCGACGTCGGCCTACTCACCCCCGTCCCTGCGCCACAAGCTGCGGACCACCGTGTGCGGCTGCTTCGGCTCGCCCGGCAGCGACGGCGAGAGGCCGCAGACCGGCGGCGGCGGCGGCAGGGCCAAGTGGAGGAGACGGGTGGCCGCCACGGGCGAGTTCAGGTACGACCCGCTCAGCTACGCGCTCAACTTCGACGACGGCGGCAGCGAGGACAGCGACGAGGGCGCCGACGCCGCGTTCCGGTACCGGGACTTCAGCTCCCGCCTGCCGCCCTCGCCGAAGCCGGCAGCCGCCCGCAGGCTCACGGCCGTCGCCATCGCCTGAACTGGGCCCTTCTTTTTTGCTGTAACTCTGATTTGTCTCCCTGATTTGATTTTCTTCTCTAAGCGAGATTGAAGCCCTTACTTACGTCTGTAACTCTAAGCAATTACTTTTATGTTCGAGCAACATTGTAGCGACAGGAGTATAGCAGTAGGGAATCGAAATGGTTCCCCGTGTAACCGACCACTAATATACAGTGAACTGAAGACTTGATTGTCACAGAATTTTGTCTCTGTTCTGTCTGAGAAGTTCGTCTCTGTTCGTTTCGATTAACTGAAGCTCTTGATTAAAATCTGCTGGGCTTTCTGGTTCGGGAGGCCCCGTCTGGATTACAGTTCATTCAGAGTCGAGCCGAGCTTGGATTGCGCTGCAGTGCGGCGACTGGCGACAAAGAAAATACTGAACTTCACTCTGAGCAGCAATTCACTCTGTTCTCTGAACTTCGGAAGCACTTTGCACGATATGGTTCTCGCGGAGGAGTAGAGCTAGGGAACTGATCAGAGCGAACGCAGCACAGACGGCAGAAAAGTCGCGTGCGTGTGCGCGTGGGAATCCGATGCCGGAGAGGCGGCAAGTGGAGCTAGCCGTTTCCAAACGGTCACCTCTGTGCTAGCTGTCGGTAAGGGAGAGTACTCACCATCGCAACAGCTAGCTTCGTTGACTGTAAAAATGCAGGGGCTACCGTACATTGTTACGGCTTGGAAGAGGTGAAGCTTTCGCGCCAAATTGTTGTTCGTCTTTTAAACCTTTACCCACTAGGAATCGAAGCAAGTGGTGTAGAGAAACTATGCAAAATCACAAGTATTAGTGCAGCTAGCATGAATCAGTTGACAAGTAATGCCGAAAACCGTCTGGAAATTACATGCTCTAGCCAGTTCAGCCAAAAGATTGATATGATGGAAGTGATTATTATGCAATTATATTCAACACCTCCCCTAGGTCGGTGAGTTTTTCTTTTTCTTTTATATCTCGTACGGGCGGCCTTAGACGTGAATCATTTGATTTTTTTTTTATGGATTCCACAAATATTTATTTTTAATATTGCGTTGGCTAGTATTTGAACCTACGACCTTATAGCTCTGATATCATGTGAAATTGCCTGCTCTAGTCAGTTCAACCAAAATATCAATCTGATGGAAGAGATCAAGCAATTATATTTAACAGGACGCACGGAAAATAGCTTACAACACAACAAGAACCCAGGCACACAAAAAAGTAAGAAGAAGAAACGCAAACTGAAGAAGATGATGTCCTCCGCACTCAAACGCAAAGCAGAAAGCATACTAACAGGACAGTGTCACCTAGTAAACATGAGGGCATCACACAAAAATGGGTCCAGATGCCTAAGGAAATACACCACCCCATCGCCAAAGAGGGAACTTAACCCCTCACCCTAGCTCGAAGGGCGTAGTCAGACGAAGGAGACTTTCACCCTAGAACTAGGATATGTGCACTGCAAGAGACAACCAAAAGATCAGACCACACACTGACCACTTTGCTGTGACGAGCACATCAGCACATCAAGTAGCTTCAGAACCCAAGACGAAGAGGGTAAACCGGGGAGCAGGCGCCGTGCACGAAGATGTAGAGATGCTTAGCAAAGACGACGACAACAACAACAAGCGTATGGAATGAATGAAGTGATGAGCCCAAGGAGCCATTCCAACTACCATGGTGTTATCACCAGGAAGGATAACCCTGCCCCCTCCCGACAAGCATCAGCAACAGAGATCCCAATTGAAGACGGTCACAATTCCACTCCAACCTTCCCGCCGCCACCAGCACCAGGACCACATCACCGTTAGACTCCTACCAACCATAGCACCACTCGCCTGCTGCACCACCGTACATCAGACGACGCCTCCAAGGAGGAAACGACACCCACAACATCGGCGTCGTCCAATTCGAAGGAAAATTTGGGCTTTCACCTAGGACGGTGGGAAGGGGTGGGTGCGATGGGATCTCAACAATGCTTCCATGAAGGTAAGGGTCGCCCAAAAAACGTTGTTACCATTGTTCACATGGGACTAGTGATTTCTCCTGGCCTCAGCTTACACCACCATATCCCTAGCAAGTATCAAAGCCAACACCCACCGAAAGGAGAGGGCTCGTGTGAAGAGCAAGATCTGGCCTTCAAGATTTGATGCGTGAGCACATGAAGCAGCCCCCGCCACCGTCCTACCACTCACACGGCCCAGGGCATCGACCAGCAACCGCGTACGCCATCGGCCGCACGGGTGACGCTGAGACTCTGCTCGAGACGCCTCGCCGCAAGAAATCCTCTGCGCTCGATGCAGGGCGGTGGGTCGTGGGGATTGGTCGAAGTGGCACTATCATACTCCCTCGGATCCATAATAATTATCGCAGTTTTAGTTTAAATTAGTTTAAATTTAAATTAAACTTGTGACACTTTTTTTGATAAACACGTATAACCACCGTGCGAACCATCCAACCTTAGGTTGGTTCTCTCGTGACACTTATATTTTAAATAGGAGGGTGTAGCATATAGAAACAAAATGTAAAGGCACAGCAAACATAGCTTGGCTCTTGTGGTTAGGTCCCTTGTGGTGGAACCAGCCCACCCAGGTTCAAGTCCTAGACTTGACGACTTAAACCTGGGTGTTTGCATTTACCTGGATTTATTTTAGGATTTAATCGGCGCTATGCTTTCAGTGGTAGGTGACGTGCCCGTCAACAGCGAGGCGCCAGTGGTGACTTCGTCAACCTCAAGATATGCCGGCTCAGTCCCTCGGAGGTGCTCATAGGGGTAGGGTGTGCGTGTTTGTGAGCGTCAGCGTTGTAGTGTGTTCTCGGAAAAAAAATGTAAAGGCACAGGAATGGGACACGAAATCTCCGCAGGTGGGAGGTGGATGACGGACCCTTTTCGGCGTTGCGATGCGTCGCTCGTGGCAGATCGGGCAGACGGCGCGTGGAACGCGTGCTGCTTTCGTTTCCATCATTCCATGACTTGCCCAATTTAGCTCTGAGCCCATCGGCATCACCCGGCTCCGACCGTTGCTGACCCGCCGCCGCCGTCCCGTTCCCGCCGTTCGTCCCTGCTATAAAACCTCACCTGCGACGAAGCCCACCCCCGCAAATCGCCGACAAACCCGCACCCTACCAACCCCCACCCACCCCCGGCCACCTTTGGGCGTAAATGGAAGCCGCCCTCAGCGCGCCAAAGCTTAGGGCCGCTCCCATCCGCGCCGCCGCCTCCGGCCGCTCCCCTCTGCCGTCGCGAGTCGTCGCTTCCTCCGCCTCCACCCGTGCTCACCCTCTCCGCTCCCGCCCCAAGGTGCTGTCTGCTCTGTTTATTTCACCTGTCCCCCTATCTGCACCGTTTTCAGAGGAAAAGCTCTGCGCTGCCCACCTGGCCGGATCCGTTTGATTTTGGTCTCCATCCCAGCTTGCTTGGATCACTGATTCTCGGGGCACGAATTCAGAGTTCGATCAGCTGCTCTCTTACACAAAGAGGATTTCTCATCTGCTGTTTGTCTCCAGAACACCGTTCAGGCGCTGGCGCGGGACGAGATGCTGGGTGCGGCGGAGCCGGCGCAGTGGGACGACGCCGCGGCCAGCCAGGGGGTCCGCATCCGCCGGCACCGCCGCCCCACCGCCTCCATGAAGGAGATCGAGGAGGAGATGGGGGCGCCGCGCAACATCCTCGAGAAGATCATCTGGGACAAGGAGATCGAAGTGGCTGAGGTATGCTTTTATTGCTCTCTCATACTTATATTTGGATTGGGTCTTACTTTACTACGGAATACAATGATGGCCCACCCTCTATAAAGAATACAATTATGGTCCTTTCATAGGTCGAAATATGTAAATTTATTGCCAGATTTCAAATATGAAATGACTTGATTGAAATCCATACACATGGATCGCTTGTTTTTGTCAAGAGCCCATACCCTTATATGTAGTCTTAACTGAAAACACTCACAGTGTTACGCCTATAACATTAAAAATCATACAGAGTCCAGATATCCTACACCCAATGGTGTTAAGAGGCTCCTTTTAAACATCCCTAGAAAAGACACCTTTAATGTAGGATCTTCAGTATACGCGTATGATCGAATTAGTGATGAACTAGTATTCAATATTCATGTGCATTAGTGCTTCTGAAGATCATCATCGCAGATCCCTCAGTATGGATTGATTCAGATTCTCTTCACATTAGTGCTTATCAAAGAAAAGCAATAACACACATACAGATGTAGAAGTAATTCGTAAATTTGTACTTGTACGTCCACGTGATACATGGTGAGGTATGAAGGACAACAAGGCCAACTAAGTTACATGATGGCGTCATGATGTTCAACAATATGTTGTAGTTCAACTGTGAAGCACCAAATGGCATACACTTGTACATGCTTCTTATAATGTTAGGGGGGTATGGCTTGTTATATATGATGGGTGTTAATGTTCTTCCACAGGGGCTTGCCAGGAATCCTCTAAAGGAGGTGATTGAGTCTGCAGTGAAGGCTCCTCCTACAAGAGACTTCTATGGTGCTTTGGCAGCAGCTTACAAGCGTAATGGGGTACCAGCGTTGATTGCTGAGGTCAAGAAGGCATCACCAAGTAGGGGCGTGATCAGGGAGAACTTTGATCCTGTGAGTTCTGGTCTCCTTCATAGCTGCCATGAGCTCTGGTAATTTCAGAGATAGTTAAATAATTAGTTTGGAAAATTGTTGTAGGTTGAAATTGCTCAAGCTTATGAAAAGCATGGAGCTGCTTGCTTGAGCATCTTGACTGATGAGAAGTACTTTCAGGTTCGTCGTTTGAAACTGTATCTGTGTCTTGCGATCTTAGATGTTGTATTTGCTGAGCAAGCTAAAAATGTATTTGATTCTACAGGGAAGTTTTGAGAATCTTCGGAAGGTGCGCAAAGCAGGAGTGAAGGTAATGATAGATGGATAAACTTTACATGTGTAGAGGATTGTTCTGGGTTGCCATTTTTTCTCATTGTACCGTTGTATCTATTGTTAATGTAGTGCCCCCTTCTATGCAAAGAGTTTGTCATTGATGAATGGCAGATCTATTATGCCCGCTCGATTGGTGCTGATGCAGTTCTACTCATTGCTGCTGTACTAACTGATATGGACTTGAAATATTTGCTCCGGATATGCAAGGAGTTGGGATTGACAGCTCTTATTGAGGTTTCACATATCCTTCATTTTGTCTTTATTGATGTACTCCTTCCATATGATTTGATCTTTAGTCTGCAGAAAACTAAGTTTCTCTCTGATTTTAGGTCCATGATGAAAATGAGATGGAGCGTGTCCTGAGGATAGATGATGTTCAGCTTATTGGCATTAACAACCGCAGCCTTGGTATGAGATTCTTCTAGTGCTCATTTCATTCAGTAGTTGAGTAAACGTACTGCTATGTTAAGTATGTTATTTTTATTCTAGAATTTTGATGCCACATTTGCATTTATCTGAGTCAAGAACTGTCCCTTGTACGGCTTATAATCGTTTTTCTTATTATGTCGAAATTTATTTATGATGCAGAAACATTTATAGTGGATACTTCGAACACGAAGACGTTGTTGGAGAAGCATGGCAATGCTATCAGGGAGAAGGGAATATTGGTAATTTCTGATGCTAATGTGTGACTTCTTTTTGTCAAGTTTTATATGCATGTATGTGCTTTGACTGAAGAAAAAACATTCGGTAGTCCCTTAATATTTGTGCTCTAATTGGAAGGCATGACTGAATGTTCGCAGGCATACAGTAATTAACTTCTTCAAAAAACTTTATATGACATCAAAGCCCTTAAATGTCGTATTTGTTTAAGTCTGTTGAACCCATAAACATCCAGTCACTTGGATTACTGTCTGAATGTATTTGGAAGACAAGTTTTACAGTAAAAGTAAAACAGGAACTATTATGCCACCCTGACCAAACTCTACACAGTTATCTTGGTATTATCTGAAGTTCTATCGTTGTTGTCATGCTGAATGTTGCATGCCCCTTCAAGTCAGACATATATCCGCTTCTTTTGTTGCAAGGGCCATTCTACTTTGTCATGTCAAATGCTCATTGTTGGTTTTTTGCTGAACTATTTCCCCAACCTTTATGTATTTTCAGGTTGTTGGTGAATCTGGGCTATTCAACCCAGACGACGTTGCTTATGTGCAGAATGCTGGCGTCTCTGCTGTAAGTCACCAGATTGCTTTTGGATTACTGAAACTTTTCATGCATGATTTTGAAAAGCATTATTTTTTTCTTCCAATGTCATCAGTTTTGTCCCATAAAATATAAATGCTATCAAAAAACCGTGAGATTTAGTCGGATATAAATGATAGCTTTACCGAAAGGACAGCTTATATTTGCTTCTCTAGTTATTTTAATTCTTTGACTGCCTTGAACCTCATTTGACACAAGCGTGTATGTCGACAATGTAGGTTTTGGTAGGAGAATCCTTGGTGAAGCAAGAAGACCCTGGGCGAGCCATCGCTGGGCTCTTTGGGAAGGAACTTTTGCATTGAAGCAACTAGATCGGGCTTGTTTTGGCTGTAGGCTAGAATTTAGTAGCTGCCAGGCCACCCGCGTGAAGAATAATGCTCTCTTGATTCCTTCCGGATGTGCAATAAACATGTGATTTTCTGATGCGGGAAATAAGCATATGATCTATTACTGTAGGTGTTCTAGGTACAAAGAAAGATGAAGTTTGCCGTTTTACCTTGAATGAAACATCTCTTCAGAGTAATATGTAACTATCTGCTGCTCCAATCTTGCAATGGAGCCACAACTTAACATGTTTGTTTTTCAGTTTTGGTTGGGGTGCGCTGGCCAGAGCTGTGGTGCAACGCAATGTCGACGCTTGAGAAACCCAGCGGCAAGCTGCTGAGAACTCCCCCACAAAAGATTAATTTAATATCATGCACCCGTAGGCTACAATATCAGATATTAAACTGATAAGAACAGATACTACACTTGATCTTAGCCAGAGGCCAAGAAAGGTATGATTTGTCCGGTGCCCTGGAATAACAACATAGACATGACCGCTGCCAACTGTTAAGCACTGGTAACTTCAATGTGACACTCTCAGGCAGGAAACATTCACATACACGTTACACTAATTAACTGAAACAATAGACACGACCACCACCAGGTGAAGCAATGTAGATTGTCTTGTAGATAAGGTGATAACATCTTCTGAGAACTCCACGCCATTGGAATCAGAGTTGCTTTGAATTAAGAATGCTGATCTCAATATGGCTCCATCAAATCTGCACAAACAAGACAGAAGTTCAGATACCAGAGAAGAATTTTGTACACAGATCGATTCAACAGTTTACGAGCTAAACGGAATAAGTTACATAGGTCTTATATTAGGATAGATAAGCATTAGCGGAATAGCATTAGCTCCATTTGTGATGTTGATCTCAACTGAAATTGAAACATGTGACTGCAAAGACTTGCTTTTCCATTTGGAACACATAGCCAGACGGAAGCATGTAAAGTAACACATTTACATGTCTTTCTCACGTCAACTCTATTAGGTGGCTCCAGTAAACGAATGCATTAATCTGACATATAACGTGAGTAAACTATGTTCACACCCTTTTTTATGTTCTGCAGCGCAGCACTAGAGTCTTAACTAGTTAACAAAAAATAAATAGTCCTGGAAATATTAGGTACTGCTAAATTGGTAGTTTCCTGTTAAGGATATCAGCTTCAAAGATAACATAGAACTTCTAACTTAAATCTAGGAAGGAGACTACGAGACATGTCAGACGGGTCTTGGTTAGTCACAATCAACAAATCATAGATTTGCTATTCAGAGCGGTGACTCGTTTATGCTGTTATTTGTCACCATACCCATTAGGCAGATTTATTTCGAAACAGAATCAGAGGTAGAAAACTGATAATGTGATCATTGCAAAAAATTGCAATCCTACTCCAAAGGTAAATTGAATTTATACTTGCATTCCTACTCCATTAACTTGACCATAGAATTATTCCTCTAAAATAATTGTTGCAACCTACTGATTAGTATTTTTTCTGATTCTATGAGGCCTACAATAATAGTGATGAGCTAAGTGAAAGATCTTGTCTCATGGTTCTTCTAAAAGAGAATTTGGAACAAACAAGACAAAAAAAAAATCACAATTATTACCCTGAGCTTGATTAGCTTTCCCACAGGCACAAGAAAAATAATAGATACTAAATCATGTAAATAAGAATGTCCAAGTGCAACAATGAACTATCAAGGATTAGACAGGCTGTGTGGTAACTACGAAGGGAAATACATAACTAGGACACATTCAAAAGGTTACCACTTTATATTGTCGGGAAGACAACAACAATGGTGGGAAGAATTTTGGGTCCAAAGTGTACACATATTCAAGAGCTCACGAGCTAAAAGGAACATATTATAGGTCTTATAATGGGCTAGGTATACAGGGACTGAAAATGGAGGACGAGCTCCATATAGCTCTTTAATTTGATTTTTTTTAAGAAATCATAGTTCTAAGTTCTAAAAAAACCTGTACGCAATCATTGATGTATACTATAAGGGTGCAAAATGTCAATGCAAAATACTATGTACTCTAGGCTACACAAAAATGAAAAAAAGTGTGGATCTGAGAATAGTGAACAGTACACATTTTCAAAACTCCATAATTTGTCAGATATTGTTATTTTTATGTAGCCCAAAATACCTAGGATTTTGCACTAAGATTTTGCACGTCTATATTCTACATCATTGACTATCTACAGATTTTTTTCAGATTTTCAGGAGCCATTTGTCCACACCTGCTACTCCGCTAGGTATAACAGTATCAAGAGCATTACGAGAACAACTTCTGTCCCGTAGGTGATATTGATCTCAACTGGAATTGAATACATGACTGCAAAGTCACACTTTTCTGTGTCTAGCACTGTAATTTGCAATCCATGTTGGAACACATAGCCAGACTCATGTACACAATAGGAAAAGAGCCCTGGAAATCGTAGGTCATGCTAACTTAGTTGCTTCATGCCGAGTAGCATAACAAACTTCTAGGTGTGTTTCATAGGGAAAAAAAATCAAACTTAGGTCACGAAAGGAAATTTATCAGGAAGTCATAATACCCACAGTGTGTAATTGATACATGTGAAGCATAGAACTGATCCTATGAGGCTAATTCAAATAAAACAGCTAGTGAGCACACACTATTCTTGCTATTCAGATCAGTGACTTGGGGTGAAAGCACCGGTTAGGCAGATTTATTTCAAAAGCAACATCACGGCAAAAAAAATGAAGTGGACAAGGAGTCGTGCTTGAGTGTAATGAATTATGCTAAGTGAAACACTTCAAAGGTAAACTGAATCTATAATTGCATTCCTTCTCCTTCACCCCTACAATACAGCTATCCTAAAAATAATGCAACCTAGTATTTTTGTGATAGAATAATAGTGGATGCACAAGCTATGTGAAAGATCTTCTCCCTTTCCAGGTTCTCTTAAAAGAGCATTTAGACCAAACAAGAAAAGGAAACAGAATTATGCTCCTCAGCTAGATTAGCTTTCCCACAAACACAAGAAAAATAACCACAAGTAAATTATGTAAACAAGAACGACAAATTGCAATGATGAACTATTTAAGACAAGTTGTGTGATAACTTTGAAAGGAAGGACATAACTAGAATGCAGTAAAAGTTTACCATTTCATATTGTTGGTGAAGACAAAAACGATGGCGGGAAGTTGGTATATATGCGCGTCCTGGACAAGGCTAACCCAAAAGGTTCCACACAAACCCTCTCAAGCTGCAATTTCTTGACATCCATGGAAAAATATTCCAATTCCAAGTCTGCCATCTTCAAAGATGAGCCTACGCGTCGTCCTGGGGCATCAGCACTTACTAGGAGAAAGTACCTCTCTGTTGAAGCTTTGATATTATGCAGACACCCAGAACCTAGTGCAATTGCCTTCACCATCTGCCACTGACTGGACCTCTTGCCTTTGTTTTGTCTAATGGTATAACAGAGGTCACGTTTGCCACCTCCAGGTTCATCGCGTATACCGAACAACCCAAGCTTGCCTTCCCCTGCCTCCAGAATGGCTACTCCGAACGTACTCCATCCTTTGGATGGGAGGTCAGCAATGTAGAACTCCATCCTCCGGGTGTCAAGCACGAGTAACTCTTTCCTTTTAATCATGGTAGACTCCCAGTAGAAGCAGCCATAAGCGTAATGGCGTCTGAGAAACATAGGGTCCAGTGGTGAATTCGATGGTGAATTCACGGTCGACTCACCCCTCCCGCGGAACAATTCACGCCAGCCCTTGCACGCCGAGGCTCGCCATTGTCCCGTGCTCGAAGAGAAAACGAAGGTGGCCAGCTTAGTTTCACTGTGTACCACGCAGATGACTGTGAATGCTGTCGCTGCCTCGTCCTTGCCGAGGGGCGCGAGGCAAGGCTCGCACCAGGGCATGCGTGCCACGGGTGCCGGACGGCACACCGAAGCGGCCAGGGCGTCGGGAACCGAGGGGAGCGCGATGTACCGGCGGTGCAAGGGGTCGCACACCACGAGCTCCTTGAAGACCGGGGAATGCGCATCTTCTCCGTGGTCGCGGGCGAGGAGGACGCGGCCGTCGCGGATTTCCTGGACGATCCAGCCGCAGTGGGCTGGCAGGAAGGAGAAGGTGAAGTCGGCGGCGGCGGCGAACGAGCTGGCGGCCGGCGCGGAGGGGTGGGGCGGGAGGGCGGCGTGGAAGCCTTCGAGGTCGAGGAAGCCGAGTAGGGGCGGGGCGTGGACGCGGCAGAAGCGGCGGAGGAAGGAGCCGTCGGTGACGAGGCGGCGGAAGGTGGTGCAGACGGCGGAGGTGCGGGCGATGTCTTCTGGGGCCGGCAGTCGGAGAAAAATCTGCGCCAGCAGGTGGCTCGGGATCTCCGGCAGCTCCAGTGTCATTTCCTGCCCGGTCGACGGAGGAACGGGGCGGCGGAGGGCGGCGGAGTTCGCCGCCGGGAACCCCTCTTTTCAGATGCCGCCGGAAACCCTCGACGAGACTGGACTGGAAGAGGATGGGTCGGACTAGGGAAGTTTTTTTTTCTTTGTTTTGTGTACTGGCAAATGGGCCTTGCAAGGCCTGTTGAGGATACGTCAAAGTCAAAACTAATTCATATTCAAAAACATTCCTAAAGAAAAGGAAATACATTTGTGCTTACAAGCATGGGAGAATGTTATTTCTATCCAGGGCCGGCCCATAAGGCGGGGCAACGGGGCGACCACCCTGGGCCCTCGCGAGGCAGGGGCCCTGGCCCAGGTAGTAGTTCTGTATATGATAACTTGTATCGTGCACTCTCGCAGGAGGAGTGGTGGCTGAGGAAAACCCTAAAACTCTAGGTGCTAGGACTGTCGTCGTTGGAGAGAACCATGGCACGACAGAGATCGAGGATGCGCTGATGATGACCCACAAGTATAGGGATGTATCGTAGTACTTTCGATAAATAAAAGTGTCGAACCCAACGAGAGACAGAAGGTGTTGATGAGCGGTTTCAATGAAGGATTTTCTGTAAACACTAGCAAACGGGTTTTCAGGGGTATTTGATATTGCAAATAAATAAAATGCGAGTAAATAAAAGGCGGCAATAATAATGGCAGCAAGTGGCCCAATTCTTTTTAGCACAAAGGACAAGCCGGTTGTTCTACTTAGGGCATCTCCAACGGGGCGACGCAAATGGACGTTTTTCATCTGTTTGCGTCTGCGCGAACAAAAACGCACTCCAGCGGCTAGACGCAAAACGTCCGCAGCGTCCGTCCTGACGCAAACGTGGACCAAATATGCGTCAGGAATGCGTCTGTGCGGACACGTCCGCGCGTCCGTTTGGGCTGCATGGTCTGCTCTCTCATCCTTTAATGCAGGGAGGACCCATGTGGTGGCCATTCCTAGCCACACAAATGAAATCTTTCCCTCTCTCTCCTCTCTAATCATGCATGCGGTCAAAAAAATGCGTCCCTGCCGCTGGAGAAGGGACATACGCATGCGGACATGTGGACGTTTTTTATGTCCGTGCCTGACGCAAACGGACATTAAAATGCGTCGTGCCGCTGGAGATGCCTTATATCGACCAAACGTTCCCGAGGACACACGGGAGGTTTTATGTCAAGTGCTTTCACATCCCATCCGTGAATAATCTCTATTGGTATGGTAAGTGTTGTGTGGGTGAACTTATGCTAATGCACTACCCTTACTAGGATAATACATACTTGTGATTAAACCCCTTGCAAGCATCCGCAACTACAAGAAGGTAATTAAGATAAAATCTAACTACAGCCTTAAACTCTGAGATCCTACGCACCCTCATGCAATGGTTTCCTAACTGGGGTTCAGGTTTCTGTCGCTCCGGCAACCCCGCAATTAGTAGCCAAATACACGATGCATTCCCCTAGGTCCATGAAGGCGAAGTATCATGTAGTCGACGTTCACATGATACCACTAGAAGAATAACACCACAACTTAAATATCATATCAATACATATTACTCACATAGCTCCACTACCAACACAAGACTTCTCCCATGTCCTAAAGAACTAAAAGAACTACTCACGGGACAATATATGGAACATGATCAGTGGGTATATAATGATGAATAACAATCTGGACATAAACCTTAATCCGATGGTTTCACTCAATAGCATCAAATACAACAAGTAATCAATACCGGGAGAGTTTCCCCTTCGAAATATGCGAGGTACAGCCCAAATAGTTACAGCGGGACGGGGTGGAGACGGCGGTGATGATGGTGCTGATGGTGGAGATGATGAGGATGATGATCACGACGAAGTCCAGCTCGATGACGGTGGCGATGGCGACGATTTCCCCCTTCGGGAGGGAATTTCCCCCGGTAGATTCCTATCTGCCGGAGAGCTTTTCTCTCTCTGGTGTTTTCCGCCTCGTAGCGGCGGCGGAATATTTCTGCGAGCTGCCCCCTGATCTTAGGTTTTCGTGGGGATGATATACGTGAAAGGGCGGCGTCAGATGTGGGCCAGGGCGGCGCCGCGCCTGGGCATTGTATTGCCCAATGGTGGCCCCCCTCAGGTCCTCCTTCTGGCTATCTCCGTCATCCGGGAAAATAAGATCTTCGTGAAAGTTTCTGGAATTTTCTGATCTTCCGAAGTGCGGTACCCTGATGACCACTTTTCCAGCAGAATTCCAGCTCCGGCAGCAAATCCCGTGAAAATCATCAAACATGCAAAAATAGATAAATAACATAAGTATCATGTCTAAATATGAAATATATCAATAAATAATAGTAGATTATAATACAAAATAGTGATGCAAATTGGACGTATCAACTCCCCCAAGCTTAGACCTCGCTTGTCCCTAAGCGAAAGCTGAGCTCAGTAAACCGGACCACAAGTTTATGGAGTGAAGTGTCGATAACAAAATACGAACAAGAAGCATCACACTCACCAACAGACAAGCTATCATATACAGCAACATCCTCAAATATGATCCACTTGCAATGAATAAGGAATCAACACATAGGAGTATGTAAAGGAAATCATAATTGGCATGGCAAACCTTTTGTTCTTCGTCAGAGAACAATTAACAACTAATAAATTTTCACATACCGTAATGCTCAATTATTGCATCCTCTTTTCATTCATAGATGGCTTTCAACATTGTATTCATTTGGGTAGAAACATTGTGCTGCACAAGTAAGATTAAAAAGACAATTGCATACATCAACATTCATAGATGATTGAATCACAACGGTTCACATGCTTGCTTTGAGATAGAAGTAATAGGTGCACTGACTCAACAAGAAAGTAAAAGAATGGCCCTTCATAGAGGGAAGCAAAGATTAAACATGTGCTAGAGCTTTTTGTTTGCAAAACTGAATAAAAGATTGCTTTGAGAGGTGGCTGCTTTTGTCAACGAATAGGTATAAGTATTTTTCTCATCTTCCATACTAAACAAGTTTGAGAGCGGTTTCGAAATATTTGGGAGAAGCCTCTTTTTATTCATGCTATTTATAAAACCGTGACACTCCTCCCATCCATTGCTTACACATACCATGGCTAGCCGAATCCTCGGGTGCCGACCAACAATCAAAAACCATGGAGGAGTGCCACTTTCTTATACTTTCCTATTTTCTTCCCCTTTTGGAAGTTGTTGTCAAACCAGCTCTTCTTCTTTTTATATCTATCATTTTTTTATTAACAAGCGAGATGAAGCTCACCAGTCTTGCTATACTTAGTAAAGTATGGAAGACGACAATAATAACTTTCACATCCTCATGAGCTAAAAACATAAACACAAAATGAGATGTAGTTGAAGGTTTTAAAGGTAGCACACGAAAAATTACTTGGAGTGGCAGTGAAATACCACATATATGTAGATATGGTGGACACAAATGGCATGAGTATTTTGGTTGGGATTTGGATGCATGAGAAGTATTTCCTCTCAATACAGGCATTTGGCTAGCAAGGCTGGGTAGCAAGCATATGAATATAAGTGAAACAAGCAAATATACATGTATCAAAAAGCAATTCAAATAACTCATCTTGAAAGTACAAACAATCTTGATTTGAGAATACCAAGCTTTTGAGCCAATCAAGAAATAAAGAATATGAATAATATATCTGCATGTACATTTTTCTTTTTCTCTTCGATCTTCAAAAAAATGTTGCTACTGACCAATAATAGATTTGCCAAAGCCAATAAGATGTAATCAATACTCCCAAAATGATACCAACACCAATTAGCAAGAATGATCACACCGCTGAAATTGCAAACTAAAATAAAGTGTGCATAAAGTAAATAAGAAGACTTCTCATTAATAATTCATATAGGCGACTCACGCCAAGGGATACAATGAGACAAAATAAAAGAGCGATACCTCCAATCCGCAAACTATCCTATATGACAACCACTTTATTCATGATATGACTCGAATAAAAATAAAGATAAAGGTGATAGTGATACCGCGACACTCCCCCAAGCTTGGAACAAGCCAAGGGGATGCCTATACCGAAGACAATCACTCCTCAGGTGACATAGGAATCCCCAATGGGCCTGCCGAAGATAGTACCCGGGTTT
>NC_061508.1:120219395-120335902 GCF_022539505.1 Lolium rigidum
AACCTCAATGTGACTCTGTTAAAACCTTGTTTTGGGTAGAGATGATTTGATCTAAGGGGGTTAGATCAATTGGAACTAATAATCAACACAATAACACTTTACTCAATGATCAACTACCTGATCTTATTAAATATCACAACATGATAATCCTTGCCACAACATATGAACATCCATTTAATTGGAACTCAAGTAACAATAATTAGGAGTAACTATTCCTAACTTATCTTTTCCATGTCTGGAACTAATCCTTGATCCTACCATGAACCTCATGGTATTCATTCTACTTTAATCTTGAAAACAAGACAAGGAGATCCAACTAAGGAATATAATTCTTCTTTAGTTCAAATTATTATACATCAAAACCAGAGAGGTGAGAGCTCTATATTATTAGAGAAGCAATAACAAACCTTGAGCTAGACCTTGGATATACATCCAAGTATTCAAATCATCATCTTTAAGAGGAACCCTAGGATATTATTCAAGACATTCCTAGAGAGAGAAACCATTTATGTTAAACAAAGATATTGATGATCACATCAATCCCTATGAGCCTAACCTGAAGTTAGTATTAAATTCCTTTCCAAAATGAGAGAGACCAATCATGCAAAACATAGCTTTATCTATTTAAGAATAAAGGACAACCATTAAACTAGAGTATTAGGAATACACCATAAACCCAAGAATAACTATGCCTATGAGAGAGAGCTCAACCTATGGTGATACACTCAAGACTAGTTTAGGCAACACTTGGTCTTGAGGGAGAGAACTAGCCATATACCCAGATGATTAAATCATCATTCATTGAGAAGAACTCTAAGTGGATATCTCAGGCAGTCTCCTGGGATATAAACTTTTGAGGCAACCATAGTAGTTCCATCCTAGAAAGTAAAATAGAAGTGATATATCCTAGTTGATCAAGACAATACTTGATCATGGAAGTGAAACCCATTCCATTAGAAATACTTTAGGAAGCTAAACCTTGATCATTATAAATCGACTAAGGATCATAAACCTTAGAATTTGAGGTAGGAAATATTAAAGAACAAGATGATCATGTCTAATACATGATCATACTTTAGAGAAATGTGAGGCTAAGATAAACCCTAATATTATGGGAAGATATCAACCCTTCCATAAAATAACAAGGGAACCACTAGCAAACCTAAAACCATTTCCAATATATTAAGTTAAGAAACAACTGAATAGCAACAAACCTTGTATGGTTCAGCCCCTATAACAATCCAAATGATCTTGGATTGAATCATCCTATTAGTGGTGAGGAAGAGCAACCCTAGATAATTCAACAAGAGGTCCACCTACATTTTAAACCAATGCCCTATCCCAACTTTAACTTATGTATCACATGGGGATCACAAGTATAATCCTAGAACCATGCCTAAGCTTGTATATGAGTAAGGGGAATTATTTAGTCAACCCCGAAATGAATCAAAATAACAAATAAACCTATCTTACAAGCCATGCCCATGTGGGTGCCACTAACTTGTGTTCCCAAATAAATAGTAGTCTCATGTGAGGAATAAGATCCACCTTAACCATATTAAAATCGGGGTTTAGAAGATGACAATAATACTTCAAAATAACCTTAAACAATTCTCCAAATCCTTATCAATCATGAGCACATGAAATAATGTCATAAGAATATATTCTCCAATAAGAAACTAAGCAATGAGATCACCATACCCTAATCAATGCTTGAAAGATAAAATAAGGTAAATATATCATCTATTATTATTCAAAAGTATTATAAAAACATGTGGAATCTCAAAATAAAATAGAATGGAAACTATATATGTTGGTATACCCATTCAAAAATAATATATATGAAAAACTTATCACTACATTAGAAATTAAAAAAGAGCATGTCTCAAGTTGTAATTAGTCTTTTGGAGAAAATTGATATACCAAATTAATTACAAATACCCACAAACAGAAATCGAATTCCAAATATGAATTCAATCAATGCAACTAAAAAACAGAATAAATAGAAAAAGAAGAGGAGAAGGCTTACCGGATTACCTGGCCATGTAGCCCACCAGCACAGCCCAGAGGAGTCCAACAGCAGCCCATCCACGCCAAACCAACCCAGCCCAGAATAACGATTCATGGAGGGGGTCGTCTTCGTTCTCCTTCTCCGCATGAACGCCACCGAGACGGCGTGTGGGAATTCGCCGGCCACGTCCTCGTCGCCGATAAGGACGCGTCGGATGCGAGCGTCGTCCCCAGAGCCCTAGAGAATTGCCGTGGAGTCCGCAGCCAGTAGGATCATCAAGATTCGGGCGTTGAAAAACCCTAGCTGCACCGCCACCGTATCCTGGCCGCTCG
Source organism: Lolium rigidum (assembly GCF_022539505.1). Classification (NCBI taxonomy): domain Eukaryota; kingdom Viridiplantae; phylum Streptophyta; class Magnoliopsida; order Poales; family Poaceae; genus Lolium; species Lolium rigidum. Next base: position 120,221,739 of record NC_061508.1, read on the forward strand.
TCGCCGACGCTCGTCGTCGTTCCAGGCCACCCCGTGGTCTATAAAGCCACCAGGATGACCGCCGTGCTGTCCTTGTTCGTCTCCTCCCTTCCAATTCCTCTCATTCATTCCCTATCCGTGGCAATAGTCCGCCGCTACCGCCGGCGTCGGAGAAGAAGCGGACGACTAGAGTCGCCCCAACATCCGTGCGAGGTCGAGGAGGTGCGCCCGACGTGTACAGCGTCTGGTAGAAGCCTAGCATCAAGGGGAGATCGGAGCTGGGCCAATTTCACCGTTCCCTTTCTCCGGTCATCCTCGGTATTCTCGAAATCGAGCTCGCCACCATCGCCAATCCTCCTCATCGACCATCCTATCATCATCAGGGTGAGTAGACGCACTCAGAGACTCCTTAATTGTGCAATTTCATCAACCTTAGCATGCGATTCGTGCACTCGCCGGAGTTGCGCCGCCACGTACGCATTCGACGGTGATGCTCCGGTCATCTATTCGAGTAATAAACACCACCATCGGACTCGGAGTGAAGAGGGGGTCCGAAAAATACTAGTCACGCATCCCGATAGGCCTTAAACCGGCGGCGCGGCCGTTTTCTGGTCGCCGGCGTCAAGCCGCCGGCGAGACCGACGTGTCCAGTGGGTCCCCCACGAGGCCTTTGACCAGTCTTTGCCCATGTGGCATCTGACCTGGCCTTGTCCCCACATGTCTGTGACTTGAGGTAAAACCCGAACCGGTACAAACTGTATTTCTCTTTAAATTTCAATTCCAGAAAAATGCTGTAACTTAGCAAAAATAAATAAAATTCATTATAACTCAGAAAAATACAAATGAGATATCAAAATGTTCCTAAAAATAAAATCTATCCAAGAAAAATATAATATAGGATTTTTATTTTTAATAAAAATTTAATTATTTTAGACTCATTAAATAAACCTTTTCTTTTATCCTAAATTCAATTAAAATTCAATAATTAGGAAAACTTCCTAAAATAGTAAAAAACCAATAATTAAAATAAAGAAAACATTAAAAACTAATTTTCTTTATTTTTTAAATAATAAATCCTTATTAGAAGGATTTAAACTCTGATTTATAATTACCTTAATTATTAATTCATTAAAAATAATAAAATGCCAAATTCAATATTATTTTTAATTCAAAGTTATTAATAACTTCAACTTTTTATGGAAGTTATTAATGATAGAACTATATGGTAATTAGGAAACCCTAATTCCTTAGTAAATGATATTACAACCTTATCATTCCATGTGAAACTTAAAACCCTAACCCAATTAGGAACCCTAGTTCCATTAATCAATATAAACCCTAAATGGTTTCCAAACCTAAACCCTTAGTAACATGTGATTATGTTACTTCATTAGTAAACATAGATTCATATCTAGCAACTAAATACTAGTTCAAATCCACATAAAAAAAATATGGGAACCCTATCACTACTAAATAGCATCCCATGTGTTCATCATCATCAGACCTAAACAATTCCGTAGGGTCAACCAAGTGTAAACCCTAGATCCTATTACCAAAGTCATCATCCTTGTTTATTCCTACTTAGCATCACACCAATGTGATGAACCTCAGGTGCAACTATGCCAAACCCTGAGCATTACCTACCCATATTCCACTAAACCCTACTATTATTGGATATTTATCAACCATCATATTCAGGAGCCAATTACTCCTTACCTAATAGAACCAACAGTAAAACCTAGACCACTTCAACCTTAATTGCAATACTTCTTATTATTTAAGAAGTATGTTCTTCAAAAGTTATTCTTTTTAAGAAAATAAAGAATCATTATCAACCCTGCTTATAAGAATCTAAAAACCCTAGCTAGCAATCACCGAGCAAGATGAATCAACCTTGATAGCAACCATGGATAATTAATTGCTTAAGTTGCTCATGCTTAAGTAAAACCAATCAAGCCTAGTTGCTCGATGAATCCAACTATGTTGTGATCCATCTAATACTTACTCCGTAAACTAAATGAAACCATAGTCAACCATAGAACCCCATCAACCTAATTATCATACTTGTTCTTTATTATAGAACATGTTCTTCAAAAGTTATTCTTTTAAGGTATATGATAATTAACCATTAACCATGCCATATAATACTAAAACTGACCACTGTTCTTTACTTGTTAACATTATGCCAATTATCATTCTTTGTATGCTCAATTGATTACTATGCTTTATCATATAACTTGTACATGATACCAAGTAATCAAACCTTAATAAGAACCTTGTTTGGGAATCACTCTAAAAGTGCAACACACCCTGAATTTATCATCACAACTCACTAATCCTAAATCCTCGGGGTTAGGTCACGCTTAGAGCGATTGCATCTCATTATTATGCATTATTGCATTCTTGCCAATCTTTTAAACATCGTCCTTACGGACGATGATGTTATTTCAGAAGTTGGAGTTACTACGTATCGAAGACCTTGTCTGCATAATCTTGCAGTCAAGAAAGGCAAGTTCATCGCTTGCTCATGTCATTTGAGTATTTTTATCAAATTACTTGCAAAGTACTATGATTATCACTATTGCATAAAAACCAAAACCACTATTTTCATAACTATGAATATGACTATGTGGTGGGCAATGGAACCATGGATTGTGTTGATATGGTGGAGGTTCCATTGCAAGGGTTAATATCCATCTAGGATTAAACAACAAATGTCGCCGAGTGATTCTTGTGCCGTAATACCCGTGTTAACCATAAGATCCGGAGTGGGACGGAGTAGTCAAAAGTGTTTCCACCTCTCGTTCATCAACGGATGCGCTTTACCGTAGTACACTTGTAATCCAAGGGGGCAAGCTGGTGAGGCTGGGGAGTCCTAAGTCCCCACGGCATAGTCCGTAGTACACTTGTCGCCCGAAGGAGCAAGATGGTGAGGGCTGGGGAGTCCTAAGTCCCCACGGTATTGCGGTCTAGGATGGGTTGCAGCCACCGGCGTAGGAGTGTATGGTAGAGCCCAGCACTCGTTGTCGTGGTCGGGGTCCACCCTGAAATACGGGAATAATGGGACCGACGTGGACCCAGGGTCGGCGCATGCAACAACGGGTGGGTGTTCGAGGTAGCGGAGGAACATGATTGGCTAGACCTTATACCGGGCCTCACACCATAGGAAGTGTGGACGGGAAGATCACCCGGTTGGCACCAAGGTTAAGATCTCTTATGGGTAAAGCAACACACCTCTGCAGAGTGTAAAGAACCGTGACCCGTCACTCCCTGTTCCGGGATATGGAACTGCGAACGCGGCCGGAAAGGAGCTCCATGAAGTTCTAGTAAACCGGTGAAGGCTGACGGACATAGTTCTTCTGAATAAAAGCAACCTTTGGAAGAAATGGTTATGAAAACTTGCATTGGTATTAGACTTTCTGGTCTAATGCCGTAGCTAGTGCATTAAACACCTCTTTCCTATAATGAACTTGTTGAGTACGCTCGTACTCATCCCACTCTTAAATCCTCTGCTTAGATATGGAGGCATCGAAGGAGGATCTACAGTGCAACTTGAAGATCGAGGAGTCAACAACTACTTCAAGGGACAGGAACCTGTCAGAAAAGGCAGATACCATATCCAACAAGGAGAAACCTAGATTAGCAATAGAAAGGAACTAGCTTCCTAAACTTAGCTCCTATTTAGCTAGAATCTATTCATAGCCCCGAGTAGCTAGTTAAATACTCTACAAATAGAGTTTGTGTTAGGATTAGACTACGAGTCGTTCTTCCGGAGTTTATTTGCGAGTTTACCTCATTGTAAAGTAGGAGGCTGTGTGGATCTTTTGTAAAGAGTCAGTGTTGTAATTCTATAGACATGCCTTGGACCCGCATATGTTTCTGTTGTACCACTCTGAGCGATATAATACTAGTGGAACAGTGTTTCATTGGTGTTATATCAGACTTGCATACTACACCATGCAGTGGTATGCCGGGTCACCACAGTTGGTATCAGAGCCAATGCTTTGACCTTAGGATTAAAACCCTTTAAAGGAGACCCATAGGTTTGGTAGTGTCTATAGGAAGTTGTCTTAGATAAACCAAATATTCTTATGACTTGAGATGGATATTCACTTGAGAATAATCCTGACACACTTGAGTCAACATTTCTTACATATCCTTCCAAAGTTAGTTAGTTAATCCCAATTATGTAGTACACCATTGAAGTCCTTAAAACAATAGATGAGTAGATCACGGTTGGTATACAATACATGGTAGTCCAAAGAGAGGATACAACCATAAGAAAGATATCCTAGTGGAAGATGTGTACCAATATATGTTATGATTAAGTAAGAGTTATCCAGACTGGTAATAGGAGTTATATCAATTGATGAAGATAATTAAGATATCCTAATAGAAGATGTAGACCAAGTTAAGTAATGAGTAAGTAAAATTTATCTAAACTTGTGAAACAACTGATAGTAAGTGATAACTATGAGTCATATGAGGTAGTATAAACCATGTTGAGTCAAACATGGGAGGTAAGGAAGAGTGATGGGAATAAAATATGTTTACATATATGGTAGGGATAGTAATCATATAACATTCACCTAAGAATCGTTATGTGATGGATGATGAACATCTAAAGTATTTAGGAGGAATACAATCGAAGCCAAGTGCTAAACAATAGTGCAAGAATTGTGTTCCCAACACTATGGGAAGTGTGCCAAGCACATCATGACCATAGGTTTATGATAGAAACACTTGAAAATATAGGAGCTATATCCTAATAAATAGGTGTTTAGAGTAGACATGATAGAACTTAGAGATACCATGTGAGGTAGTCCTCAACAAAATGGAAGTTAAGTAGTACTTCCAGAGAAAATTAGGTTAACCTTAACTATCCTAGACCACTTTGTTTCAAGTTTATCTCATTGCAATTGTGCAATTCAGGTAAATGTCAAGACAAATAGTAGAGTCCCCTATATTCGTGCTAAGTATCACGATATAAACCTATCTTATGTGGTGTTATATACTACACATCTCAGCCTGATGTTTAGAAATGCCATACTCAACTATTATATTCAGGCTTATGATGATGTGCATTATAAGCACAAAGCTGAATCTTCTTGGATTTTATTGGATTTTCATTGTTTGACTAGATCCATACATGAAGTTTGACTTTGATATGCAAATGCATATTGCTATATCAAGTTCTTACTTGATGCTATAGATCTAGAGGGTAATGGTATTCGTGTGAGGAAGTGACGAATTCTGAAGAATGTGAAGACAAGATGAAGGTTCATCAGAATAAGGAAGAAAAGTTGTGGGAAGCAACCACAATACTCTGAAGGAAGTGCACATCAAGAATCATGCTTTACCTCAACAGAGGAGTACTTTAGTACATAGGAAGCATGAAGGTGAGAAATATGATGACTGTGGAGCAGTAGAAGTAGAACCATAGTCATTATGGAAGAGGGAATGCATGGGAAATCACTTAGAATACTATATTCATAGTGTCAGCAAGTGGTTTTCTTGCAAAATAAACCCTGAATGAAGGAAGATGATATATGAAACCATAGCGAGACATAAGAAGACCATAGTCGATATCGGAAGACCACAATTGATATAAGATCAATACTGCGAGATGGAGTAGAAGATGTCTCGTCCGAGTTGATCAAGACCTATAATAGAGTACATTTTTAAATATCAAATAGCCACGAGTTGGTATAATAACCACAGCTGGTATTAGTTGGTATTACAAATAGTCCATGATTTAATTATATGTAACAAAAGTTTGTGAACAAATAAAAATCTTATCAGCCAAATAGATAGATATATAAATATTTAATCGAAGGATTCACATTGGATGTCCACAATCAAGTGGATACACCACAAACATTCTTCGCAAGATCTTAGAAGAAGTAAAACCCATAAGTTAGAACAAGACCAATAATCCAACCATAAGTTCAATAGTTGGAAGGAAAAGGAATTGAAGACCATAAGAAAACTCTAAGGGGTAGAGTAAAGATTGAGTTGACTGTACAATGACTCAATACTTTAAGCATGATAGAAGAAGAAGGTCTGAACTGAGAGGATGTTCGATCTTATTTTCATAAGATTGTGGAACAATACCTTCAGAAGGAGGTCAGACAAGAAGCCGAGGTTCATACCTCGAGGAAGTAAGAAGTGGACTATAACTTGAGAAAGTGAGTAAAATTTACTCAGAAGTACGAAGGCTCAAGTAAGTTAAACATAAAGAAGTTGGACGAAGAAAATACCATAGACCAAATACAGCTCAAGAAGACCAAAGACCGAAGGAAATTGACCATACCAGAACCACAGACTAATAGAATGATTCCTTTCATGGAACCTAAATAATCCAAAATAGTTATAAGTATCAACTATAAACCATGATTGGATGGACTAAATGAGTCTAATCCATTCTTAGGAAAATAAACCATCACGACCATTCCATGTTAAGTACCTTACCAAGTACCATTATTGCAGTTTTGGTACTAAGGGAAAACAAAGACCTATTTTATCAAATAGGACAATGTTATCCAATTAGTCTTCATCCAAGACTAGCAAGCACCGAGTAGAAGTCTCAATCATTGAATCTTCAATGATAAAGGAAACAAGTTTATAGAGTTGGAAGAAACCAATGAATCAAAGTAAGAACCATGGTTCGAGAGACAAACCATAATGGATTCCGGGAAGAATGCTGGACAAGGGATATATTCAATTATATCCAGCGAGATCATCACGGAGTTCGAGAAAAGAAGTAGTCCATACAAGTCGAACCACACTTCGGAAACGTGAGAGAGATCAAACTTCGAGGACGAAGTTTAGTTTAAGGGGTAGAGACTGTAATATCCCGGGTAATGGGGTTACAAAAATAGAGGAAACAGATGTGTGCATTGCATTCATGCATAGAAAATCCGGGGAATTTTCGCGCTTTAAAGTAAAACAGACACAGTAACTGAAGTTTCACTTGACCTTGGTGGAATTGAAGTAGCTCATCAAGTCAAGCGCTATAAACCTCAATGTGACTCTGTTAAAACCTTGTTTTGGGTAGAGATGATTTGATCTAAGGGGGTTAGATCAATTGGAACTAATAATCAACACAATAACACTTTACTCAATGATCAACTACCTGATCTTATTAAATATCACAACATGATAATCCTTGCCACAACATATGAACATCCATTTAATTGGAACTCAAGTAACAATAATTAGGAGTAACTATTCCTAACTTATCTTTTCCATGTCTGGAACTAATCCTTGATCCTACCATGAACCTCATGGTATTCATTCTACTTTAATCTTGAAAACAAGACAAGGAGATCCAACTAAGGAATATAATTCTTCTTTAGTTCAAATTATTATACATCAAAACCAGAGAGGTGAGAGCTCTATATTATTAGAGAAGCAATAACAAACCTTGAGCTAGACCTTGGATATACATCCAAGTATTCAAATCATCATCTTTAAGAGGAACCCTAGGATATTATTCAAGACATTCCTAGAGAGAGAAACCATTTATGTTAAACAAAGATATTGATGATCACATCAATCCCTATGAGCCTAACCTGAAGTTAGTATTAAATTCCTTTCCAAAATGAGAGAGACCAATCATGCAAAACATAGCTTTATCTATTTAAGAATAAAGGACAACCATTAAACTAGAGTATTAGGAATACACCATAAACCCAAGAATAACTATGCCTATGAGAGAGAGCTCAACCTATGGTGATACACTCAAGACTAGTTTAGGCAACACTTGGTCTTGAGGGAGAGAACTAGCCATATACCCAGATGATTAAATCATCATTCATTGAGAAGAACTCTAAGTGGATATCTCAGGCAGTCTCCTGGGATATAAACTTTTGAGGCAACCATAGTAGTTCCATCCTAGAAAGTAAAATAGAAGTGATATATCCTAGTTGATCAAGACAATACTTGATCATGGAAGTGAAACCCATTCCATTAGAAATACTTTAGGAAGCTAAACCTTGATCATTATAAATCGACTAAGGATCATAAACCTTAGAATTTGAGGTAGGAAATATTAAAGAACAAGATGATCATGTCTAATACATGATCATACTTTAGAGAAATGTGAGGCTAAGATAAACCCTAATATTATGGGAAGATATCAACTCTTCCATAAAATAACAAGGGAACCACTAGCAAACCTAAAACCATTTCCAATATATTAAGTTAAGAAACAACTGAATAGCAACAAACCTTGTATGGTTCAGCCCCTATAACAATCCAAATGATCTTGGATTGAATCATCCTATTAGTGGTGAGGAAGAGCAACCCTAGATAATTCAACAAGAGGTCCACCTACATTTTAAACCAATGCCCTATCCCAACTTTAACTTATGTATCACATGGGGATCACAAGTATAATCCTAGAACCATGCCTAAGCTTGTATATGAGTAAGGGGATTATTTAGTCAACCCTGAAATGAATCAAAATAACAAATAAACCTATCTTACAAGCCATGCCCATGTGGGTGCCACTAACTTGTGTTCCCAAATAAATAGTAGTCTCATGTGAGGAATAAGATCCACCTTAACCATATTAAAATCAGGGTTTAGAAGATGACAATAATACTTCAAAATAACCTTAAACAATTCTCCAAATCCTTATCAATCATGAGCACATGAAATAATGTCATAAGAATATATTCTCCAATAAGAAACTAAGCAATGAGATCACCATACCCTAATCAATGCTTGAAAGATAAAATAAGGTAAATATATCATCTATTATTATTCAAAAGTATTATAAAAACATGTGGAATCTCAAAATAAAATAGAATGGAAACTATATATGTTGGTATACCCATTCAAAAATAATATATATGAAAAACTTATCACTACATTAGAAATTAAAAAAGAGCATGTCTCAAGTTGTAATTAGTCTTTTGGAGAAAATTGATATACCAAATTAATTACAAATACCCACAAACAGAAATCGAATTCCAAATATGAATTCAATCAATGCAACTAAAAAACAGAATAAATAGAAAAAGAAGAGGAGAAGGCTTACCGGATTACCTGGCAGTGTAGCCCACCAGCACAGCCCAGAGGAGTCCAACAGCAGCCCATCCACGCCAAACCAACCCAGCCCAGAATAACGATTCATGGAGGGGGTCGTCTTCGTTCTCCTTCTCCGCATGAACGCCACCGAGACGGCGTGTGGGAATTCGCCGGCCACGTCCTCGTCGCCAGATAAGGACGCGTCGGATGCGAGCGTCGTCCCAGAGCCCTAGAGAATTGCCGTGGAGTTCGCAGCCAGTAGGATCATCAAGATTCAGGCGTTGAAAAACCCTAGCTGCACGGCCACCGTATCCTGGCCGCTCGTCGCCGACGCTCGTCGTCGTTCCAGGCCACCCCGTGGTCTATAAAGCCACCAGGATGACCGTCGTGTTGTCCTTGTTCGTCTCCTCCCTTCCAATTCCTCTCATTCATTCCCTATCCGTGGCAATAGTCTGCCAGTTACCGCCGGCGTCGGAGAAGAAGCGGACGACTAGAGTCGCCCCAACATCCGTGCAGAGGTCGAGGAGGTGCGCCCCGACGTGTACAGCGTCTGGTAGAAGCCTAGCATCAAGGGGAGATCGGAGCTGGGCCAATTTCACCGTTCCCTTTCTCCGGTCATCCTCGGTATTCTCGAAATCGAGCTCGCCACCATCGCCAATCCTCCTCATCGACCATCCTATCATCATCAGGGTGAGTAGACGCACTCAGAGACTCCTTAATTGTGCAATTTCATCAACCTTAGCATGCGATTCGTGCACTCGCCGGAGTTGCGCCGCCACAGACGCATTCGACGGTGATGCTCCGGTCATCTATTCGAGTAATAAACACCACCATCGGACTCAGAGTGAAGAGGGGGTCCGAAAAATACTAGTCACGCATCCCAGTAGGCCTTAAACCGGCGGCGCGGCCGTTTTCTGGTCGCCGGCGTCAAGCCGCCGGCGAGACCGACGTGTCCAGTGGGTCCCCCACGAGGCCTTTGACCAGTCTTTGCCCATGTGGCATCTGACCTGGCCTTGTCCCCACATGTCTGTGACTTGAGGTAAAACCCGAACCGGTACAAACTGTATTTCTCTTTAAATTTCAATTCCAGAAAAATGCTGTAACTTAGCAAAAATAAATAAAATTCATTATAACTCAGAAAAATACAAATGAGATATCAAAATGTTCCTAAAAATAAAATCTATCCAAGAAAAATATAATATAGGATTTTTATTTTTAATAAAAATTTAATTATTTTAGACTCATTAAATAAACCTTTTCTTTTATCCTAAATTCAATTAAAATTCAATAATTAGGAAAACTTCCTAAAATAGTAAAAAACCAATAATTAAAATAAAGAAAACATTAAAAACTAATTTTCTTTATTTTTTAAATAATAAATCCTTATTAGAAGGATTTAAACTCTGATTTATAATTACCTTAATTATTAATTCATTAAAAATAATAAAATGCCAAATTCAATATTATTTTTAATTCAAAGTTATTAATAACTTCAACTTTTTATGGAAGTTATTAATGATAGAACTATATGGTAATTAGGAAACCCTAATTCCTTAGTAAATGATATTACAACCTTATCATTCCATGTGAAACTTAAAACCCTAACCCAATTAGGAACCCTAGTTCCATTAATCAATATAAACCCTAAATGGTTTCCAAACCTAAACCCTTAGTAACATGTGATTATGTTACTTCATTAGTAAACATAGATTCATATCTAGCAACTAAATACTAGTTCAAATCCACATAAAAAAAATATGGGAACCCTATCACTACTAAATAGCATCCCATGTGTTCATCATCATCGAGACCTAAACAATTCCGTAGGGTCAACCAAGTGTAAACCCTAGATCCTATTACCAAAGTCATCATCCTTGTTTATTCCTACTTAGCATCACACCAATGTGATGAACCTCGAGTGCAACTATGCCAAACCACGAGCATTACCTACCCATATTCCACTAAACCCTACTATTATTGGATATTTATCAACCATCATATTCAGGAGCCAATTACTCCTTACCTAATAGAACCAACAGTAAAACCTAGACCACTTCAACCTTAATTGCAATACTTCTTATTATTTAAGAAGTATGTTCTTCAAAAGTTATTCTTTTTAAGAAAATAAAGAATCATTATCAACCACTGCTTATAAGAATCTAAAAACCCTAGCTAGCAATCACCAGCAAGATGAATCAACCTTGATAGCAACCATGGATAATTAATTGCTTAAGTTGCTCATGCTTAAGTAAAACCAATCAAGCCTAGTTGCTGATGAATCCAACTATGTTGTGATCCATCTAATACTTACTCCAGAAACTAAATGAAACCATAGTCAACCATAGAACCCCATCAACCTAATTATCATACTTGTTCTTTATTATAGAACATGTTCTTCAAAAGTTATTCTTTTAAGGTATATGATAATTAACCATTAACCATGCCATATAATACTAAAACTGACCACTGTTCTTTACTTGTTAACATTATGCCAATTATCATTCTTTGTATGCTCAATTGATTACTATGCTTTATCATATAACTTGTACATGATACCAAGTAATCGAACCTTAATAAGAACCTTGTTTGGGAATCACTCTAAAAGTGCAACACACCCTGAATTTATCATCACAACTCACTAATCCTAAATCCTCGGGGTTAGGTCACGCTTAGAGCGATTGCATCTCATTATTATGCATTATTGCATTCTTGCCAATCTTTTAAACATCGTCCTTACCGGACGATGATGTTATTTCAGAAGTTGGAGTTACTACGTATCGAAGACCTTGTCTGCATAATCTTGCAGTCAAGAAAGGCAAGTTCATCGCTTGCTCATGTCATTTGAGTATTTTTATCAAATTACTTGCAAAGTACTATGATTATCACTATTGCATAAAAACCAAAACCACTATTTTCATAACTATGAATATGACTATGTGGTGGGCAATGGAACCATGGATTGTGTTGATATGGTGGAGGTTCCATTGCAAGGGTTAATATCCATCTAGGATTAAACAACAAATGTCGCCAGTGATTCTTGTGCCGTAATACCCGTGTTAACCATAAGATCCGGAGTGGGACGGAGTAGTCAAAAGTGTTTCCACCTCTCGTTCATCAACGGATGCGCTTTACCGTAGTACACTTGTAATCCAAGGGGGCAAGCTTGGTGAGGCTAGGGAGTCCTAAGTCCCCACGGCATAGTCCGTAGTACACTTGTCGCCCGAAGGAGCAAGATGGTGAGGCCGGGGAGTCCTAAGTCCCCACGGTATTGCGGTCTAGGATGGGTTGCGGCCACCGGCGTAGGAGTGTATGGTAGAGCCCGGCACTTGTTGTCGTGGTCGGGGTCCACCCCGAAATACGGGAATAATGGGACCGACGTGGACCCGGGGTCGGCGCATGCAACAACGGGTGGGTGTTCGAGGTAGCGGAGGAACATGATTGGCTAGACCTTATACTGGGCCTCACACCATAGGAAGTGTGGACGGGAAGATCACCCGGTTGGCACCAAGGTTAAGATCTCTTATGGGTAAAGCAACACACCTCTGCGAGTGTAAAGAACCGTGACCTGTCACTCCTCGTTCCGGGATATGGAACTGCGAACGCGGCCGGAAAGGAGCTCCATGAAGTTCTAGTAAACCGGTGAAGGCCGACGGACATAGTTCTTCGAATAAAAGCAACCTTTGGAAGAAATGGTTATGAAAACTTGCATTGGTATTAGACTTTCTGGTCTAATGCTGTAGCTAGTGCATTAAACACCTCTTTCCTATAATGAACTTGTTGAGTACGCTCGTACTCATCCCACTCTTAAATCCCCTGCTTAGATATGGAGGCATCGAAGGAGGATCTACAGTGCAACTTGAAGATCGAGGAGTCAACAACTACTTCAAGGGACAGGAACCTGTCAGAAAAGGCAGATACCATATCCAACAAGGAGAAACCTAGATTAGCAATAGAAAGGAACTAGCTTCCTAAACTTAGCTCCTATTTAGCTAGAATCTATTCATAGCCCCAGTAGCTAGTTAAATACTCTACAAATAGAGTTTGTGTTAGGATTAGACTACGAGTCGTTCTTCTGGAGTTTATTTGCAGTTTTACCTCATTGTAAAGTAGGAGGCTGTGTGGATCTTTTGTAAAGAGTCTGTGTTGTAATTCTATAGACATGCCTTGGACCCGCATATGTTTCGTTGTACCACTCGAGCGATATAATACTAGTGGAACAGTGTTTCATTGGTGTTATATCGGACTTGCATACTACACCATGCGGTGGTATGCCGGGTCACCACGAGTTGGTATCGAGCCAATGCTTTGACCTTAGGATTAAAACCCTTTAAAGGAGACCCATAGGTTTGGTAGTGTCTATAGGAAGTTGTCTTAGATAAACCAAATATTCTTATGACTTGAGATGGATATTCACTTGAGAATAATCCTGACACACTTGAGTCAACATTTCTTACATATCCTTCCAAAGTTAGTTAGTTAATCCCAATTATGTAGTACACCATTGAAGTCCTTAAAACAATAGATGAGTAGATCACAGTTGGTATACAATACATGGTAGTCCAAAGAGAGGATACAACCATAAGAAAGATATCCTAGTGGAAGATGTGTACCAATATATGTTATGATTAAGTAAGAGTTATCCAGACTGGTAATAGGAGTTATATCAATTGATGAAGATAATTAAGATATCCTAATAGAAGATGTAGACCAAGTTAAGTAATGAGTAAGTAAAATTTATCTAAACTTGTGAAACAAGCTGATAGTAAGTGATAACTATGAGTCATATGAGGTAGTATAAACCATGTTGAGTCAAACATGGGAGGTAAGGAAGAGTGATGGGAATAAAATATGTTTACATATATGGTAGGGATAGTAATCATATAACATTCACCTAAGAATCGTTATGTGATGGATGATGAACATCTAAAGTATTTAGGAGGAATACAATCGAAGCCAAGTGCTAAACAATAGTGCAAGAATTGTGTTCCCAACACTATGGGAAGTGTGCCAAGCACATCATGACCATAGGTTTATGATAGAAACACTTGAAAATATAGGAGCTATATCCTAATAAATAGGTGTTTAGAGTAGACATGATAGAACTTAGAGATACCATGTGAGGTAGTCCTCAACAAAATGGAAGTTAAGTAGTACTTCCAGAGAAAATTAGGTTAACCTTAACTATCCTAGACCACTTTGTTTCAAGTTTATCTCATTGCAATTGTGCAATTCGGGTAAATGTCAAGACAAATAGTAGAGTCCCCTATATTCGTGCTAAGTATCACGATATAAACCTATCTTATGTGGTGTTATATACTACACATCTCAGCCTCGATGTTTAGAAATGCCATACTCAACTATTATATTCAGGCTTATGATGATGTGCATTATAAGCACAAAGCTGAATCTTCTTGGATTTTATTGGATTTTCATTGTTTGACTAGATCCATACATGAAGTTTGACTTTGATATGCAAATGCATATTGCTATATCAAGTTCTTACTTGATGCTATAGATCTAGAGGGTAATGGTATTCGTGTGAGGAAGTGACGAATTCTGAAGAATGTGAAGACAAGATGAAGGTTCATCAGAATAAGGAAGAAAAGTTGTGGGAAGCAACCACAATACTCTGAAGGAAGTGCACATCAAGAATCATGCTTTACCTCAACAGAGGAGTACTTTAGTACATAGGAAGCATGAAGGTGAGAAATATGATGACTGTGGAGCAGTAGAAGTAGAACCATAGTCATTATGGAAGAGGGAATGCATGGGAAATCACTTAGAATACTATATTCATAGTGTCAGCGAGTGGTTTTCTTGCAAAATAAACCCTGAATGAAGGAAGATGATATATGAAACCATAGCAGACATAAGAAGACCATAGTCGATATCAGAAGACCACAATTGATATAAGATCAATACTGCGAGATGGAGTAGAAGATGTCTCGTCCAGTTGATCAAGACCTATAATAGAGTACATTTTTAAATATCAAATAGCCACGAGTTGGTATAATAACCACAGCTGGTATTAGTTGGTATTACAAATAGTCCATGATTTAATTATATGTAACAAAAGTTTGTGAACAAATAAAAATCTTATCAGCCAAATAGATAGATATATAAATATTTAATCGAAGGATTCACATTGGATGTCCACAATCAAGTGGATACACCACAAACATTCTTCGCAAGATCTTAGAAGAAGTAAAACCCATAAGTTAGAACAAGACCAATAATCCAACCATAAGTTCAATAGTTGGAAGGAAAAGGAATTGAAGACCATAAGAAAACTCTAAGGGGTAGAGTAAAGATTGAGTTGACTGTACAATGACTCAATACTTTAAGCATGATAGAAGAAGAAGGTCCGAACCGAGAGGATGTTCGATCTTATTTTCATAAGATTGTGGAACAATACCTTCGAAGGAGGTCAGACAAGAAGCCGAGGTTCATACCTCGAGGAAGTAAGAAGTGGACTATAACTTGAGAAAGTGAGTAAAATTTACTCAGAAGTACGAAGGCTCAAGTAAGTTAAACATAAAGAAGTTGGACGAAGAAAATACCATAGACCAAATACAGCTCAAGAAGACCAAAGACCGAAGGAAATTGACCATACCAGTAACCACGGACTAATAGAATGATTCCTTTCATGGAACCTAAATAATCCAAAATAGTTATAAGTATCAACTATAAACCATGATTGGATGGACTAAATGAGTCTAATCCATTCTTAGGAAAATAAACCATCACGACCATTCCATGTTAAGTACCTTACCAAGTACCATTATTGCAGTTTTGGTACTAAGGGAAAACAAAGACCTATTTTATCAAATAGGACAATGTTATCCAATTAGTCTTCGATCCAAGACTAGCAAGCACCAAGTAGAAGTCTCAATCATTGAATCTTCAATGATAAAGGAAACAAGTTTATAGAGTTGGAAGAAACCAATGAATCAAAGTAAGAACCATGGTTCGAGAGACAAACCATAATGGATTCCAGGAAGAATCTGGACAAGGGATATATTCAATTATATCCAGCGAGATCATCACGGAGTTCGAGAAAAGAAGTAGTCCATACAAGTCGGAACCACACTTCGGAAACGTGAGAGAGATCAAACTTCGAGGACGAAGTTTAGTTTAAGGGGTAGAGACTGTAATATCCCGGGTAATGGGGTTACAAAAATAGAGGAAACAGATGTGTGCATTGCATTCATGCATAGAAAATCCGGGGAATTTTCGCGCTTTAAAGTAAAACAGATCACGATGAATCGAAGTTTCACTTGACCTTGGTGGAATTGAAGTAGCTCATCAAGTCAAGCGCTATAAACCTCAATGTGACTCTGTTAAAACCTTGTTTTGGGTAGAGATGATTTGATCTAAGGGGGTTAGATCAATTGGAACTAATAATCAACACAATAACACTTTACTCAATGATCAACTACCTGATCTTATTAAATATCACAACATGATAATCCTTGCCACAACATATGAACATCCATTTAATTGGAACTCAAGTAACAATAATTAGGAGTAACTATTCCTAACTTATCTTTTCCATGTCCGGAACTAATCCTTGATCCTACCATGAACCTCATGGTATTCATTCTACTTTAATCTTGAAAACAAGACAAGGAGATCCAACTAAGGAATATAATTCTTCTTTAGTTCAAATTATTATACATCAAAACCAGAGAGGTGAGAGCTCTATATTATTAGAGAAGCAATAACAAACCTTGAGCTAGACCTTGGATATACATCCAAGTATTCAAATCATCATCTTTAAGAGGAACCCTAGGATATTATTCAAGACATTCCTAGAGAGAGAAACCATTTATGTTAAACAAAGATATTGATGATCACATCAATCCCTATGAGCCTAACCTGAAGTTAGTATTAAATTCCTTTCCAAAATGAGAGAGACCAATCATGCAAAACATAGCTTTATCTATTTAAGAATAAAGGACAACCATTAAACTAGAGTATTAGGAATACACCATAAACCCAAGAATAACTATGCCTATGAGAGAGAGCTCAACCTATGGTGATACACTCAAGACTAGTTTAGGCAACACTTGGTCTTGAGGGAGAGAACTAGCCATATACCCAGATGATTAAATCATCATTCATTGAGAAGAACTCTAAGTGGATATCTCAGGCAGTCTCCTGGGATATAAACTTTTGAGGCAACCATAGTAGTTCCATCCTAGAAAGTAAAATAGAAGTGATATATCCTAGTTGATCAAGACAATACTTGATCATGGAAGTGAAACCCATTCCATTAGAAATACTTTAGGAAGCTAAACCTTGATCATTATAAATCGACTAAGGATCATAAACCTTAGAATTTGAGGTAGGAAATATTAAAGAACAAGATGATCATGTCTAATACATGATCATACTTTAGAGAAATGTGAGGCTAAGATAAACCCTAATATTATGGGAAGATATCAACCCTTCCATAAAATAACAAGGGAACCACTAGCAAACCTAAAACCATTTCCAATATATTAAGTTAAGAAACAACTGAATAGCAACAAACCTTGTATGGTTCAGCCCCTATAACAATCCAAATGATCTTGGATTGAATCATCCTATTAGTGGTGAGGAAGAGCAACCCTAGATAATTCAACAAGAGGTCCACCTACATTTTAAACCAATGCCCTATCCCAACTTTAACTTATGTATCACATGGGGATCACAAGTATAATCCTAGAACCATGCCTAAGCTTGTATATGAGTAAGGGGAATTATTTAGTCAACCCTGAAATGAATCAAAATAACAAATAAACCTATCTTACAAGCCATGCCCATGTGGGTGCCACTAACTTGTGTTCCCAAATAAATAGTAGTCTCATGTGAGGAATAAGATCCACCTTAACCATATTAAAATCAGGGTTTAGAAGATGACAATAATACTTCAAAATAACCTTAAACAATTCTCCAAATCCTTATCAATCATGAGCACATGAAATAATGTCATAAGAATATATTCTCCAATAAGAAACTAAGCAATGAGATCACCATACCCTAATCAATGCTTGAAAGATAAAATAAGGTAAATATATCATCTATTATTATTCAAAAGTATTATAAAAACATGTGGAATCTCAAAATAAAATAGAATGGAAACTATATATGTTGGTATACCCATTCAAAAATAATATATATGAAAAACTTATCACTACATTAGAAATTAAAAAAGAGCATGTCTCAAGTTGTAATTAGTCTTTTGGAGAAAATTGATATACCAAATTAATTACAAATACCCACAAACGGAAATCGAATTCCAAATATGAATTCAATCAATGCAACTAAAAAACAGAATAAATAGAAAAAGAAGAGGAGAAGGCTTACCGGATTACCGGCGAGTGTAGCCCACCAGCACAGCCCAGAGGAGTCCAACAGCAGCCCATCCACGCCAAACCAACCCAGCCCAGAATAACGATTCATGGAGGGGGTCGTCTTCGTTCTCCTTCTCCGCATGAACGCCACCGAGACGGCGTGTGGGAATTCGCCGGCCACGTCCTCGTCGCCGATAAGGACGCGTCGGATGCGAGCGTCGTCCCCAGAGCCCTAGAGAATTGCCGTGGAGTTCGCAGCCAGTAGGATCATCAAGATTCAGGCGTTGAAAAACCCTAGCTGCACGGCCACCGTATCCTGGCCGCTCGTCGCCGACGCTCGTCGTCGTTCCAAGCCACCTCGTGGTCTATAAAGCCACCAGGAGGACCGCCGTGTTGTCCTTGTTCGTCTCCTCCCTTCCAATTCCTCTCATTCATTCCCTATCCCTGGCAATAGTCTGCCAGTTACCGCCGGCGTCGGAGAAGAAGCGGACGACTAGAGTCGCCCCAACATCCGTGCAGAGGTCGAGGAGGTGCGCCCCGACGTGTACAGCGTCTGGTAGAAGCCTAGCATCAAGGGGAGATCGGAGCTGGGCCAATTTCACCGTTCCCTTTCTCCGGTCATCCTCGGTATTCTCGAAATCGAGCTCGCCACCATCGCCAATCCTCCTCATCGACCATCCTATCATCATCAGGGTGAGTAGACGCACTCAGAGACTCCTTAATTGTGCAATTTCATCAACCTTAGCATGCGATTCGTGCACTCGCCGGAGTTGCGCCGCCACGTACGCATTCGACGGTGATGCTCCGGTCATCTATTCGAGTAATAAACACCACCATCGGACTCAGAGTGAAGAGGGGGTCCGAAAAATACTAGTCACGCATCCCAGTAGGCCTTAAACCGGCGGCGCGGCCGTTTTCTGGTCGCCGGCGTCAAGCCGCCGGCGAGACCGACGTGTCCAGTGGGTCCCCCACGAGGCCTTTGACCAGTCTTTGCCCATGTGGCATCTGACCTGGCCTTGTCCCCACATGTCTGTGACTTGAGGTAAAACCCGAACCGGTACAAACTGTATTTCTCTTTAAATTTCAATTCCAGAAAAAATGCTGTAACTTAGCAAAAATAAATAAAATTCATTATAACTCAGAAAAATACAAATGAGATATCAAAATGTTCCTAAAAATAAAATCTATCCAAGAAAAATATAATATAGGATTTTTATTTTTAATAAAAATTTAATTATTTTAGACTCATTAAATAAACCTTTTCTTTTATCCTAAATTCAATTAAAATTCAATAATTAGGAAAACTTCCTAAAATAGTAAAAAACCAATAATTAAAATAAAGAAAACATTAAAAACTAATTTTCTTTATTTTTTAAATAATAAATCCTTATTAGAAGGATTTAAACTACGATTTATAATTACCTTAATTATTAATTCATTAAAAATAATAAAATGCCAAATTCAATATTATTTTTAATTCAAAGTTATTAATAACTTCAACTTTTTATGGAAGTTATTAATGATAGAACTATATGGTAATTAGGAAACCCTAATTCCTTAGTAAATGATATTACAACCTTATCATTCCATGTGAAACTTAAAACCCTAACCCAATTAGGAACCCTAGTTCCATTAATCAATATAAACCCTAAATGGTTTCCAAACCTAAACCCTTAGTAACATGTGATTATGTTACTTCATTAGTAAACATAGATTCATATCTAGCAACTAAATACTAGTTCAAATCCACATAAAAAAAATATGGGAACCCTATCACTACTAAATAGCATCCCATGTGTTCATCATCATCAGACCTAAACAATTCCGTAGGGTCAACCAAGTGTAAACCCTAGATCCTATTACCAAAGTCATCATCCTTGTTTATTCCTACTTAGCATCACACCAATGTGATGAACCTCGAGTGCAACTATGCCAAACCCCGAGCATTACCTACCCATATTCCACTAAACCCTACTATTATTGGATATTTATCAACCATCATATTCGAGAGCCAATTACTCCTTACCTAATAGAACCAACAGTAAAACCTAGACCACTTCAACCTTAATTGCAATACTTCTTATTATTTAAGAAGTATGTTCTTCAAAAGTTATTCTTTTTAAGAAAATAAAGAATCATTATCAACCCTGCTTATAAGAATCTAAAAACCCTAGCTAGCAATCACCAGCAAGATGAATCAACCTTGATAGCAACCATGGATAATTAATTGCTTAAGTTGCTCATGCTTAAGTAAAACCAATCAAGCCTAGTTGCTGATGAATCCAACTATGTTGTGATCCATCTAATACTTACTCCAGAAACTAAATGAAACCATAGTCAACCATAGAACCCCATCAACCTAATTATCATACTTGTTCTTTATTATAGAACATGTTCTTCAAAAGTTATTCTTTTAAGGTATATGATAATTAACCATTAACCATGCCATATAATACTAAACTGACCACTCGTTCTTTACTTGTTAACATTATGCCAATTATCATTCTTTGTATGCTCAATTGATTACTATGCTTTATCATATAACTTGTACATGATACCAAGTAATCGAACCTTAATAAGAACCTTGTTTGGGAATCACTCTAAAAGTGCAACACACCCTGAATTTATCATCACAACTCACTAATCCTAAATCCTCGGGGTTAGGTCACGCTTAGAGCGATTGCATCTCATTATTATGCATTATTGCATTCTTGCCAATCTTTTAAACATCGTCCTTACCGGACGATGATGTTATTTCAGAAGTTGGAGTTACTACGTATCGAAGACCTTGTCCGCATAATCTTGCGATCAAGAAAGGCAAGTTCATCGCTTGCTCATGTCATTTGAGTATTTTTATCAAATTACTTGCAAAGTACTATGATTATCACTATTGCATAAAAACCAAAACCACTATTTTCATAACTATGAATATGACTATGTGGTGGGCAATGGAACCATGGATTGTGTTGATATGGTGGAGGTTCCATTGCAAGGGTTAATATCCATCTAGGATTAAACAACAAATGTCGCCAGTGATTCTTGTGCCGTAATACCCGTGTTAACCATAAGATCCGGAGTGGGACGGAGTAGTCAAAAGTGTTTCCACCTCTCGTTCATCAACGGATGCGCTTTACCGTAGTACACTTGTAATCCAAGGGGGCAAGGCTGGTGAGGCTGGGGAGTCCTAAGTCCCCACGGCATAGTCCGTAGTACACTTGTCGCCCGAAGGAGCAAGATGGTGAGGCTGGGGAGTCCTAAGTCCCCACGGTATTGCGGTCTAGGATGGGTTGCAGCCACCGGCGTAGGAGTGTATGGTAGAGCCCAGCATCGTTGTCGTGGTCGGGGTCCACCCTGAAATACGGGAATAATGGGACCGACGTGGACCCAGGGTCGGCGCATGCAACAACGGGTGGGTGTTCGAGGTAGCGGAGGAACATGATTGGCTAGACCTTATACCGGGCCTCACACCATAGGAAGTGTGGACGGGAAGATCACCCGGTTGGCACCAAGGTTAAGATCTCTTATGGGTAAAGCAACACACCTCTGCAGAGTGTAAAGAACCGTGACCTGTCACTCCCTGTTCCGGGATATGGAACTGCGAACGCGGCCGGAAAGGAGCTCCATGAAGTTCTAGTAAACCGGTGAAGGCTGACGGACATAGTTCTTCCGAATAAAAGCAACCTTTGGAAGAAATGGTTATGAAAACTTGCATTGGTATTAGACTTTCCGGTCTAATGCCGTAGCTAGTGCATTAAACACCTCTTTCCTATAATGAACTTGTTGAGTACGCTCGTACTCATCCCACTCTTAAATCCCCTGCTTAGATATGGAGGCATCGAAGGAGGATCTACAGTGCAACTTGAAGATCGAGGAGTCAACAACTACTTCAAGGGATAGGAACCTGTCAGAAAAGGCAGATACCATATCCAACAAGGAGAAACCTAGATTAGCAATAGAAAGGAACCAGCTTCCTAAACTTAGCTCCTATTTAGCTAGAATCTATTCATAGCCCCAGTAGCTAGTTAAATACTCTACAAATAGAGTTCGTGTTAGGATTAGACTACGAGTCGTTCTTCTGGAGTTTATTTGCAGTTTTACCTCATTGTAAAGTAGGAGGCTGTGTGGATCTTTTGTAAAGAGTCTGTGTTGTAATTCTATAGACATGCCTTGGACCTGCATATGTTTCTGTTGTACCACTCTGAGCGATATAATACTAGTGGAACAGTGTTTCATTGGTGTTATATCAGACTTGCATACTACACCATGCAGTGGTATGCCGGGTCACCACAGTTGGTATCGAGCCAATGCTTTGACCTTAGGATTAAAACCCTTTAAAGGAGACCCATAGGTTTGGTAGTGTCTATAGGAAGTTGTCTTAGATAAACCAAATATTCTTATGACTTGAGATGGATATTCACTTGAGAATAATCCCGACACACTTGAGTCAACATTTCTTACATATCCTTCCAAAGTTAGTTAGTTAATCCCAATTATGTAGTACACCATTGAAGTCCTTAAAACAATAGATGAGTAGATCACAGTTGGTATACAATACATGGTAGTCCAAAGAGAGGATACAACCATAAGAAAGATATCCTAGTGGAAGATGTGTACCAATATATGTTATGATTAAGTAAGAGTTATCCAGACTGGTAATAGGAGTTATATCAATTGATGAAGATAATTAAGATATCCTAATAGAAGATGTAGACCAAGTTAAGTAATGAGTAAGTAAAATTTATCTAAACTTGTGAAACAACTGATAGTAAGTGATAACTATGAGTCATATGAGGTAGTATAAACCATGTTGAGTCAAACATGGGAGGTAAGGAAGAGTGATGGGAATAAAATATGTTTACATATATGGTAGGGATAGTAATCATATAACATTCACCTAAGAATCGTTATGTGATGGATGATGAACATCTAAAGTATTTAGGAGGAATACAATCAGAAGCCAAGTGCTAAACAATAGTGCAAGAATTGTGTTCCCAACACTATGGGAAGTGTGCCAAGCACATCATGACCATAGGTTTATGATAGAAACACTTGAAAATATAGGAGCTATATCCTAATAAATAGGTGTTTAGAGTAGACATGATAGAACTTAGAGATACCATGTGAGGTAGTCCTCAACAAAATGGAAGTTAAGTAGTACTTCCAGAGAAAATTAGGTTAACCTTAACTATCCTAGACCACTTTGTTTCAAGTTTATCTCATTGCAATTGTGCAATTCAGGTAAATGTCAAGACAAATAGTAGAGTCCCCTATATTCGTGCTAAGTATCACGATATAAACCTATCTTATGTGGTGTTATATACTACACATCTCAGCCTGATGTTTAGAAATGCCATACTCAACTATTATATTCAGGCTTATGATGATGTGCATTATAAGCACAAAGCTGAATCTTCTTGGATTTTATTGGATTTTCATTGTTTGACTAGATCCATACATGAAGTTTGACTTTGATATGCAAATGCATGTTGCTATATCAAGTTCTTACTTGATGCTATAGATCTAGAGGGTAATGGTATTCGTGTGAGGAAGTGACGAATTCTGAAGAATGTGAAGACAAGATGAAGGTTCATCAGAATAAGGAAGCAAAGTTGTGGGAAGCAACCACAATACTCTGAAGGAAGTGCACATCAAGAATCATGCTTTACCTCAACATAGGAGTACTTTAGTACATAGGAAGCATGAAGGTGAGAAATATGATGACTGTGGAGCAGTAGAAGTAGAACCATAGTCATTATGGAAGAGGGAATGCATGGGAAATCACTTAGAATACTATATTCATAGTGTCAGCGAGTGGTTTTCTTGCAAAATAAACCCTGAATGAAGGAAGATGATATATGAAACCATAGCAGACATAAGAAGACCATAGTCGATATCAGAAGACCACAATTGATATAAGATCAATACTGCGAGATGGAGTAGAAGATGTCTCGTCCAGTTGATCAAGACCTATAATAGAGTACATTTTTAAATATCAAATAGCCACAGTTGGTATAATAACCACAGCTGGTATTAGTTGGTATTACAAATAGTCCATGATTTAATTATTTGTAACAAAAGTTTGTGAACAAATAAAAATCTTATCAGCCAAATAGATAGATATATAAATATTTAATCGAAGGATTCACATTGGATGTCCACAATCAAGTGGATACACCACAAACATTCTTCGCAAGATCTTAGAAGAAGTAAAACCCATAAGTTAGAACAAGACCAATAATCCAACCATAAGTTCAATAGTTGGAAGGAAAAGGAATTGAAGACCATAAGAAAACTCTAAGGGGTAGAGTAAAGATTGAGTTGACTGTACAATGACTCAATACTTTAAGCATGATAGAAGAAGAAGGTCTGAACTGAGAGGATGTTCGATCTTATTTTCATAAGATTGTGGAACAATACCTTCAGAAGGAGGTCAGACAAGAAGCCGAGGTTCATACCTCGAGGAAGTAAGAAGTGGACTATAACTTGAGAAAGTGAGTAAAATTTACTCAGAAGTACGAAGGCTCAAGTAAGTTAAACATAAAGAAGTTGGACGAAGAAAATACCATAGACCAAATACAGCTCAAGAAGACCAAAGACCGAAGGAAATTGACCATACCAGAACCACAGACTAATAGAATGATTCCTTTCATGGAACCTAAATAATCCAAAATAGTTATAAGTATCAACTATAAACCATGATTGGATGGACTAAATGAGTCTAATCCATTCTTAGGAAAATAAACCATCACGACCATTCCATGTTAAGTACCTTACCAAGTACCATTATTGCAGTTTTGGTACTAAGGGAAAACAAAGACCTATTTTATCAAATAGGACAATGTTATCCAATTAGTCTTCAGTCAAGACTAGCAGCACCAGTAGAAGTCTCAATCATTGAATCTTCAATGATAAAGGAAACAAGTTTATAGAGTTGGAAGAAACCAATGAATCAAAGTAAGAACCATGGTTCAGAGACAAACCATAATGGATTCCAGGAAGAATCTGGACAAGGGATATATTCAATTATATCCAGCGAGATCATCACGGAGTTCGAGAAAAGAAGTAGTCCATACAAGTCAGAACCACACTTCGGAAACGTGAGAGAGATCAAACTTCGAGGACGAAGTTTAGTTTAAGGGGTAGAGACTGTAATATCCCAGGTAATGGGGTTACAAAAATAGAGGAAACAGATGTGTGCATTGCATTCATGCATAGAAAATCCGGGGAATTTTCGCGCTTTAAAGTAAAACAGTCACAGTAACTGAAGTTTCACTTGACCTTGGTGGAATTGAAGTAGCTCATCAAGTCAAGCGCTATAAACCTCAATGTGACTCTGTTAAAACCTTGTTTTGGGTAGAGATGATTTGATCTAAGGGGGTTAGATCAAATGGAACTAATAATCAACACAACAACACTTTACTCAATGATCAACTACCTGATCTTATTAAATATCACAACATGATAATCCTTGCCACAACATATGAACATCCATTTAATTGGAACTCAAGTAACAATAATTAGGAGTAACTATTCCTAACTTATCTTTTCCATGTCCGGAACTAATCCTTGATCCTACCATGAACCTCATGGTATTCATTCTACTTTAATCTTGAAAACAAGACAAGGAGATCCAACTAAGGAATATAATTCTTCTTTAGTTCAAATTATTATACATCAAAACCAGAGAGGCGAGAGCTCTATATTATTAGAGAAGCAATAACAAACCTTGAGCTAGACCTTGGATATACATCCAAGTATTCAAATAATCATCTTTAAGAGGAACCCTAGGATATTATTCAAGACATTCCTAGAGAGAGAAACCATTTATGTTAAACAAAGATATTGATGATCACATCAATCCCTATGAGCCTAACCTGAAGTTAGTATTAAATTCCTTTCCAAAATGAGAGAGACCAATCATGCAAAACATAGCTTTATCTATTTAAGAATAAAGGACAACCATTAAACTAGAGTATTAGGAATACACCATAAACCAAAGAATAACTATGCCTATGAGAGAGAGCTCAACCTATGGTGATACACTCAAGACTAGTTTAGGCAACACTTGGTCTTGAGGGAGAGAACTAGCCATATACCCAGATGATTAAATCATCATTCATTGAGAAGAACTCTAAGTGGATATCTCAAGGCGGTCTCTCGGGATATAAACTTTTGAGGCAACCATAGTAGTTCCATCCTAGAAAGTAAAATAGAAGTGATATATCCTAGTTGATCAAGACAATACTTGATCATGGAAGTGAAACCCATTCCATTAGAAATACTTTAGGAAGCTAAACCTTGATCATTATAAATCGAGTAAGGATCATAAACCTTAGAATTTGAGGTAGGAAATATTAAAGAACAAGATGATCATGTCTAATACATGATCATACTTTAGAGAAATGTGAGGCTAAGATAAACCCTAATATTATGGGAAGATATCAACCCTTCCATAAAATAACAAGGGAACCACTAGCAAACCTAAAACCATTTCCAATATATTAAGTTAAGAAACAACTGAATAGCAACAAACCTTGTATGGTTCAGCCCCTATAACAATCCAAATGATCTTGGATTGAATCATCCTATTAGTGGTGAGGAAGAGCAACCCTAGATAATTCAACAAGAGGTCCACCTACATTTTAAACCAATGCCCTATCCCAACTTTAACTTATGTATCACATGGGGATCACAAGTATAGTCCTAGAACCATGCCTAAGCTTGTATATGAGTAAGGGGAATTATTTAGTCAACCCTGAAATGAATCAAAATAACAAATAAACCTATCTTACAAGCCATGCCCATGTGGGTGCCACTAACTTGTGTTCCCAAATAAATAGTAGTCTCATGTGAGGAATAAGATCCACCTTAACCATATTAAAATCAGGGTTTAGAAGATGACAACAATACTTCAAAATAACCTTAAACAATTCTCCAAATCCTTATCAATCATGAGCACATGAAATAATGTCATAAGAATATATTCTCCAATAAGAAACTAAGCAATGAGATCACCATACCCTAATCAATGCTTGAAAGATAAAATAAGGTAAATATATCATCTATTATTATTCAAAAGTATTATAAAATAAGGGTTAATATCCATCTAGGATTAAACAACAAATGTCGCCAGTGATTCTTGTGCCGTAATACCCGTGTTAACCATAAGATCCGGAGTGGGACGGAGTAGTCAAAAGTGTTTCCACCTCTCGTTCATCAACGGATGCGCTTTACCGTAGTACACTTGTAATCCAAGGGGGCAAGCTGGTGAGGCTGGGGAGTCCTAAGTCCCCACGGCATAGTCCGTAGTACACTTGTCGCCCGAAGGAGCAAGATGGTGAGGCTGAGGAGTCCTAAGTCCCCACGGTATTGCGGTCTAGGATGGGTTGCAGCCACCGGCGTAGGAGTGTATGGTAGAGCCCAGCAGATCGTTGTCGTGGTCGGGGTCCACCCTGAAATACGGGAATAATGGGACCGACGTGGACCCAGGGTCGGCGCATGCAACAACGGGTGGGTGTTCGAGGTAGCGGAGGAACATGATTGGCTAGACCTTATACCGGGCCTCACACCATAGGAAGTGTGGACGGGAAGATCACCCGGTTGGCACCAAGGTTAAGATCTCTTATGGGTAAAGCAACACACCTCTGCAGAGTGTAAAGAACCGTGACTCCGTCACTCCCTGTTCCGGGATATGGAACTGCGAACGCGGCCGGAAAGGAGCTCCATGAAGTTCTAGTAAACCGGTGAAGGCTGACGGACATAGTTCTTCTGAATAAAAGCAACCTTTGGAAGAAATGGTTATGAAAACTTGCATTGGTATTAGACTTTCTGGTCTAATGCTGTAGCTAGTGCATTAAACACCTCTTTCCTATAATGAACTTGTTGAGTACGCTCGTACTCATCCCACTCTTAAATCCCCGCTTAGATATGGAGGCATCGAAGGAGGATCTACGAGTGCAACTTGAAGATCGAGGAGTCAACAACTACTTCAAGGGACAGGAACCCGTCGGAAAAGGCGGATACCATATCCAACAAGGAGAAACCTAGATTAGCAATAGAAAGGAACTAGCTTCCTAAACTTAGCTCCTATTTAGCTAGAATCTATTCATAGCCCCAGTAGCTAGTTAAATACTCTACAAATAGAGTTCGTGTTAGGATTAGACTACGAGTCGTTCTTCTGGAGTTTATTTGCAGTTTTACCTCATTGTAAAGTAGGAGGCTGTGTGGATCTTTTGTAAAGAGTCTGTGTTGTAATTCTATAGACATGCCTTGGACCCGCATATGTTTCTGTTGTACCACTCTGAGCGATATAATACTAGTGGAACAGTGTTTCATTGGTGTTATATCAGACTTGCATACTACACCATGCAGTGGTATGCCGGGTCACCACATAAACTCATAAGATTCACCAGCAAATTTAGTAACAATCTTTTCCTTCTTGCAATCTATAACAACTCCACAAGTATTTAGGAATGGTCTACAAAAAATAATAGGACAATACTTACTAGCAGCAGAACCAAGTACCAGAAAATCAGCAGGATATTTAATCTTACCACATAAAACTTCCACATCTCGAACAATACCAATTGGAGAGATAGTTTCTCTATTAGCTAGCCGAATAACCACATCAATATCTTCAAGTTCACAAGAACCAATTTCGTGCATAATCTCCGTGTAAAGCTCATAAGGAATAACGCTAATACTTGCACCAATGTCACATAAACCATAATAACAATGATCACCAATTCTAACAGACAGCATAGGAACACTAGTTTTTCTAGACTTATTAGGATGCGAAACAATATTAGAAGCATCTTCACAGAAAATAATATGACCATCTTCTACATTTTCAGTCACAAGATCTTTAACAATTGCAACAACAGGTTCAACTTTTATTTGTTCTTCAGGTTCTATAGGTTTCTTTTCACTTTTATGAACCACACTGTTTATAACAGAGTACTCCTTCATTTTAGCAGGGAAAGGAGTTTTTTCAATATAAGCTTCAGGAATCACATGATCAACAGTTTCAACTACAACACATTTATTTATAGATGAATCAATTTTATCTTTATACGGTTCATGATACTTATCAAAGTTCTTCTTAGGCAATTCATAATGAGGAGCAAAAGCTTTATAAAGATTTGCAGCAACTTGAGAATCAAGACCATAAGTAGCACTCATATTACGAAATTTATCAGTATCCATAAAAGCTTCAATGCATTTATAATCATAAATTATACCTGATTCTCTATTCTTGTCGTTCTCCCAACCTTCAGTATTTTCTTGGATCCGATTAAGAAGGTCCCTTTTAAACTCTTCCTTGTTGCGTGTAAATGATCCAGAACAAGAAGTATCCAGCAAGGTCTTGTCTTGAAAAGAAAGTCTTGCATAGAAATTATCAATAATAACATTACCAGGAAGCTCATGAATGGGGCATTTGAGCATTAAAGACTTCAATCTCCCCCAAGCTTGGGCAATACTTTCTCCATCATGAGGCCAGAAATTATATATGCGGTTACGATCTTTGTGAATTTCACTTGGAGGATAGAATTTGGAATAAAATAAAGGCACAATGTCCTCCCAATCAAGAGAATCACCATTCTTCAGCAATTTATACCAATGCGCCGCTTTACCAGACATCGATATAGAGAATAGTTTCTTTCTAACTTCATTCATAGAAATACCTGCACATTTGAATAACCCGCATAATTCATGTAAAAACAGTAAATGATCACCAGGATGGACAGTTCCATCCCCTTCATAGCGGTTATCCATAACACGTTCAATAATTTTCGTAGGTATTTTATATGGTATTACTTCCTCACCTGGCGCCTCATCCACTACCATTGCAGTAGTAGTAGATTTCCCAAATAGAAATTGAAGAGAAGATCTCTCCATAATGACTTATAGCAGCAGGCAGAAATAAAATCAGCACAAACAGTAAAGGTTTTCCTTACCAATTCCACTTACCAATAGCGCTTCACTCCCGGCAACGGCGCCGGAAAATAGTCTTGGTGACCCACAAGTATAGGGGGTGTATCGTAGTACTTTCGATAAATAAGAGTGTCGAACCCAACGAGGAGCGAAGGTGTTGACAAGCAGTTGCGATGAAGGTTTCACTGTAAATGCTCACAGACAAGTATTCGGGGGGTTTTGATGTAACAGATGAATAAAGTACAAGTAAGTAAAATGCGAGAGAAATAATTGCAGCGAGTGGCCCAATCCTTTTTAGCACAAAGGACAAGCCGGTTTGTTTACTTATAATGACCAAACGTTCTTGAGGACACACGGGAATTTAGTCTAGTGCTTTCGCTTCATGTGGCTAAATAATCTTCATTGTTTTGATAAGTGTTATGTGGGTGAACCTATGCTAATGCACCGCCCTTCCTAGGACTAATACATACTTGTGATTATACCCCTTGCAAGCATCCGCAACTACAAGAAAGTAATTAAGATAAATCTAACCACTGACCTTAAACTCTAAGATCCCGCAATCCCTCCTCGCATCGATATACCAACGGGGCTCAGGTTTCGTCACTCCGGCAACCCCGCAATTGGCAAACGAGTACAAGATGTATTCCCCTAGGCCCATAAATGGTGAAGTATCGTGTAGTCGACGTTCACACGACACCACTAGAAGAATGACACCACAACTTAAATATCATAACATTGAATATTACTCAACCATAATTCACTACTAACATTTAGACTTCACCCATGTCCTCAAGAACTAAACGAACTACTCACGAGACATCATATGGAACATGATCAGAGGTGATATGATGATGAATAACAATCTGAACATAAACCTTGGTTCAACGGTTTCACTCAATAGCATCAATAACAAGTAGAAATCAACACCGGGAGAGTTTCCCCTATCAAACAAACAAGATCAAACCCAAATTGTTACAGCGGTGGAGATGGCGGTGATGATTATGATGATGATGATGATGACGGTGGTGATGGAGATGATGTCCAGCTCGATGACGATGACGATGGCGTCGATTTCCCCCTCCGGGAGGGAATTTCCCCGGCGGATTCCTGCCCGCCGGAGAGCTCTTTTCTCTCTGGTGTTCTCCGCCCCGCAGAGGCGGCTGTGACTCTTCGCGACGTACCCTCTGGAGCTTAGGTTTTCGGCCCGAAGGCATACGCGAAGAAAAGGAGGCGAGAGAGGGCTGTGAGCCCCCTCCTCACAGGGCGGCGCGGCCAGGCCTTGGGCCGCGCCGGCCTATGAGGTGGGCCCACCTCGGGTCCCCTCGGCTCCCCCTTCTGGCTCTCTTCGTCTTCTGGAAAAATAGGAATTTTCGTGTAATTCCCGTCAATTGCTGATCTTTCGAAATATTGCATCCTGATGGTGCTTTTTCCAGCAGAATCCTGGCTCCGGTGCGCGATCTCCAAATAATCATGAAATATACAAAATAGATGAAATAACATAAGTATCATCTCCAAATATGAAATATATCAATGAATAACAGTAAATTATGATATAGAATAGTGATGCAAAATGGACGTATCAGTCTCCCAGGTTGCTTCTCGTTCAGGGTGATGTTGCCATTGAATCTTGCAGTATTTGATTGCTCTATTCCTTAACTTCTTCCACTGTACTTCCAAGATCTTTTCAGGCTTCTCCACGTAAGTTAGGTCAGACTGCAATTCTATCTCTTCATGTGTGATGGGATCATCTGGTGCCTTCAAACACTTTCTTAGTTGTGATACATGAAATACATTGTGAACCAGACTTAGTTGCTCCGGTAATTCCAACTCAAAAGTTGTTCCTCGATTCTGACTGAGTATCTTGAATGGTCCTATATATCGAGGACTTAACTTTCCTTTTACTCCGAACCTCTTGAGTCCTTTCATTGGGCTAACCTTCAAATATACCATGTCTCCTACTTTTGGTTCCCAAACTCTTCTTCTTTGGTCGGCATAACTTTCTTGACGACTTTGAGCTATTTTGAGTCTATCCCGGATCACCTCGATGACTCCTTGTCTCTCCTTGATGTAGTCCGGTGTAAACTCCTTGTTCTCTCCGGTTTCAAACCAACAAATTGGGGATCTACACTTCCTTCCGTACAATGCTTCGTACGGTGCCATCTGGATGCTACTCTGATAACTATTGTTATAGGAGAATTCCGCCAAAGGTAGATGGTCCTCCCATGAACCTCCAAAGTTTAGAGCACAAGCTCTAAGCCTGTCTTCAAGTATCTGATTGGTTCTTTCGGTTTGTCCTCCGGTTTGTGGATGATATGCTGTACTGAAATCCAACTTGGATCCCAAAGCTTCTTGGAGTTGTTTCCAAAATGCTGATGTGAAAATCGAACCTCTATCTGAGACTATCTTCTTTGGTACTCCATGCTTGCTAACTATTTCCTTAACATATATATCCACAAGCTTTTCCGAAGTATCCTTTTGATTTACAGCTATGAAATGAGCACTCTTGGTAAGTCTATCCACTATTACCCATATCATATCCTTCCTTTTACTAGTCATTGGTAGACCAGTAACAAAATCCATTCCGATTTCATCCCATTTCCACTCCGGTATCTCTAGTGGTTTGAGTAATCCGGCAGGACTTTGATGTTCTGCCTTCACTCGCTGACATGTATGGCATTCAGAGACGTATTGAGCTATCTCTCTTTTCATGTTATTCCACTAGAACATCTCCTTCAAATCCATATACATTTTAGTATTTCTCGGATGTATTGAATAAGGGGTTTCATGTGCTTCCTTTAATATGATTGACTTCACTTCTGGATCATCCGGTACACTTATTCTTTTCTGAAAGTATAGTGAATCAAACTCCCCGAGATTGAATTCTGATGGTCTACCTTCTCCAATCCTTTTGATTTCTTCTTGGATGAATGAATCATCCGCTTGTTTTCGGATAATCTCATACTTTAAGTCTAAATACATCTCATCCATGATCCTCATGGTTGCTATACTTCCCATGGTATCACCTTGAATAAATAAAATTTGGGCTTTCTCTAGCTCTTTCCGAAGTTCTTTTGGAATCTCCATTCCGTAGGTTGATTTTCAGTACTCTTTCCGCTTAAGGCATCTGCTACTACATTAGCCTTTCCCAGTGTATAATTGATTGTAAGGTCATAATCCTTAATCAACTCTAACCATCTCTTCTGTCTCATGTTTAATTCCTTTTGAGTGAAGAAATATTTCAAACTCTTATGATCTGTGTATAACTCACATTTGGATCCATACAAAAATTGTCTCCAACTCTTCAGAGCATAAACAACTGCCGCTAACTCTAGATCATGTACTGGGTAGTTGTGTTCATGTGGTTTCAACTGTCTTGATCCATAAGCTATTACTTTCCGATCTTGCATAAGAACACATCCAAGTCCATTCTTGGAAGCATCACAATACACTGTGTAATCCTTTCCAGGTTCCAGAACTGCTAACACCGGTGTTGTGGTTAACTTATCTTTGAGTGTTTGGAAACTGGCTTCACACTCATCAGTCCACACAAATGGGGTGTTTTTCTTGAGTAACTTGGTCATTGGTCCTGCAATCTTTGAAAATCCTTCAATGAATCTCCGATAATTGCCTGCCATACCAAGGAATCCTCGTATCTCCTTAGCATTTTTGGGGGACTTCCACTCCAATACGGACTGAACCTTGCTTGGATTCACCGTTATTCCTTCTTTGGTTATGACATGTCAAAGAAATTCAACACTATCTAACCAAAATTTGCACTTGCTGAACTTTGCATACAGCTGATGTTCTCTCAAAATTTGCAGAACTATCTTCAAATGCTTGTCATGTTCTTCTTTATCTTTGGAATAGATTAGAATATCATCTATGAATACTATCACGAACTTGTCCAAGTACTTCATGAATATCTTGTTCATCAAATTCATGAAAATAGCTGGTGCCTTTGTTAGTCCAAATGGTACAACCAAATATTCATGGTGTCCATACCTTGATACAAACGTTGTTTTTGGCACATCCTCCTTCTTGATCTTGATTTGATGGTATCCTGACCTTAAATCTATCTTCGAGAAGACTCCAGCTCCTTGAACTTGATCAAAAAGGTCTTGTATCCTAGGTAAAGGGTACTTGTTCTTGATACTTACAATGTTAAGATTCCTTTAATCTCCACACATTCTCTTTCCGCCATCTCTTTTATCCACAAAAATGACTGGTGTACCCCATGGTGACACACTTTCTTAGATAAATCCCTTCTGTTCCAATTCATCAATTTGAGCTTTCAGTTCCACTAATTCCTTTGGTCCCATCTTATATGGTGGTTGAGCTATTGGTGTTGTGCCTGGAATCAGATCGATTGTGAACTCTATCTCTCTATTGGGTGGCATGCCCGGTAGTTCCTTGGGAAATACATCTGGAAATTCATTTACTACAGGGATATCTTCAATTCTCACCTCCTTCAGACTATTGAGCTCCAATCCTATTTCCAACTCAGTGTATTTGTCTCCTTGGAAAACTATTCGACCTCCAATAGAGTTGCGAAGTGATAATGTTTTGTCTCCACAGTTGATCACCGCTCCATTCTCCGTCAACCAGTCCATCCCTAGGATGATTGATATGTCTTTCATGGGAATGATGAATAGGTCCGCGAAATACACACAGTCACATATGGTTATGACATGTGCTTCTTTCACGTGGGTTACTAAGATCGTTCCCCCCGCGGATAGGACAATTATAGGGATTTCTAACTTAGAACATTTAAGCCCGAATTTTTCCACAAATTCCAGTGCAAGAAATGATGTGGTTGCTCCAGTATCAAATAAGACTTTGCCAGGATGAGTAAGAATTCTGAGCGTACCTAAGACTGTTTGATCCGACTCTTCCGCTTGCTCCAAAGATGTGCAATTCAGCTTTCCATACGGCTTGCCCCTTTTGCTGTTGTTGTAGTTGCGGTTGTTGTTGTTGTTGTTGTTGTTATTGTTATTGTTGTTGTTGTTGTTGTTGTTGCGGTTGTTGTTGTTGTTGTTGCCACTTCCACCTCGTCCTCCTAAGCTTTGTCTACTCCATGACGCTTTGTTTGGACACTCTGGCTTGATGTGTCCATCCTTCCCACAACCATAACATATGATCCTGGGTTTCTGACAATCCTTCTGCACATGACCTTTCTGTCCACAACTGTGACAGGTGATTTGATTAATTGGGTTCTGACTTTGACCTCCCCGGTTGTATTGATTACCAGTAGGTCGGAATCGGGGTTTGAAACTCCGATCAGGTGTTGGTTTACTGACTGGGTACTTCCTTGGCTCGATACGAGCCCTCTTCCTCCTATCCTCTTGGACCTGCCTATAGTCATCCTCGAAAGTGATTGCCGAGTCAATCAGTTCCTGGAATTCAGCAGTCCGTGCCAACCTCAGTTGCATCTTCACGTATGGATTCATGCCTTTCATGAATCGCTTCTTTCTTTTCTCTTCAGTGTCAACTTCCTCAGGTGCATACCTTGACAACCTGTTGAAATCACGAACATACTGCATAATGGGTGCAGTGTTCTGACGTAATTCGTCAAACTCTCTCTTCTTCAGCTCCACCACGCTCTCCGGAACATGGGCATCCCGGAACTTCTTCTTGAATTCCTCCCAGGTGAACACCTTTTCTGGAGGGTGTACTGCTACAAGATTCTCCCACCATGATGCTGCTGGTCCTGACAACAGATAAGTAGT
The DNA here is from genome assembly GCF_022539505.1 of Lolium rigidum. NCBI lineage: Eukaryota > Viridiplantae > Streptophyta > Magnoliopsida > Poales > Poaceae > Lolium > Lolium rigidum. Next base: position 120,257,752 of record NC_061508.1, read on the forward strand.
ATACCGAATCTTCTCCTCATCGTTGCATCCAACGGTCTTCAACTTCCGTTCCGTATCCATGAGCCAGTCTTCAGCATCCAATGGTTCTGGAGCTGATGTAAAAGGTAGTGGTCTTGCATTTTGAAAGTCTGATAGGGTTACTCCCTTGCCTTCATTACCCTTATCGTTGATGACTTGGGTAAAGAAATCTTGCATGTTCTTGCTTTGACTTTCCTGGTACCTCCTCCTATCTTCTTCCATTGCTCTCATGTACTGTTGGAAATCTGGATGCATCATTGGGTGTGGTGGTGGTGGTGCATTCTCCGCTCTAGCTGCTGCATCTGCCTCCTCTTTTTCTCTCGCCTCCCGCTCTCTCCGAGCATCTTCGGTTTCAACTAACGCCATGTTCCCCCTAGTCCTGTAACAAAGAGCGATTACTCATAATTACACCATGCAAATGTTTTCTGAGCTCAACTCATTGCCCAGAACTAGTCACACAATGAAATCAAGAAGCAAATCCAAAACAAACATTTATTATGCATATACTTTGTATATTACATAACATACACACTTATATTACATGTGGTACATATATAACCACTTACTTGGCTTAAAGCCCAAGCCAACGGAATTTAAAATACGTTCTATTACAATACCACCTATACTACTTTATTCTTCCTTGGAGCTCTACTCCTCATCATCATAGCCCGCCTCCGCGTACATCCCTGGGGTCCATCCGGTACAACGATTCGTCTTTCGAAAACCGTCCGGAACGAAGGTCCTTCCAGTAGGTATGTAATCTGAATCGGACGAAGTGCCGAGATAGAGATCTGTCATGCCAAATTAGCTGGATACTGACTCATATGTATCCCTAGTAGGATACAACTCACCTTCCTCTGCCATCCATGGAGGATTTCTATTCACTTGACCTCTCATCTTCTTCTTCTTCTTCTTCTTCTTCTTCTTTTTCTTCGTTCCAGAACTCTCACCTACCACGTACTGGGATGTTTTGGGTAGTCCCATCTCCAGATCTAGAAATGGAGTTGGTGTCTTTCTCCTCCTGCTCAAAGCTTTGGTTAATGTCTTGGTTAACCTCGCCCCCTTCATCCTCTTTATCACAAGTGATGGATTCTCCTTCATCACCAAATGGTTCCCCGAAACGCCATCCAGTCGAATTCTCGATTGGTGACTCCGAGCAGTTTAGGTTTCTGGAATCATCTCCCCCATATCCAGATTCATACGACGCTGACACATGCGGATAGTGTGGGACAAAGTTGGGTGTGAGTGGGTCTCTCTTGGGCAACTGGTCACTCAAGTCTACATAGCTGTTTAGGCTAAAGAAGGGTGTAGTGTGTTGTGGTTGTGCCCTCAGATCACGCATCCGAGCTTGGACTTTATAAGGGTCTGTGAACTCAGCTAGCATGTGATCAATCTCACCCCTCATCTTCATGTGTAAAAGGTACATCGTGGTCAATAAAGACTTACAACTATCCATGTGCTGTGCTGCAGCTTCAGGACTTCTGTGTGCTAACACCAGATGATTCAGAGTGGGATCCTCATCTTCCTCGGCATGAGGTATATGAGAATATTCTGAACATAGCAGTTCTACTGACTTGTGTTGCCTTATCTCAAGGATTGCCTTGAATAGGGCCATGTGATAGGCTGTGGTGATGGTTTTGGCTTCTCCGTATGGCATTATACAACTCATCATCAGTTGCATCGGTAGTTGGACCGATACTCTGCACTTGGCTAGGATTTCCCCATCATAATAGGTATACTTGATAACAGGTATCCGTGTTTCACAATGGAGTTCCTTCAGCATCCCACGCAGGAGATCTGTGATTGGTCCATCATAATCACCGAGCCATCCCTCAACCTTCCTCAAAGTCCTCTTAGGAAACGTGTTCTCCATTATGGATGTATACAAAAGCAGAATATTAGTAGTGATGATGCATCATAATAGCTATAATAAAGAATTATCGCACTAAAATATATGGTTTTGCTATTCTCATGTGAATAATCACCATATTTCTAGAGAATCCTTTACTACTTCTACTTGACTCCTACATGTTTCTTCCCTATACTAGGTTTTTCCAACCTAAGGTTGCAACATTTGCTCTGATACCAGCTGCGGTGACCCAGCATACCACTCCATGTTGTAGTATACAAGTCGTTGATATGATCTTTGTGAAGGGACTTCTTCACAATTGCCATATCCCTCAGAGTGGTACAACAGAAACATTGCATGTCATAACACTCCAAATATTATTACAAACATTGTCTTAACAAGTTGGCATTCTCACAGGTCCTATGAGAACACCCTAAGTATGATTACAACTCACATCTATATATATGAAAGAGAGCTCAGCAACTTATTTATGTAAGTTCTACGCTGCTCGGCTCTATGCTACTAGGGTATATCACTACTCCTCCACCTCCGTGTCGTCAGGTCCGTAGACTATCCCATAGTCTACTCCTTTAACTCCTCCGGTAAGATCAGGTTCCTCGTAGACCAGCTCGTAACTTCCTTATGGTGCTCCATCGGCGATGGCCTCCACTTCCGTATCACAGTCTAGCAAGGCTGTCGAAAGAAAGTGAGTACAGGGGTACTCAGCAAGTTCAAAAGAGTAAAAGGTGTTTGATGCACTAGATACGACCATTGACCAGGAAATCGCAGCTCAATGCATGTTTTGAAATCATTTCTTCAAAAGGTTGCTTTTATTATGAAAACTATGCCCGTCAGTCTTCACAGGTTGACCAGAACTTCGTGGAGTTCCTTTCCTGCCTCGTTCGCAGTTCCCTTCCCGGAACAAGGAGTGACAGCCACAATTTGATACACTCTGCAGAGGTGCGTTACTTTTCCCATAAGAGATCCCATCCTTTTTTCCATCCGCAGGGACTTGCCCCCGTTCACACTTCCTTTGGTGTGAGGCCAGGTATGAAAATCCAAGCCCACACCGCCTTCTCCGCGACCCTGCAAACCCACCCTTTTGTCCAACCGTACACCCTCAGTAGACATCTCCCGATCATACGACTTTACTCACGGTGTACTTTGGACAATCCATCATAGACCATAGAGCCCGTCATCCACACGGATGGAGATTTAAAAGGCCATCTCAACCTACGGCAGTGCCTCCAGCACCCCGCAGCTCTACCAGTCCGTTGGCGTGCAGGAGGGAAAAGATACGGCTGGCTTCCCTAGAGCCATTATAGATCTTATGGTTAACGCGGTATGTACGGCGCTAGAATCACTGGACGGCATTGGTAATTACTCCTAGGTTAAAATAACCCATGCAATGGAACCTCCACCATATCAACACATACCATGGTTCCATTGTCAGCCACATAGTCATATTCATAATTGGAAAAGTAACATTTTATTTGCCATGCAGGAATGGTAAGTATATAGCTTTGCAGTAAAGTAATAGAAAATACTCTAGTCGGTATGAGCAAGGGTGAACTTGCCTGTGGACTGCGATATAGTGCAGTTCAATGCAGTGGATGGAACCTGGACCTCGGGTTCTGTAAGAAACATCATTGTCCGGTAAGGACAATGTTATAAAATCCAAATAATGCATTCATGAATGTATTATTTTATGTGGAATCCGTTTACCCCAATTATTTATTACAATTTAGGGTTGAATTAAGATTTATGCCTTTGGCAGTAATTTGCAATTGCTTTTATATTTGTAATAACACTTTAATCCCATAAAGAAGAATGGTTCATAGTAATATTACTTTACCTTTGTGATTCATTATTCATTCCAAAATAATTTGAAATAATAGAGTTGCCTCTATATTTTTGGAATAAGAAGAATAGAATATTTTCCTTTGGAAAATATCTTTCTTTAATAGAAATGACTTGGAATAAGAGAATTTCATTTTGAAATATTTGAAAATCAGTATTTGAACTTATTTGAGATTTTTCCTTGATTTTTAAATCCAAGGAAATAATAGTTTAAAATTCCAAGTTTTATTTTAAATTCATAAAATTCCAAAGTTTGAATTTGTTTCCTAAATTCAATTTCTTATTTTATTCTTGTGAAGAATGATTTATCATTTACAAATACGATTTTTCATGGATTTTTAGAGGTATATTTTATTTACTAAAATTTGGTGAAATTCTGGCATTTTCCCAAAATGTGAAAAGACTAAAATACCCCCTGGCCCCTATTGGGCCAGCCCATTTAACTTGGCCCATTGGGACAGACCACCATGGCTTGTCCCAAAAAGGGTCGGTGGCACCACTGCGGCCCACCTCACTCACTCGCACTTTCTCTCCTCTCTCACTCGACCTAACCCTAATTGTTGGCGACGCGTGTGGCGATGGCGTCGCCGCCATGGCCGCCGCCGTGCTCCGGCCACCTCCGTGCTCCCCTGACCTCGCCACCTATACGATCTGAAGCACCGCGCGACGATCAATCGATCTGTCCGCATGGTTTCGTCGATCTCTTCCTCCTCTCGCGGATCGCCTCCTCTCTAGATCTCGTGGTGAATTGCCTCCGGTGATTGACTAGCTCCGACGAGCTGGCGTCCTCGCCCTCGACGTGTGCGCGTCTCTGGGACTGACCTGGCGCGGGTGCTGTGCTCGCAGCGCCTGTGCCGTCGTCTGTGGGTGCTGTGCTGCTCGTGGTGTTCGTCGGTGTAACGCCGGCGTCTTCCCTGGCTTTGCAGCTGCTATGGCCACGCGGGCACTGCCTCGCCATGCCATAGCTTCTGCCTCCAGGCGTGGGTAAGGTCTTCTGCTCCTCCTCCTTCTCAACTCCATCTTTGTGCGCCTCTGATGTCTACGCACGCTTCTATTCCTATAGATAGTGTTGGGCCTCCAAGAGCAGAGGTTTGTAGAACAGCAGCAAGTTTCCCTTAAGTGAATCACCCAAGGTTTATCGAACTCAGGGAGGTAGAGGTCAAAGATATCCCTCTCAAGCAACCCTGCAATTAAGATACAAGAAGTCTCTTGTGTCCCCAACACACCTAATACACTTGTTAGATGTATAGGTGCACTAGTTCGGCGAAGAGATAGTGAAATACAAGTAATATAGATGATTGTAAGTAGTAATTGCAATCTGAAATAAAAATGGCAGCAAGCAAACATGTAGCAGAACTTTTTGGAAACGGAGTTTCAATGCTTAGAAACAAGGCCTAGGGATCATACTTTCACTAGTGGACACTCTCAACAATGATCACATAAATAAATAACTTCTCTTCACTTGTGTTACTTTCAAACACTCTCTTGTTGGATAACAAACACCATTCATTGTGTAGGGCTACAAGAGAACCCTCAAGTCGGAGTAAACAAGCTCCACAACTTCATAAAGGAAACACACACGATGCGCACACTGTCACCGTCACACCGTGGAGAGTGAATCCGGAGTTCATATTAAAGTAACCTCTAGAGTGCATAATAGACTGTTGCAATTTAGACCGAGTACTAACATAGCATACACACTGTCAACAATAGCTATGAAAGGGGGAATAGATCGCATCAATACTATCATAGTAATAGTTAACTTCATAATCTACAAGAGATTACAATCATAACCTACGCCAAGTACTACATGATGCACACACTATCAACATTACATCATGGAGGAGGAATAGACTACTTTAATAACATCACTAGACACTACAAGAAAAGTTCTGATAGACAACGTCTCAAAATCGTCCGCTAAGGGGTATTTTTCGTCACCTATGGGCCTAACCCAACGATATGGGTTCTGTTGTGGAAACTGCGTCAGGCAAAGTCCAACGACGTTTTTTTTCGGTCCGTCGCGCTTGGGCGCCCTTCCGCCACGGAAAATCGGACCGTTGCGCAAGTGTTTCCGGGAGCCCGTTGACTGCTGATGTCATGCAAGCCGACACGTGGCGGACGCCGGTTAGCGCGAGTTAACGGCGTTAACCGGCTGAAACCCCGTGGTAGATGGTAGGCCCACACGAGGCCTGCCACGTCTTAGCGGGCCTGGCCGGCCGACATAGTTTGACCGGTCAACTATATAGCCGGGCTGGTCCATTAGTTACGTGGGCCGGGCCTAACCTCTAAGGTTGATCGGTCAAAACTTAAATGGGCCGGCCCATTTAACATGTGGGGTCCACCTTACGCCTACTGGGCCGGCCCAAGAAGCAAGTGGGCGGGCCGAAACACGAGTGGGTCCCACTTTCCTCGTTAAAGGGCCGGCCCATTTAGTGTGTGGGGTCCACCGTGTAGCAAGTGGGCCGGGCCAAAAACACATGTGGGTCCCACTTTCCAGTTAAAGGGTCGGCCCATTTAGTATGTGGGGTCCACCATATAGCAAGTGGGCCGGCCCAACAAGATAGTGGGCCGGGCCAAAACCACAGGTGGGTCCCACTTTCCTGTTAAAGGGCCGGCCCATTTGGTGTGTGGGGTCCACCATATAGCAAGTGGGCCGGCCCAACAAGATAGTGGGCCGGGCCAAAAGCACAGGTGGGTCCCACCTTCCTGTTAAAGGGCCGGCCCATTTAGTATGTGGGGTCCACCATATAGCAAGTGGGCCGGCCCAACAAGATAGTGGGCCGGGCCAAAAACACATGTGGGTCCCACCTTCCTATTAAAGGGCCGGCCCATTTAGTATGTGGGGTCCACCATATAGCAAGTGGGCCGGCCCAACAAGATAGTGGGCCGGGACAAAAACACACGTGGGTCCCACCTTCCTGTTAAAGGGCCGGCCCATTTACCATGTGGGACCACCATATAGCAAATGGGCTGGCCCAACAAGATAGTGGGACGGCCCAATAAGCATGTGGATCCCACTATCGTGTAACCGGGCCGACCTACTAAAGAAGTGGGCCGGCCCAAAATGAAAGTGGGTCCCACACTATCGTAAGTGGGCCGGCCCAATCTGTTGTAGTGCCCTACTTGTTTGACTAGTCAACATGCATTAAATTTCATGAGCCTAAAATCTGATATCAATGATACACACAATTACATACACAAATAAAACAAGTAGGAAAATTACAAGGAAATTCATGTGCCCAAATAAAAAAATTACATAGAATCATTGAGGACTTCTATTGGCATCATCAATAACACGTTGACATTTGGCAATCGCCTTGATTGAATCTTGTGTACTCTTTGTCAACATATCGACTATGAGATCTTAAAGCGACAATACCATGTCTTTTATAAAGTACGAGCCTTGAGATATTTCTTGTTTGATGAAAGCAATGGTCTAGGTTGACGGCTATGAGAAGATGCATCGGAAGAAATATCGAAGTTTTTGTGGGCCTCACTTCTAATGAAGATTGCTTCATCACAACTGCATTCGATAATAATGCAAAAAGAGTTAAACGGTGAACTATGCAAACATTTATTATGCAATGTAGATATAAGATAATAACAAGTTGCATAAATAAGACAATGTATGGAACTTGTACTAAGCACAAACTTACATCATAATGTTGCACGAGGTCGCTACGGATCCTTTTTTGGCGACTATCTTCTAATGATGATCTGCTTCATTAAAACTGCATTACGGTAACATTGCAAACATAGTTACAACAATTAACTATTCAAACATGTATTACGCAATGTAGAGATCGGATAACGACATGTAGCAGAAATAAGCACAAGATAAGATAAGATGCATGTACTAAGCACATACTTGGCTCATTGCAGGTCCTTCTCTTGCGTGCACTAGTCGTGGTCAACATGCCTGTCATTTTAGGTTCAGCCATCAAGTGAAATGCTAATCCTCCTGCTCCATTGTCCTTAACATGTGTTTAGATATCACATTTAAGACCAAGTCAGCTGGTTTCAAATAACAAAAAACTTGAGCTGCCAAATGAATAAGCCAATAATTACCAGATATCAGATTAAAACCAACTAGATGTTGCTTTGCATGAGATACGAATTTCGGACATTCGGATTTAGAGTAGGGTAATGCCAAGGTTTTCCACATAAAGTAAACTGGCATTAAGAATGACCAAATGTCGGGTTCAAATCACCTTCGCAGTTTCTCCAAGACAAGCATATCAAATAGGCGGAAACATAGTAAAGCATGAATGGCATTGCTATGGCAGGGTTCCAAGTGTTAATCTCTTGCATAAGGAACAATGCATATAGGTTATAGATAATAACGGAAGTAAGCTGCCAAAATTACCAACCAAGAACTCAGATTCCAACCTTCCCTAGCGTCCCCGCTGTTAATGTTGGATGTTCTAATAAGTGGTTCGCATGATCAATCCCTAGGAAAAATAACATTAACAAGTCAGTCTACGATAATACAAAGACCAGACATGCACGCAGCAATAACTATATAAGCTAAAGACGAGGTATAATAGAAAGCAGATTGGAAATGCACATAGCATGATTATAAAAGCAGTGTGAGAATAGCAGACACGAGAAAACAGCTAGCAGCTAGCGGTGAGCTAATGACGTGGTATAAGAACAAGCAGATTGGAAATGCCCATAGCATGACTATAAAAGCAGTGCGACAATAGCATGCAAGTACAAAAACAGTTGGCAGCAACTGAATGGGTATAAGGCTCTAAATATGTGGATGCACACAGGTGTCAGTAGAATGAACAGGATGGTAGCGACCGGATAATGCTTTTGTACTGTACAATATTTAAACAAACTTCATGCGAAGCAACACATCAAGAAAGTTAACGGCATATGAGATCTGCAAATAACTACACAAAACATGGCTAAAGAAACACCGTGATCTAACGGGCCAGCGTACTAACCAAGCTGCGGCGGGGTGGACGGGGGCGGCAACTTGCATTCCAGCGGCGGCGAACGCGGGAGACGATGAATCGACCCTGTTTCAGTAGAAGCGGGCGTTAGTGAAGCAGATCTGGTTGGGCTGGCAAGGGATTCGGTGAAGTTGATACAGCCGCTGCGCCGAGGTAGTCGGTGGCGAGGTCGGCGGTGAAGCGGATCCGTCCGTGGCGAGGTCGGCGGTGAAGCGGCATCCGTCGGTGGCGAGGTCGGCGGTGAAGCGGATCCGTCGGTGACGAGGGCGGCGGGGAGCGGATCAGGTGGGTGGACAGCCAACACGATCAAGGCTACGCTGTGGAGGAGTATGCCGGCGGCAAGCAGATCTAGTACTGTAGAGAGTCAGAGCTTTGGCGTGTGAGAGTATTTTTGAGCTAATGGGGCGAATGGTTAGTGGGTGGGTGTGGGCCTGTGGGGAGGGTTCGGGATCTAGGCAAGATATTTCATTGTTACCGAATGAGCCCTCCATGGTCGGTGGGTTGTAGCTTCGGACCAGGGTTAAAAGGGTAAAACTGGTCACGGGATTTTCGAATGGATGCGGCGACATGATTTGGCGCGCGGCCGAAATTTTCAGTTTCAAGCTACGAGCAGAACGACAAAAATAATGTTCTTCCCCAGGGAGCTCTCATTTCTTCCTCTTCTCTTTCTCTCTCGAGTCTTTCCCACTCCCCCGGCTCCTCTCCCCTTCTCTCCGGCGGCCTCGCCGGCCGGAGACGAGGCCGACTTCTCTCTCGTATATTGTACACCCTCCGAACTAAATTAATTGATTCAACTTTCCTTAGACGTGTATGTATCTAGAGTAAAAACATGTGTGGATACATCCATATTTAGATAAGCAAAGTTGAGTCGGCTAATTTGGATCCGAGGGAGTTAGTGTTGTTGTAAGCTTAGATCCGAGTGTTTCCCATGAGCGAGAATGGCGCAATGGAGTCGGGGATCTCGTCATCGGCTTCAGATCTGGCCTATGGTGAATCTGGCGGATCTTGCCGGCCAAACCCCGATCTGGTGCCATCAATGTGATGGCGCTAACGGTGAGGCTTGCTTTGGTCAGTGCTTCAGATCTGGCCAATGGGGAAGTCAAGCTGCTAAAGTTCACAAGCTCGGGGCATACGACGGCGTCATCCGACTTGCCCGTGCACATCTTGGCCTTTCAGCGGCCCTTCTCAGAGCCAATATGCCGTTGCTCAGGCCCTTCTTCTCCTTCGTCCTGGCGACTACCGGCGACACCGTCCCAAGTGGTGCGTCCCCGGCGACGGAGTTGCTGGAAAGGATGCGGAGCAGAGATCTGATGTGCGGTCGAGAAGGACTCGATTGATTTTCTTCTATATGTTTTGGGGTCCTTTTTGTAAAGTTGCAGGTTCTATTAGTTATTGTCCAGTACTTTTGGTCCTCTATGTAATTTTTTGGACTAGTTTCCATTGGCATCGATAAACTTGAATTTTGACAAGTTCACAGGGAAAAAAATTCCTTTGCACATATGGCCTATCATGTATAAACATTCTTGAGATTTAAACTATATGTAATGTGCCATGCATTAACCCTAAACCATATATATGTAACTAACCCTAGCTGATCAAACCCTACTTAATTAAAACAAATAACCCTAAACTATACGCATGCACTTTATGCGCAAAGGCGTGGGTGCCTCTAATAATGTGTGTGCGCACTCGATCGATGATCCCTAAACCTTATACAACCCTGAAACCCTAATCCCTAATCCCTAAACCCTAAACACCCTAAACACTAAACCCTATACCCTAAACCCTAACCCTAACCCTAAACCCTAATTAAACCCTATATATAGGCCAACGACACTTAATTGTGCATCAAGCGAGGCCGGGGGTGCCTCGCGGTCCTCTAATTAAATTAAATGTGCCATGCATTAACCCTAAACCATATATATGTAACTAACCATAGCTAATCAACCCTACTTAATGAAAACACATAACCCTAAAGTATACTAGCTATAACCCGATCTAATAAAAACATGCTCTATATATAGCGGCTAGCTAGCAAACCTTAGATTAACACCAATTAATATATACATGGCCTATATCGATCATGTTGTATAACATATCCCTGAGATTCATTAATTAATTATATAATTATCGTGATAAATTAATTAACTCTAATTTTGACAAGTTCTCTTGAATGAAAACACATTTGATTAAGTTGCCTCATAATATATATATATATATAATTAGTGTGCATGCATGTCCTACCATGCATTCGTGCATATGTTTTAATGTATATTTGAACATATTCTTGGGGATTTCAATCTCTCTCTCGATCATCTATATATCGTTGGTGGCCAAAAAACACACATATATATGCATGCAATTTATGCGTAAAGGCGCGGGTGCCTCTAATAATGTGTGTGCGCACTCGATCGATGATCCCTAAACCTTAAACAACCCTAAAACCTTAAATATATAATCCCTAATCCCTAAACCTAAACACCCTAAACACTAAACCCTAAACCCGGCCTAGACCCTAACCCTAACCCTAACCCTAAACCCTAGCTAACCCTAAACCCTAATTAAACCCTATGTATAGGCCAACGACACTTAATTGTGCATCGAGCGAGCCGGGGGTGCCTCTCGCGGTCCTCTAATTAAATTAAATGTGCCATGCATTAACCCTAAACCATATATATGTAACTAACCCTAGCTAATCAACCCTACTTAATTAAAACACATAACCCTAAACTATACTAGCTAGCTATAACCCGATCTAATAAAAACATGCTCTATATATAGCAGCTAGCTAGCAAACCGTAGATTAACACCACTTAAAATATACATGGCCTATATCGATCATGTTGTATAACATATCCTCGAGATTCATTAATTAATTATATAATTATCGTGATAAATTAATTAACTTGAATTTTGACAAGTTCTCTCGAATGAAAACACATTTGATTAAGTTGCCTCATAATATATATATAATTAGTGTGCATGCATGGCCTACAATGCATTCGTGCATATATTTTATTGTATATTTGAACATATTCTTGGGGATTTCAATCTCTCTCTCGATCATCTATATATCGTTGGTGGCCCAAAAAACACACATATATACGCATGCACTTTATGCGTAAAGGCGCGGGTGCCTCGATCTAATAATGTGTGTGCGCACTCGATCGATGATCCCTAAACCTTAAACAACCCTAAAACCCTAAATCCCTAATCCCTAAACCCTAAACCCTAAACACCCTAAACACTAAACCCTATACCCTATACCCTAAACCCTAACACTAACCCTAACCCTAACCCTAACCCTAACCCTCTGCCCTAGCTAACCCTAAACCCTAATTAAACCCTATGTATAGGCCAACGACACTTAATTGTGCATCGAGCAGCCCAGGGGTGCCTCGCGGTCCTCTAATTAAATTAATTAAATGCACCATGCATTAACCCTAAACCATATATATGTAACTAACCCTAGCTAATCAACCCTACTTAATTAAAACACATAACCCTAAACTATACTAGAATATAACCCGATCTAATAAAAACATGCTCTATATATAACAGCTAGCTAGCAAACCGTAGATTAACACCAATTAAAATATACATGGCCTATATCGATCATGTTGTATAACATATCCCTGAGATTCATTAATTAATTATATAATTATCGTGATAAATTATTTAACTTGAATTTTGACAAGTTCTCTCGAATGAAAACACATTTGATTAAGTTGCCTCATAATATATATATATATATATAATTAGTGTGCATGCATGGCCTACAATGCATTCGTGCATATATTTTATTGTATATTTGAGCATATTCTTGGGGATTTCAATCTCTCTCTCGATCATCTATATATCGTTGGTGGCCCAAAAAACACATATATATACGCATGCACTTTATGCGTAAAGGCGCGGGTGCCTCGATCTAATAATGTGTGTGCGCACTCGATCGATGATCCCTAAACCTTAAACAACCCTAAAACCCTAAATCCCTAATCCCTAAACCCTAAACCCTAAACACCCTAAACAATAAACCCTATACCGTAGACCCTAAACCCTAACACTAACCCTAACCCTCTGCCCTAGCTAACCCTAAATCCTAATTAAACCCTATGTATAGGCCAACGACACTTAATTGTGCATCGAGCAGCCCAGGGGTGCCTCGCGGTCCTCTAATTAAATTAATTAAATGCGCCATGCATTAACCCTAAACCATATATATGTAACTAACCCTAGCTAATCAACCCTACTTAATTAAAACACATAACCCTAAACTATACTAGATATAACCCGATCTAATAAAAACATGCTCTATATATAACAGCTAGCTAGCAAACCGTAGATTAACACCAATTAAAATATACATGGCCTATATCGAGCATATTGTATAACATATCCCTGAGATTCATTAATTAATTATATAATTATCGTGATAAATTAATTAACTTTAATTTTGACAAGTTCTCTCGAATGAAAACACATTTGATTAAGTTGCCTCATAATATATATATAATTAGTGTGCATGCATGGCCTACAATCCATTCGTGCATATATTTTAATGTATATTTGAACATATATATTCTTGGGGATTTCAATCTCGATCTCTCTCTCTCTATCGATCATCTATATATCGTTGGTGGCCCAAAAAACACACATATATACGCATGCACTTTATGCGTAAAGGCGCGCGCGGGTGCCTCTAATAATGTGTGCGCGCACTCGATCGATGATCCCTAAACCTTAAACAACCCCTAAAACCTTAAATCCCTAATCCCTAATCCCTAAACCCTAAACACCCTAAACACTAAACCCTAACCCTAACCCTAACCCTAACCCTAACCCCAACCCTAACCCTAACCCTAACCCTAACCCTAACCCTAACCCTAACCCTAAACCCTAGCTAACCCTAAACCCTAAACCCTAGACCCTAAACCCTAGACCCTAAACCTAACCCTAACCCTAAACCCTAGCTAACCCTAAAACCCTAATTAAACCCTATGTATAGGCCAACGACACTTAATTGTGCATCGAGCAGGCCAGGGGGTGCATCGCGGTCCTCTAATTAAATTAAATGTGCCATGCATTAACCCTAAACCATATATATGTAACTAACCCTAGCTAGCTAATCAACCCTACTTAATTAAAACACATAACCCTAAACTATACTAGCTAGCTATAACCCGATCTAATAAAAACATGCTCTATATGTAGCAGCTAGCTAGCAAACCGTAGATTAACACCAATTAAAATATACATGGACTATATCGATCATGTTGTATAACATATCCCTGAGATTCATTAATTAATTATATAATTATCGTGATAAATTAATTAACTTGAATTTTGACAAGTTCTCTCGAATGAAAACACATTTGATTAAGTTGCCTCATAATATATATATAATTAGTGTGCATGCATGGCCTACAATGCATTCGTGCATATATTTTAATGTATATTTGAACATATATATTCTTGGGGATTTCAATCTCGATCTCTCTCTCTCGATCATCTATATATCGTTATTGGTGGCCCAAAAAACACACATATATACGCATGCACTTTATGCGTAATTAAAGGCGCGCGCGGGTGCCTCTAATAATGTGTGTGCGCACTCGATCGATGATCCCTAAACCTTAAACAACCCCTAAAACCTTAAATCCCTAATCCCTAATAATCCCTAATCCATAATCCCTAAACCCTAAACACCGTAAATACTAAACCCTAAACCCTAACCCTAACCCTAACCCTAACCCTAACCCTAAACCCTAGCTAACCCTAAACCCTAAACCCTAGACCCTAAACCCTAGACCCTAAACCCTAACCCTAACCCTAACCCTAAACCCTAGCTAACCCTAAAACCCTAATTAAACCCTATGTATAGGCCAACGACACTTAATTGTGCATCGAGCAGAGGCCAGGGGGTGCCTCGCGGTCCTCTAATTAAATTAAATGTGCCATGCGCGCATTAACCCTAAACCATATATATGTAACTAACCCTAGATAATCAACCCTACTTAATTAAAACACATAACCCTAAACCTGTACTAGCTAGCTATAACCCGATCTAATAAAAACATGCTCTATATATAGCAGCTAGCTAGCAAACCGTAGATTAACACCAATTAAAATATACATGGCGTATATCAATTTTAATATATATTTGAACATATTCTAGGGGATTTCAATCTCTCTCTCTCGATCATCTATATATCGTTGTTGGTGGCAAAAAACACACACATACATATATACGCATGCACTTTATGCGCAAAGGCGCGGGGTGCCTCTAATAATGTGTGTGCGCACTCGATCGATGATCCCTAAATAACCTTAAACAACCCTAAAACTCCCCTAAACCCTAAACACCCTAAACACTAAACCCTAGACCCTAAACACCCTAAACACTAAACCCTAAATACTAGACCCTAAACACCGTAAACACTAAACCCTAAACCCTAAACACCCTAAACCCTAAACACCCTAAACACTAAACCCTAAATCCTAGACCCTAAACACCGTAAACACTAAACCCTAAACCCTAATTAATTAAACCCTAAACCCTAGACCCTAAACACCCTAAACTAAACCATAGACCCTAGCTAGCTAAACACCCTAAACACTAAACCCTAAACCCTAAACCCTAGCTAACCCTAAACCCTAATTAAACCCTATATATAGGCCAACGACACTTAATTGTGCATCAAGCGAGCCGGGGGTGCCTAGCTCGCGGTCCTCTAGTTAAATTAAATGTGCCATGCATTAACCCTAAACCATATATATAACTAACCCCTAGCTAATCAAACCCTAGTTCATTAAAACACATAACCCTAAACTATACTAGCTAGCTATAACCCGATCTAATAAAAACATGCTCGATCTATATATATAGCAGCTAGCTAGCAAATTAAACGGTAGATTAACACCAATTAATATATACGACATGGCCTATATCGATCATATGTTGTATAACATCTCCCTGAGATTCATTAATTAATTATATAATTATCGATGATAAATTAATTAACTTGAATTTTGACAAGTTCTCTCGAATGAAAACACATTTGATTAAGTTTCCTCATAATATATATATAATTAGTGTGCATGCATGGCCTACCATGCATGCATTAGTGCATATATTTTAATATATATTTGGACATATTCTTGGGAATTTCAATCTCTCTCTCTCGATCATCTATATATCGTTGTTGCCCAAAAACACACACACATATACACATGCACTTTATGCGCAAAGGCGCGTGTGCCTCTAATAATGTGTGTGTGCGCACTCGATCGATGATCCATAAACCTTAAACCCTAAATAAACCCTAATCCCTAAACCCCTAAACACCATAAACATTAAACCCTAGACCCTAGACCCTAGACCCTAAACCCTAACCTCCTAACCCTAAACCCTAAACCCTAATTAAACCCTATATATAGGCCAATGACACTTAATTGTGCATCAAGCAGGCCAGGGGTGCCTTAGCTCGCGGTCCTCTAATTAAATTAAATGTGCCATGCATGTATATATATGTGTTTAATTTGGGGATTTCAATCGCTCTCTCGTATGTAGATCTCTCTCTACCTCTCTCTCTCTCTGTCTCTCTCTCTCTCTCGTTAATTGGTGGCCAACAACACACACATGCACTTTGTGCGCAAAGGCATGCGCCTCTAATAATGTGTGCGCAGTCGATCAATCTAGTTTTGATTAATCATAGCACACAAATAAAGAAGTTGTATTTGAATCCACACAACCTAATCTAAAACACATAACCCCTAACATGGCCTAATTAATTAACCCCTTCTCTCTACCTAATTAGTGGAAATTGCACAAAATCAAAAGGGGTCCCTCACTAATTGTGCATATCTGCTAGATTGTGATAAACTTTTGTCCCATATATATTTGGTGGATGGGTGCATCTTGGCATGTAAAAAAATTAGTGTTTGCAAATGGCGTTGTCAAAATTTATGTACAAATGATTTCTTTCCATCCAAAGTGCATAAAATGGGAGTTTTAATGAAGAAAGTACAAATAAAACAGCTCAACATGCTTCCACACCCCGATTTCCACACGAAGTAGAGCATATTTAAAGGATAATTCCGGAGTTTTACTATTTTTCAAGCAACTTTGCTAATTTTCCCCCGCTCACATGACTTTATGTCGATTTAACGAAAATATGGCGAATTTCAACTACATGGGCGGGATAGTTTGAATTGTGCGCGCGGCAAAGGGAACCGCCTATTCCTCAACCTTGTGCACAGCAAATTACACACGCAACTCCATTAAACGCCATTTAATTATCACCCCGGCGGCCCGGCCGCATGACCCCCCACCCACCCCTACACAACTTATCCCCGTCCTTGCGAAGAGCTTCCCCTCCCCGTCCCGTCCGTGCGAAGAAGAAGCTTCCCCTCCCCGTCGCTCTTCTCGAGACGCACCGGCGGTCAAGTTGATCCACGGTAGGGCTGCTATCTCTAGCATAATCATGTATCGGGCAAGACGGCCTAATGATTTATATTTTCTTGATGCTGCTAAAAAAATTCGTCAGTATGCTCGAACTAATTGGCACTTTATAGTTTTCCGCTCGATTTGTCATCGATCAATTTGTTCATTTGCGTGGGCATATAGAGTCAGTTCCGCACTCGATCCGTTAATTTGCTGAAATGCCATGGCGAGTTTTGTACACGATCTGTTTGCTAAAATGTCGATGGGCATTTTTTGTTTTGTACTCGACATGATTGCTTGAAATGCATAATCATGTAGTATAGTTTTGTACTCGATTGATATACATTTCATACTTCGCCTTAAATTAATCACCAACCATCGTATCTCATAATTAAACGAGATGGACAAAACTTGGATACTCGCATGGACACTTATGTTCCCCTTCATATATAAATGGTGTTCAACCCTTTATGGGGTTTATTAGAGCTCATGAAGGTCACAACCTGGACGTGTATTGCCCGTGCTGCACATGTATGAATGGTGAGAAGAGGCCTCACCCTGTAGTGGCGGCACATATGTTAGGCGGGTTTAGCATGGTGAACCATATAATGATCCTTTAGCAGGAGAAGCAGATCTTGCTCACACTGTATGTGTGCTGGCATATGTAGTTAATTATTTATATTGATGTTGCCGCTGTTTCAATCAATAGTTTGCATTGCTGTGCAAGGTTCTGTACTCAAATTTAACTTGTTGCAGATGGATGGACGGAAGGAGAGAAAAATCGCTTGCTTCAGGAAACGGGTTTCAGCTCCGGACATGTCTTGTGCCGGATGAGAAGGTAAATATGTAAAACGGCATTTGTTCAGAGTTGCATCCCTTAGATGTTTGTCTAATCGGTTGATGTACTAATTGCGGAAGCATAGAGTTGAAGAGGTCTCTCGGTTTGATGGGAGATTTGAAGATGAATCTCAGTTTGATGCACTGTGGATGGTACTGATGACGAGCCTTTCATAGACGAAGGTCCTGCACCTGAGATTATCCAGCCTACAGAAGGAGGCCGTGGACCGAGTACACAGCTTTGCGTTGAAGTGGATGCACGCCCGGAGATCATCAGGGGCGTCCCGGTAGTCTCAAGACCAGCCAGCCCTGATGCACCTGTGGATGGTACTGATGATGAGCCCCTCATAGACGAAGGTCCTGCACCTGAGATTATCCAGCCTACAGAAGGAGGCCGTGGACCGAGTACACAGCTTTGCGTTGAAGAGGATGCACACCCGGAGATCATCGAGGGCATCCCGGTAGTCTCGGGACCACCCAGCCCCGATGCAAAATGTTGAGCTACTTTATGATTCGTACTCTTATGTTCGGTGCTGTAGTATGTTATGATTTGTACGCCTTTGGCGCTAGATTAAGCATTCGAGTGGATGATCGCGTTGCAAAATTCGACACCCACACAATCGGTTCATCGTATGAGTAGTAGCACAATTACTTCTACGGCGATTCCTGCCGGCGCATTAGTTGGTAGCATGAAACACTTTCAGTACTCCCTCCGATTCATATTAATTGACTCAATTCTGTCTAGATATGGATGTATCTAGATGCATTTGTTAACTAGACTAACAAACTTGAGTCGGTTAATATGAATCCGTGTAAACCGCCCAGTCCTCGAGCAGCTAGTTTATTGACTCTGGACTCCAAGCCTCTCGCGGCAAGCCATCGACGAAGCTTTGACCAGATCTTGGCCCGCAATTTTTTGTGTGTGGCGAATAGCAAAGATTTGACCAGTTCCTCTCGGGATGCAGCACGCCGGTGAGCTTGCACGGTTGCCATGAGCACTTTCCGGCGGAACTTCCTCTTCAGCGCCCTCAAGCCGCTGCTGCGAGACAGCACGCAGTGCCTCGAGGTGGACGGAATTCGGATCTCGGGGGGGGGGTCCGCATCGTCCGGGAACGATCTCCAGCGGGTTAACGAGGACATGCATGGCGGCCAGGGGATTTGTTTTTTTTTTTTGGTTTGAGCTTGGGATTTGGGGTTTTTCGGATAGGGGAGGAGGAACCGAGGAAGAGGAAGTAACAGCCGCGTGCTTGGCGCGTGGCGGTGTGCTTGAATTTCGAATTTTTGTGAAATGTTTCATTTCCCCGCTACAATTCGGGGGTTTCTTGACGCGCCAATGCGTCCCGCCGGGCAGCTTCAAGTGAATTTGGGGTGCCACGCTATGGGCCCTAGTTTCAGTGAGACATGTAATGACTAGTCACATCAGTAAGTTCACTGTGTAATAAAATATGTTACCCCTCCCCTTTATGTAGCACCCCTTCTCTCCCGATCGAGTGCCGATTGCCGACGGATGCAAGCCGCTAGCTCGATCCCTCCTTTCGCCTCCACCGTCCGGGCATCCGGCTTGGAGGGGCAAGCTGCATCTAGACCAAGCGGATTAGGTAGGACTAGTAATGTTCTTTCCTTTCTCGAGATCGGTTCTTTTTCCTCTCCTCGATATCTTGCGCATCTCTTTCCTATTCCGGGCGAAGGGGCGTCTTTCTGGTCACCCTCGAGCTGGGAGTGATTGATGGGGGTGGGGGCGGGGGCTACCTTTGCTTGGATTGGGGTGTTCTTCCTTTATTTGTCGACATTTGCAACCTTTGTAGTTTCTGCCGATCCTCATCGTATCTTTTGTCGGCTTGTACGGGAAAGGTAAGACCTCGGCGGTGGGGGCAATGGAGCGTAAGGCCACCACGCATGTGGGCGGTTGGCTGAGCCCGAGCTGCGTCCCCAGCCCCGCGAGCGAGTACTCCGTTTGCTTATCCACTCTTTACCTTTTAAGTGTCTCTCTGCATCCTCAATCTGTTCCTGTAATCTGGAATATCCGTTTGTGCGTAAAGCCTCGTGACACCATGCTCTATATTCTCTCGTATCGGGTTGGTACCTCCGGGTTCCGTGCCGAGGCTATGGGGAACGAGAATAGCGCCCCACTCGCCGCAGGAGCATGGCTCGATCTGCAGCACAAGAAGCGAAATGCCACCGCCGAGTCAGGCGGGGACCACCCGGGGGTAATTTTTTTTAACCAACTTACCATGATGTAGTCCGAATCCGATACTCCCTCGGATCCAAATTAATTGACTCAACTATCCGTAGATACGGATGTATCTAGATGTGTTTTAGCTCTAGATAGTATCGCCTCCATCCCAAAGCTTTGGGCTTATATTATTTTTAGAAAGTCAAACTATACCATGTTTGACTAAGCTTTTACCAAAAATCAGTAACATGCAAAATACAAAATTAATATCATTAAATAGATAATAAAATATATTTTCCTACGGTATCTACACATTATTATATTTGTTGATAGAATGTTATAAAAATTTTGGTCAAACTTTGCTTGTTTTGATTTCTCAAAAATAAATAAGGCTTAAGCTTTTGGATGGTGGTAGTACATTCATATCTAGACAAAGCTGAGTTAACTAGTTTTTTGTCTGTCCATAGCTAGTGTTCACGCTGCAAAAGGCTAAGAGCATCCACTATATGCATCAGTCTATCTCATACGGTAATTCAATATCACTGCTGAGGTCTGCCTTTTGTTTTGCTATTCATATGCAGACTGAAACTTTAGGGCCTTTACTCAAAAGGAAGATCAAAACTGCGGCTGATCGAGCTGCCAGTATGTTGATGCCGCCCCATCTTCTAAATGCCTCTACAAGCACAAGGCCACGCGCCACTGGGTGGTGATCTTTTAATGAATATGGTATATTTTCTTAATCCACAAAACATGCCTTGATTTTTCTCTGTTTATTGTCGGTTTTTTCTATGCTTGCCAAAAGTTTACAACAACAACAACAACAACCAAGCCTTTCAGTCCCAAACAAGTTGGGGTAGGCTAGAGTTGAAACCCATAAGATCTCGAAGCCAAAAGTTTAGAAACACCAAATTCGTTTGCTTACAATCATCATACAGTAATGTTCATCTACTCCAGTTCCCCTAACCCAACAAAAAATGATGTTAATTACGATTTTTAGATTAAAAGAGCACCATTAGGCGCTGTTAATTACGACTTTGAGATTAAAATGTCATTTGCAATTGTTAATTACAATTTTGAGACAAATGGTTAGTTTAACCTCGATCTCTTCCGCTCTCCATTTATCCCAACCGAACAAAAATTTAACCATTCCATTCCTCTGAAATGGAACCATTCCATTCCATTCCACGCTGTTTCGAACCGAACACACCCTTGCATTGTTGTGAATCGTTGTCCATACACGGCCATACCCTTCCACTTACATCCAGCACTATATGCATCGGTCTGTCTCGCAGTCATTCAATATCACTCGCTGAGATCTGTTCCCATTCTTATGCAGGCTGAAACTACTGCGCCTTTACTCAAGTGGATGCAAAATGAGGCTAATGAGGCTGCTGTGAGGACGATGGTGCCGGCACCATCTTCCGAAAACCTCTACAAGCACGAGGCCATGGGCCAGCTGGGTGGTGACCTTTTAATGAATCTGGTATATTTTCTTAATCCACATACATGATTTCATTATTATCTGTTTAATTACTGTTGGCTTTGTCTAATGCTTACCAAAAGTTCAGAAACACTGCGTTTGCTTACAATCATCATACACTAATTTTTCACTTTTCAGTCTGTCTCATCCAGTATATAAACTGTTGATTTCCATTGGCTTCTTTTGTAATCATTTGCATTGTTGTCAACTGTTCTCTATGCACAACCCTATTCTTCCACTTACACCCGCACTATTTGCATCAGTCTATCTCATAGATTTATTAAATATCAATGATGAGTTATGTTGCTATTCATATGCAGGATGAAACTTCTGTGCCTCTACTCAAATGGATAAAAAATAATCCTGATGAGGCTGCTGTGAAGACGATGGTGCCGCCACCATCTTCTGAAAACCTCCTCAAGCACAAGGCCACGGGCCAGCTGGGTGGTACCCTTTTCGATAGCAGGTATATTTTCTTAATCCTCATACATGATTTGATTTTTGTCTGTTTATTGCCGGCTTTGTCTAATGCTTACCAATAGTTCAGAAACACACACACCTATTCTTACACTTACATCCAGCACTATATGCATCAATGTCTCATAGATTCATTTTATATATCACTCGCGATGTCCGTTGCTCTTCAATTTTCATATGCGATCGAAACTGCTAACCCTTCATTGGTCAAAAGGATTGCAACTGCTGCTGATGAGGCATCTGCAGAGGCTGCCACCAAGTTACTGTCAGCCCCACCTTCTGGATGCTTATATAAGCTCAAGTCCAAGGACCAGACGGGCTGTAACCATCCAAGGGTTCGGGTATATTTTCTTAAGCCACATATACATGCCATGATTTATGTCTGATATTATCACCGGCTCTGTCTAATGCTTTTTGGAATTCGGAAACACAAAATTAGCATGCTTATATTCATCATACACTAATTTTTCACTGTTCAGTTTGTAACATAGTGTTATGCACTCGCTTGTCAACATTTGCATTGCTCTGAACTATGCACTTTACACAACCTAATTCTTCCACTTACATTCAGCGCTATGCACCCAGTAGTACCTCCCATGTTTCCTTCACCATCCCGATGCCGAGCTTGCGGGAATATGGCGGGCCCATGTACATACCCCGCATATAACACCTCCTATGGCTCTATCTACCTTTCTAGTAGCTCCTTCACAGAGTTACAGGTATGTATTCTCAGTGGTTTAGCATGAATTGGCATATAGTAAAGTCTTGTTTTTAGTCTTCCTGCTTCTTACATTTGTATCAATTTTCACATGCAGGCTGTACCTTGTGAACTTCGTCCTATGATTAACCGGATGTGTCCGCATGAAGGGTCTTTCACTATGCATGGCAATGGCAAATTGATGAACACCTACACGGTCTATGAGGTGTATGTCTACAAGACGCAGGCCATCACATATTTGTATGGACATGATTGGAGAAAGTTTGCTTTTGACTACGGTCTGAAGAAGGGCGACGAGCCGAGGATCGAAACTCAAACGAGCGGATATACGTAAGCTGCTACGAGTTGGAGACACTTCCAAATATATAATATGTAACTTTTTTCTACTCATATCTTTTGATAACCGTTACGAGCGGTTGTTCTAAACCATTCCCTCTGTTCTAGCTTGATGGGTTTAACATGATCAAAGCTGCAGATCCCCTGATGGAACATGAGCGGATGTCACAAAGGGCAACCACACCAGCACCGGCACCGGCTTCCCACTCTCCCGCATCGGCACCGGTTCTCGTACTCAGCTCCGTTTCTGCATCTACCCAGCAGTCCCCTACATCAGCATTGGTTCTCGTAGAGGCCCCATATACTACACCCGCCCAGCGAGGCTCTCGCATCGAGCACTCGGTTCCTCTAGCCGCACCGTTCATCGCACTCGCCTAACAGTCTCCTGCATCAGCACCGGTTCCTCTAGAGGCACCGTTTACTGCACCTGCCCAGCAGTCTCCTGCATCAGCACCAGCTCGTGTACCAGCCCAGGCTCCTGCACCTGCCCCAGCCAGATCACCGAGGTCTCAGCTCATTGCTGTGGCCACCCGTGTGGTGACCAGGACGCATCTGAAGGCTATGTTCGTGAGTATATGACAGCATAACTGCTCTTATCTTGATGTCTTCTCTGCTCAAAGTCTCACATGGTTCAGTGCATTGGTGCCATTGACTAATTTTTGGTGGTATCTCTTGCTTTGAATCAGAAATTGCCTAAAAGTATCGCCAAGGATCTCAATGCTGGCCGAAGGGGCAAGATTTCCCTCGTCATGGAGAGTGAAGGTCTCACCGTGGAGGGACGGTACTCCGTCAGTCCCACAGATGGCCGCTTGGCTGTTACTTCCAGGTGGAAAAAGTTCATTGACGGTGCCAAACTTCGCATTGGATCAAAGTTGAAGGTCAAGATCTTTCGATGCCGCTGTGACATGCTGGTCATAAAGTTCGCGGTTGTCTAGTTCTGTTGCCCCATGAGCCCTTAGCAAATGCATTTGTAGTTATACTTATATAAGGTTATCTTATCTCGAACTCGCTAATTAATTGTATGGGTGGTAAAACTACGGCAAGCTTTTGCTCTTAGTAAGTATGTATGTATGATCAGCTATTATGATAACTAATGTTTGTGTTCATCTTAATTTGCATTTCCGTTTTAGAAAAAAACTTAATTTCTATTTTGGCTGACCTGTTAGAGAACTATCGATTGAACCCACAACATGATTCAAATAGATTCATTACACCGAGCCACATGTCTTGACCTTGCTATACACTACTTCCATTAATCGGTGCAAGAAGGCTTACCCGAGCTGCTCGAACCATAGCGGATTCGAATCCACCTTATCTATCTAGAAATACAACCTTTGCAGAAAGAGGATTTGCAGTATGGGGAGGCTGACATTGGGGACCCATGAGCCAGAAGCGTCGTCAACTTTTTAAAGGTGGCAGGAGATCGAAAGAAAAAATAAGCCAAAAATCAGTTGGTAAACAAAATCAAGAAAAGAAACATTTACCTTTCTGAGAGGATGACATGCGGGACCCATGAGGCAGCAGCATCCTCAACTATTTCAAGGCGGCAGGGGATCAAAAGAAAAAAAGGAAATAGCCATAAATTAATTAGGGTCAAAAATAAATCCATCAAAGGAAACTTTTATTGTTCATAGAGGATGACATGTGGGACCGACTTGCCACGCTGCGTCGTCATCGTTTCAAAGGGGCGAGGGATCAAAAGAAAAAGGCAAATAGCTAGAAATTAGGGGAAAAAAATAAATCCAACAAAGGAAACTTTTATTGTTCATAGAGGATGACATGCGGGACCCATGAGCCAGCAGCTTCCTCAACGTTTCAAAGGCGGCATGAGATTGAAAGAAAAAGGCAAGTGACATAATATCAGGAGCCAAAAATAATCCAAGAAAAGAAACTTTATTGTACATAGAGGATGACATGCGGGTCCCATTTTATAGCAGTGGTCTCAACGCTTCCAAGGCGGCACAGGACCGAAAGAAAAATGAAGTAGCCAGAAATCAGGGTGTGAAAAAAATCGAAGAAAAGAAAGATTTCAATTGGGCTGTATCTGGACATCTCGACCTTCGAACTATCCTTCTGGGCCTTTTGACTCGACAATTTCAGCCCACTCCAAAACAGGAAAGGTCGAATTTTTCTCAAAAAAAAAACAGGAAAGTCCTATGCTTCGCAAAAACAAAAAACAAGGAGATTCAACATATAATTTTGTTTATGTAGATATAAAGATTTAATTTATCCGTTTGCAATAGCTCAGAGCGAAATACAACGTTTATTGTCTGCAAAATAAAATATCACATGTTTCTTGTACGGGGAGGCTGACATCGGGGACCCATGAGCCAACAGCGTCGTCAACGTTTCAAAGGCGGCAGGGGATCGAAAATAAAAAAAAGCCAAAAATCAGTTGGTAAAAAAATACAAGAAAAGAAAACATTTATCGTTCTGAGAGGATGACATGCGGGACCCATGAGGCAGCAGCATCCTCAATGTTTCAAAGTCGGCATGAGATCGAAAGAAAAAGCCAAGTGACATAATATCAGGAGCCAAAAATAATCCAAGAAAAGAAACTTTATTGTACATAGAGGATGACATGCGGGTCCCATTTTGTAGCAGCGGTCTCAACGTTTCCAAGGCGGCACAGGACCAAAAGAAAAATGAGGCAGCAGCATTCTCAACAATTCCAAGGCGGCAGGGGATCAAAAGAAAAAAAGGAAATAGCCAGAAATTAATTAGGGGTCAAAAATAAATCCACCGAAGGAAACTTTTATTGTTCATAGAGGATGACATGTGGGACCGACCTACCAACAGCGTCCTCATCGTTTCAAAGGGGGCAGGGATCAAAAGAAAAAGGCAAATAGCCAGAAATTAGGGGTCAAAAATAACTCCAAGAAAGGAAACTTTTATTGTTCGTAGAGGATGACATGCGGGACCCATGAGCCAGCAGCTTACTCAACGTTTCAAAGGTGGCATGAGATCGAAAGAAAAAGGCAAGTGACCAAATATCAAGAGCCAAAAATAATCCAAGATTTATTGTACATAGAGGATGACATGTGGGTCCCATTTTGCAGCAGCGGTCTCAATGTTTGTAATGCGGCTTGAGATCAAAAGAAAAAGAAAGTAGCTAGTAATTAGGGGGTGAAAAAAATCCAAGAAAAGAAAGTTGATGGACATAGAGGATGACATGCGGGTCCCTTGAGCCAACAGACTTACTCAACGTTTCAAAGGGTGCAGGGATAAAAAGAAAAAGGCAAGCCAAAAATCGGAGGGTGAAAAAAATCCAACAAAGGAAACTTTTATAGCACATAGAGGATGACATGCGGGTCCCATGAGCCAAGCAGGTCTCTCAACGTTTCAAACGTGGCATGAGATCGAAAGAAAAGGCAAGTGAAAAAATATCAGGAGCCAAAAATAATTCAAGAAAAGAAAGTTTTATAGTTCATAGAGGATGACATGCGGGTCCCATTTAGCAGCAGCGGTATCACCGTTTGAGAGGCGGCAGGGGATCGAAAGAAAAAGGCAAGTGAAAAAATATGAGCAGCCAAAAATAATTAAAGAAAAGAAAGTTTTATAGTACATAGAGGATGACATGCGGGTCCCATTTAGCAGTAGCGGTATCACCATTTGAGAGGCGGCAGGGGATCAAAAGCAAAAAGAAATTGCCAAAAATCAGAGGGTGAAAAAAAACCAAGAAAATGAACTTTTATAGTACATAGAGGATGACATGCGGGTCCCATGAGCCTGCAGGTTCCTCAACGTTTCAAACGTGGCATGAGATCGAAAGAAAAAGGTAAGTGACCAAATATGAGGTGCCAAAAATAATTCAAGAAAAGAAATTTTTATAGTACATAGAGGATGACATGCGGGTCCCATTTAGCAGCAGCGGTATCACCGTCTGAGAGGCGGCAGGGATCGAAAGAAAAAGGCAAGTGACCAAATATGAGGTGCCAAAAATAATTCAAGAAAAGAAAGTTTTATAGTACATAGAGGATGACATGCGGGTCCCAGTTAGCAACAGCGGTATCACCGTTTGAGAGGCGGCAGGGGATCGAAAGAAAAAGGCAAGTGACCAAATTTGAGGTGCCAAAAAAAACTCCAAGAAAAGAAAGTTTTATAGTACATAGAGGATGACATGCGCGTCCCATTTAGCAGCAGCGGTATCACCGTTTGAGAGGCGGCAGGGATCGAAAGAAAAAGGCAAGTGACCAAATTTGAGGTGCCAAAAAAAACTCCAAGAAAAGAAAGTTTTATAGTACATAGAGGATGACATGCGGGTCCCATTTAGCAGCGCGTATCACCGTTTGAGAGGCGCGGGGATCGAAAGAAAAAGGTAAGTGACCAAATATGAGGTGCCAAAAATAATTCAAGAAAAGAAAGTTTTATAGCACATAGAGGATGACATGCGGGTCCCGTTAGCAGCAGCGGTATCTCCGTTTGAGCAGGGGATCGAAAGAAAAAGGCAAGTGACCAAATTTGAGGTGCCAAAAAAAACTCCAAGAAAAGAAAGTTGTATAGTACATAGAGGATGACATGCGGGTCCCATTTAGCAGCAGCGGTATCACCGTTTGAGAGGCGGCAGGGGATCGAAAGAAAAGGTAAGTGACCAAATATGAGGTGCCAAAAATAATTCAAGAAAAGAAAGTTTTATAGCACATAGAGGATGACATGCGGGTCCCAGTTAGCAGCAGCGGTATCTCCGTTTCGAGAGGCGCAGGGGATCGAAAGAAAAAGGCAAGTGACCAAATTTGAGGTGCCAAAAAACTCCAAGAAAAGAAAGTTGATTGCACATAGAGGATGACATGCGGGTCCCATTTAGCAGCAGCGGTCTCAACGTTTCCAAGGCGGCAAGGGATCAAAAGAAAAGGAAGTAGCCGTAAATCGGGGGTCAAAAAAATCCAAGAATATAAAGAATTTTGGTTCATAAAGGATGACATGCGGGACCCATGATCCCGCATCGTAAACGGCTCGATCGGAGAACGTTGAACGAGATGGCGCGATCGAGAAAAAAACAATGCCGGAGAGGCTGCCATCTGGGCCCTACATCCCTCGGCGGTGCGGATTTGCGTTGACTCGGCCGGCGAACCCGAGATTTCGAGATGCACCACGTCCCGGGCCACCATACGCGACGTTTTGGCCGCTTTCATCGGGCTAGGTGGCCTCAAAAACGAGAAAAAAAAGTTTTGACATGCACCACGGAGGGACCAAAAATCGTCGGCCATGGTACACAAGCAACCACGGCGCGACTTCAACTTCGTCGGCCATGGCAACTTTTCTTGTAGTGAGAGTAGCACATAGATTAATAGTGATACAAAGCTCATGATCACATAAAGATCACACCATGGGAGAGAGAGATGAACCGCATAGCTACCGGTACAGCCCTTAGCCTCGGGGGAGAACTACTCCCTCCTCATCATAGGAGACAGCAATGGCGATGAAGATGGCGGTGGTGTCGATGGAGATGAATGCCGGGGGCAATTCCCCGTCCCGGCGGCGTGCCGGAACAGAGACTTCTGTCCCCCGAAATTTCGTTTCGCGATGGCAGCGGCGCCCCTGGAGTCTTTCTAGAGTTTCGTCAATTCGTGTAGGGTTTTTAGGTCGCGAGAGATTATATAGGCGAAGAGGCGGCGCAAGCAGGTGCCTGGGGGGCCCACCCCATAGGGCGGCGCGCCCCCCCTCTTGGCCGCGCCGGCCTATGGTGTGGGGGACCTGGGCCTCCACTCTGTCTCCCCTTCGGTGTTCTGGTCCGTCTCGGTAAAATAAGATGTTTGGCTTTTGTTTCGTCGAATTCCGAGAATATTGCCCGAACAGCCCTTCTCGGAACCAAAAACAGCAGAAAACAGGAACTCGGCACTTCGGCATCTTGTTAATAGGTTAGTTCCGGAAAATGCATAAAATCATTATAAAGTGTGAGCAAAACATGTAGGTATTGTCATAAAACTAGCATGGAACATCAGAAATTATAGATACGTTGGAGACATATCAAGCATCCCCAAGATTAGTTCCTACTCGCCCTCGAGTAGGTAAACGATAACAAGGATAATTTCTGAAGTGACATGCTATCATAATCTTGATCAATACTATTGTAAAGCATATGAGATGAATGAAGTGATTCGAAGCAATGGTAAAGACAATGACTAAACAACCGAATCATATAGCAAAGACTTTTCATGAATAGTACTTTCAAGACAAGCATCAATAAGACTTGCATAGGAGTTAACTCATAAAGCAATAAATTCTTAGTAGAAAGTTTAGAAGCAACACAAAGGAAGATATAAGTTTCAGCGGTTGCTTTCAACTTCAACATGTATATCTCATGGATGTATATCTCATGGATGATTGTCAACACAAAGTAATATGATGAATGCAAATAAGCAAGTATGTAGGAATCAATGCATACAATTGACACAAGTGTTTGCTTCTAAGATAGAAAGAAATAGGTAAACTGACTCAACATAAAGTAAAAGAAAGGCCCTTCGCAGAGAGAAGCATGGATTACTATTTTTGTGCTAGAGCTTTTCATTTTGAAAACATAGAAACAATTTTGTCAACGGTAGTAATAATTCATATGTGTTATGCATAAGACATCCTATAAGTTGCAAGCCTCATGCATAGAATACCAATAGTGCTCGCACCTTGTCCTAATTAGCTTGGATTTACATGGATTATCATTGCATAACATATGTTTCAACCAAGTGTCACAAAGGGGTACCTCTATGTCGCCTGTACAAAGGTCCAAGAAGATAGATCGCATTTGATTTCTCGTTTTTGATAAATCTCAACTTGAGGACATCCATACCGGGACAACATAGAAAACAGATAATGGACTCCTCTTTAATGCTTAAGCATTCAACAACAGATAATATTCTCATAAGAGATTGAGGATTAGTGTCCAAACTGAAACTTCCACCATGATACATGGCTTTGGTTGGCGGCCCAATGTTCTTCTCTAACAATATGCATACTCAAACCATTTAATCATGATAAATCACCCTTACTTCAGACAAGACGAACATGCATAGCAACTCACATGATATTCAACAAAGGTGTAACAGTTGATGGCGTCCCCAAAAACATGGTTACCACTCAACAAGCAACTTATAATAAATAAGATACATAAGCGACATATTCAATACCACAATAGTTTTTTAAGCTATTTTCCCATGAGCTATGTATTGCAAAGACAAGGAATGAAATTTTGAAGGTAGCACGCAAGCAATTTACTTGGAATGGCAGAGAAATACCACATAGTAGGTAGATATGCTGGACACAAATGGCATAGGTTTTGGCTCAAGGATTTGGATGCACGAGAAGCATTCCCTCTCAGTACAAGGCTTTGGCTAGCAAGGTTGTTTGAAGCAAACGCAAGTATGAACCGGTACAGCAAAACTTACATAAGAACATATTGCAAGCATCATAAGACTCTACACTGTCTCCTTGTTGTTCAAACACTTTTACCAGAAAATGTCTAGACTTTTAGAGAGACCAATCATGCAAACCAAATTTCAACAAGCTCTATGGTAGTTCTTCATTAATAGGTTTAAACTACATGATGCAAGAGCTTAAACATGATCTACTTGAGAACTCAAAACAATTGCCAAGTATCAAATTATTCAAGACAATATACCAATTACCACATGAAGCATTTTCTGTTTCCAACCAAATAGCAATAAATGCAGCAACTTTTAACTATTGCCATGAATATTAAAAGTAAAACAAAGAACACAAGTGTTCATATGAAAAAACGGAGCGTGTCTCTCTCCCTCACATGGATTGCTAGGATCCGAATTTATTCAAACACAAAAAAAAGCACACAGACGCTCCAAGTAAAGCACATAAGATGTGATGGAATAAAAATATAGTTTCACTAGAGGTGACCTGATAAGTTGTCGATGAAGAAGGGGATGCCTTGGGCATCCCCAAGCTTAGATGCTTGAGTCTTCTTGAAATATGCAGGGCTGAACCACGGGGGCATCCCCAAGTTTAGACTTTTCACTCTTCTTGATCATATTATATCATCCTCCTCTCTTGACCCTTGAAAACTTCCTCCACACCAGACTCAAAACAATCTCATTAGAGGGTTAGTGCATAATCAAAAATTCACATGTTCAGTGAGGACACAATAATTCCCAACACTTCTGGACATTACCCAAGGTTACTGAAAGTTAATGGAACAAAGAAATCCACTCAACACAGTAAAAGAGGCAATGCGAAATAAAAGGCAGAATCTGTCAAAACAGAACAGTCCGTAAAGACGAATTTTTTTGAGGCACTTAACATGCTCAGATTGTAACAACCCAACTTTTCACTTTGGTTTAAAAATTTGGAATGCAAAATTTAGGGCCAACAAAAACTTTTTCTGTCTTTCAAATCTTGCATGCATGATTGATCTTGCATTTGAATCTAGGGTAAGTGTGTAGTAGTGCTTGTGAAAATTGTCACTTATGTGTAAATCCAAAAACCCAAAAAAAAAACCTTTTCACATGTGGCACCCTATTTATTTCTGGTTTTTATTTAATTAAACCTTGCCAAAACCTGTGGAGCATTTCACTCCCATTTTTATTTTTATTGACTTGTGAGATTAAAATCCCTTTTCTCACTAAAACCCTAGGACCATATTTTTGGACCCCTCCTTTTAATTCTTGTCTCCTCGAGGGAAATCATGTTAGACCCGATGGCTTGATCCATTCCTAATGACGTTATAAATCCTCTAAGATCAACTTCTACTTATTTTCGTTTGTGACTTTTTCTCTCCCATATCTCAACCAAATTTTATTCTGAAAAATTCCCTAGCCTTGTGCATATGGACCCATCTCATTTTCATCCTTGCTTTGACCATTATCACATGAGGGTGGACTTGCCAAAAATCTGAAAATGTGCCTAATGCAAGAAATGGTCAAGTAGACCATGCCATTCACCCATTTATTTCTTCTCTCTCTTTTTCCTTCTCCAACATTTCTTTTTCTCTTTTCTCATGTGCCTCACTCCTACTCCTTTTGCACATGTGAGTGGCCTTGTAGTACACGACCAAAGAAAGGAAGTGGAGAGAAGAGAGAGTGGCCGGGCCATGTGATTGCATGCAGCCATGGCCATGATTCCAACTAGATGCAGCCAAAATCACCCATCTCCACATCCTGCTGCCCTCTCTCTCACGCATGCACTCTCTCCGCCTGCTCCCTAGCTCCCTAGCTCGCCCGTGTCCCCTCCTCTCTTTGGAAGCAACCGGGCAGCCTGCACGCTCCTTTCTTTCTGCTGCTTAGGCACACGAGATCAGCGATCCCAGATGGAAAACTGCACCTCCCTCTCCCTCCCTGAGACGCTCCCGTGAACCCCTTTCGCGGAACGATGTCTGCCTACCCCTGGTGGTGACCACTGGCCGCGTGCGCCACTTTGGACACGGCCACGACGGCCACTCCTTTTCTCCTCGCTCTGGTGCCCGTGGGTCGACCGCGGTGGACGGAGGAGAACGCCTCCACTTTGGAGACACACGTAGCGCCGCGCCCTAGCCCCTGGTCTGCACGCCATCGAGCTCGCCACCCCGCTGGCATTCTGTCGAACACGGCACAGACGGACGTGACCTCTCCTTCCCGTCCGTTTCCCTCGCGCTCCCGACACCTGCGTCCCTCCAAAATCCTCCTCCGCTGCTCGCGTCACGTCTCAGCACCGCCCTCTCGCCCTATCGCCGCCTCGCCGCGCTCTCCCTTCTCCTTTCGTGAAACCGGTGCACCGAGTGACCGCGCCGCGCAATATAAGCGATCAGGCCACCTTGTCCGCAGTCCTCTCACCAGCAGAATCCCCATCCACTCCAACCCACCCTCCTCCTCATCTCTGTCTCTCAGGGAAGCGGGCAGCAGCGCCCTGGGTCGCCTCTTCCCCGGCTGGAGATCAAGGTCGAGACGGAGCTCGTCCGTTCGGCTGCTCGTCGAAGGCGATGCTCCAGACCGTCCCCCACCGTTTCCATTGTTTCTTCCTCGTATTCTCTCTCTGGAACACTAACGCTGCCCATCCTATCGTCTGTAGCTCGCCAGAGCCCCGTCGTCGAAGTTTCGACCGTGCCGACGACGCTCACGTCCCCATCGTCGCCGGCCACCAGGAGCACGCGGGCGCGTCCGGGCAGCCAGGCCGAGCAGCAAGTGCGTATCCGTGCCTCCTCGCCAACACCGTTCCAGGCCCCACTGCGGAGAGCCCGTAGGAGCCGCCGTCGCCGCGTTCGCCGCCGCATCCGTGAACCACGCCGCCGCCCGCGTCGACGTCCGGCCCTTCTTCTGGTCGTCCGCGCCGAGACCCTCCATCGACAGGACCCCGGCTGCCTCATCGCCATCGCTCCAGAATCCCCGCCGGTGAGCTCCCGTTCCTCGTCGTCGTGCAATCGCGACGCCGTCGCCGTCCGTCGTTCGTCGCAGAAGAAACGGGCCAGGATCGTCGGATCCTGATCCCTCGGCCGCATGCAGGCCGGTGCATGCATGGCCAGCAGCCCGCTGGCCCACGCATCGACGTGGCCAGCCACGTCTCGGCAGTTTAAACTGCCGGCTCCCGCACGTCCTCGCCACTGCTGGGCTAGCCAGCGAGCCCAGCTGGGCCGTTCCCTCACTTCTGGCCCATTTCCGTTTAAAGATTTAAACACTGAACTTCCCTCCAGTAAGCAGACCTGTAGGTTTTCGAATTTTGTAAATTCCTCCATGATCCAAATTTGAAGATTCAAGTTGCTGTGAGCTCGTGAACAAATTCTTAACCACAAACAAATGCATGCATGTGATGTTTGGGTGTAGATCTGTGTAGATAAATCTAATACTACAATGTTGCAGTATAGCCATATTAAATAGTATGACTTGTGTATAAACCCTTTTTGCATGAGGTCAATTATTCTGTGCTGTATATGTGAGTACCTTTCTTTTGGCACTGGTCCCACTTGCAGAAGATTTCTGGTTATCGTTTGGTTCACAAATCAAATATCAACCAGAGAGCTATTCTGTGATTTTTAATTTGAAAACTACAAATGATTTTGGAGAAAACCTAAGGGCTACTGTAAGATATCATGTTAGGGTACTTTTGTGCAAAAGGAAATATTTTTAAGAGTGTTATTTTAATTCTGGGAAATTCATTTCTGAAACAGGGCACCTTTTCAGTATTTGATTTTTTATAAAATCATTTACAAATCAGAAAAATGCCAAACAAGTGGGGTTGGATCACATTTAATATTAGCTATCCAGTGGTATTATTGGTTTTGGTTGGTTGTGCTCCGATACGTATAGGCTTAGTTGTAGATTGTCTCTGGTTTCTGTCTTATTTAAAATTTATAAATTATTTAGAAAGTTATTTGCAAGTGATTCTTGTGCGAGTGTGTTCTAAATTTTGTTAGCTTTCAGTAGGTATGCTGCATAAATTTTTGTGACTTACAGAAAGATTTAGGTCATTTAAATGGTTCCTAAGTCATTTCTGGTTTTATAAAAATCATAACTTTTGTTTTAAAACCTTAAATTGGTGAATCCACTTTCAGTAGCTTGCATTTGTAAACCTTTACATACCGTGATTTTTCCAAATTTTTGTGTGCACTATTCTCGGAATGGTTTGTTGATTCGGTGTGTGCTTGTTTCTTTTTATTTTGCGACGCTAGATTCGAACGCCGCCGGAAACAAAGGAGGAGGTGAATTTGGAGGATTTGAGGAAGAAGGCCAGGGACACTTTGCTGATCAAGGCAAGCCACCTCTTGATGCATGTCTCACCCTAATTATCTTACTCTTGCATTATCACAGGTTTTGTTAAATTGCATGTCTTTGATTTATTTATGTGAGTGGTTCCACCACTCGAAGTTTTATGATTCCACCCTTATGGGTGCAGCCCTCGTGATACCTACTGATCCAACACTTGCTAGAGATATTGTGCTTAACACCTTATCATTCTTGTTGCCACTTTTCAAAGAAAAGTCGGACTATAGGTTGGGAGCCCTCTTTAAAAAGGTTTGTGAAAATGTTTTCAAGAAAAGAAGTGTTTCGAAAACCTTGGAATGGGGTAGCCCTGCCCAAGTGTGAGTTTATGAAAAGGAAAATGTTTTGGGAAGAAAAATTGCCGGAGGCAAGTGAAGAAAATTGTTTTCGAAAAACTTTGGTGACCGAGTACCTAACCGGACCTAGCCAGTACAACCACATTACCCTTACGTGGGACCGGGCGTAGCGTAGTAGTTTGTCTCGCCTTAGTTTGAGTCCCGCAAGTGTAGTGGCAGTCCGACCATGGACGCTTCGACCGGGGTTCTTCCCATGAGAAGGGACGCAACCTATTTGCCTCGTTTAGGTACGCGGGGTACAACTTATGAGCTCCCATTGAAATATGCCTAAGTGGTTGGATGGCATTCCGGAGGGTCGAGTGTGCCGGGGACCTTGCTACTCCCGGACAGCCCTCGGACTCGGTGTTGGGAGGTACAACTCATTCGGCATGTCTTAGGCTAAGGCGAGCAGGCGAAAACTACGATCGGGTACTTGTCGTGGCATATGTTATTATGCAGGGATGATGCCCACACGATGAGTATTCGGATCTTGTGGGGAAAGTGTACAACCTCTCACGAGTGTAAATCTATTCGAATAGCCGTGTCCACGGTTATGGACATGGGAAAGGCTGTTGCTTGGCATTGAAGGAGTTTTGTTTTATAAAAGTGTTTTCCAAACAGATTTTGGAAATGTACCTGGGAGGTACGGAAAGATACCAGTGGGACTGGTGGAGATGTACCGTGAGGTACGGTGGACAGTTGAAATTGTTTTGGGTCACTCCGATGACCGGAAATGGAAATGGGTCCTCCTTACCTATTAGTCTCAAATAAACTTGTTTTCAAAAAGGTTTTCAACAAAGGTATATAGATGTCATGCTCTCGAGAGGAACCACCTCTCGCTCCTTGTCGCCCTAGTATAGTGCCTCGTTCCTTGCTACCGCCATACCGCATATCCTTTATTTCTCTCTAAGGTGGTTTGCGAGTACATTCAAACGTACTCATTGGCATTGTTGTCCCGGCTATTTACTTGGCCAGACTTTGAAGAGGAGTACCACGAAGAAGAAGAGTACGACGCCGAAGACGCGAACTAGGACGCTCTCCCGCCAGCCGCCTGTAGGGTAAAGGCCTGACTTGGGTTCCACCGCCGTTTGGAGTCAAGATGTTTCCGCTGCTGTTTGTTGAACTACGGCCTTGATGGCCGATGTTGTAAGACTTCCGTAATACTTTTAATTCGGTACTGTAATGGAGGTTGTAATCTGATATCAGTTCGGTTATGTATTCACGATGGAATGATCTTGGGATCGTGAAATTGTATGCATAACAGAGTTCTCGGACTCGGTGAGTCCGGGCCCCACAGTAGCCGGTATCGTAGCCATCCTGACTGTAGGAGACCTTAGTTAGCATGGGCGTTAGTTAGGAAAATACTACTTTGGTAAAACTATTTACTAAACTTATTTTCCTAAATACCAGAAGCTTTCTTCTATCTTTCTTACCCTTTTCAAAAACTTCTAATTCTCACCCCTCTGATTTCTTGCGACTTTGAAAGTTCTTATTCTACTATCTCATCCTCTTCCAAACCTGTATATTGGCGATGCTCCCCAACTCAGACATCCGGACTCGAGGTATTGAAGACCTGACAAGCTCGGTTGATTCAGATAGGATACTCTCATATATTAGGTGTCCCTTGGTACGAGTACCACGCGTAATTCACATAGTTGTTTGTAGGTTTCGAAGCGTGTGAGCTTGATTGGTTGTGTGTGATTGTTTTGTGATGATAATTTGTGCCTTCGGCACCCTCGCTATGATATGCCTTTGTTTCCGCCTATTTTTGCTTTGTTGTTTTCGTTTTAAAAACTTTTGTTTTTACCAAACCCTCCCCTTTTAAGTGGCTGCCCATATCCTTGTTTCCCCATTAATATCTGAATCCACCCCTCTTCGGGATGGTTGACACCCGTAGAGGAAGCGCCAGCCGGGTCGGACCAAAACCCCCTCCACCTCCGGACCCAACCATGGTCCAACTTCGCGCCTTATGATGGAAGACCGTGAGGCAGCCCGTGAGGAGCGCCAAGCTAACCTTGCTACCCTTCAAGCACCTCACTCAACTTGCTACCGGAAACGCCAACCACGATAATGGCGGGAACGGAAATGGAGACCCCCGCTCTACGCCGAAGAATTTCCAGCAGCACCAACCCTCCCGTTTTCGCCAAGTGCACCGAACCCCTTGACGCCGATGATTGGCTTCGCACCATTGAGAACAACCTGGAGGTTGCCGGAGTCGGCATTGATGAGAAGGTGTTATTCGCCACTCATTACCTTTCTGGTCCTGCACGCGCTTGGTGGGAAAATGTCAAGGCTATTCAAGCTGAAGGACACGTCATCAACTGGGAAGAATTCAAGGCCAAGTTCCGCAAGACGCATATCCCCTCTGGACTGATCAAGCTCATGAAGGACAAGTTCATGAACCTGAGGCAAGGAAGTATGTATGTGGTGGATTACCTAGACAAATTCACCACCCTCGTCTAGGTATGCTCCCGAAGATACCAACACCGAAGAGAAGAAGAAGGACCGCTTTTCGAACGGTCTGCACGATGAGCTGCAAAGTATCTTGGTAGCTGTCCCATATCCAGATCTTGAGTCGTTGGTAGATGCCTCTATCATGGTTGAGAACAAGCGCAAGAATGCATTAGAGAACCGCAAGCGCAAGGCAATGATGCTGCAGGGCAACTCCAGCACTCAGCAACCCCGCAGTCTGCCCCCACCTAGGCCAGCGCCCCATCAGCCGAGGACCTCACCCCCTGCACCACGTCCCAACAACCTCAACCGAAATCCCAACTACAACGGCCAGAACAACACTGTCCGCAAACCCCCCAATGGATGCTACGCCTGCGGACACCCGGATCATTACTCTAACGAGTGCCCCAACAAAGTGACTTCTGGACAGCGCCCCAATACACCCAAGCCAAATCAAGGAGAATCTCGCACTGCTTCTGGAAGGAACCAGAACCATATGAAACCAGCTGGACCACCTAGAGTACACCTGAACCATGTCAACGCTGAAGAAGCTCAGGAAGCTCCAGATATTGTTCTGGGTACGTTCCTTGTCAACTCAGTACCCGCAAATGTTCTGTTTGATTCCGGAGCCTCACATTCCTTCGTTACCAAGCCTTTTGTGAGAAAAGGAGGTTTAACCCACACCCCCATGAAGCGACCTATGTTAGTCCAAATCCCTGGATCTACCAGCAAAACCCAAAGTTCATGCAAGGAGGTTCCCATAGAAATTCAAGGAAAGCGTTTTCACGCGGATCTGATCGTATTAGGAGAGCAAGGCTTAGAGGTTATCCTCGGAATGAATTGGATGGTGAAGTATATGGGATACATAGATTGTGTTCGCCGAGCTATAACCCTGACTGCTGAGGACGGTGAAGTAGTTGAGCATGTAGCCACCATGCCATCATCGAAGGCCCTATGCAAGAAGAGTGTCGCCAGTCCAGCCCTGCATGAAGTACCCGTAGCTTGTGAATACCCTGAAGTTTTTCCTGGCGAATTACCCGGCATGCCCCCTGATCGGGATATCGAGTTTATCATTGAGCTAGTTCCCGGAACTGCTCCTATCGCTCAGCGACCTTACCGGATGAACCCCCAAGAATTAGTTGAGTTGAAGAAGCAGTTGGATGATATGTTGAAGAAAGGATTGATTCGCCCGAGCGCATCACCCTGGGGATCTCCCGTTATCTTTGTGGATAAGCGGGACGGTACCATCCGCCTGTGCATGGATTACCGTAAACTGAATGATGTCACCATCAAGAACAAATACCCCCTCCCGAAGATTGAAGATTTGTTTGACCAGATGAATGGAGCCCGAGTTTTCTCTAAGATAGATCTCCGAACTGGTTATCATCAACTCAAGGTTCGAGAGTCAGACATTCCCAAGACTGCCTTCACCACACGGTATGGACTATTTGAATATACCGTGATGTCCTTCGGACTGACCAATGCCCCTGCCTATTTCATGAATCTCATGAACAAGGTGTTCATGAAGTACCTCGACAAGTTCGTCGTGGTTTTCATCGACGATATTCTGATTTACTCCAAGAATGAAGAAGATCATGCTGAACATCTGCGGATTGTTTTGGGAACTCTCCGAGACCATCAGCTTTACGCCAAGTTTAGTAAATGTGAATTCTGGCTGAAAGAAGTAGGATTCCTTGGTCATGTCATTTCTGCCGGAGGAGTGTCTGTCGACCCGTCCAAAATTCAGTCTATCCTGGAGAAGAAAGCCCCTACCAACCAGACCGAAGTCCGCGCCTTTTTAGGATTGGCGGGTTATTATCGTAAGTTCGTTGAGGGATTCTCCAGCATTGCGAGACCCTTAACGCAGCTTTTGAAGAAGGATAAGAAGTTTGAATGGACCGACAAATGTGAGGCCAGTTTTCAGGAACTCAAGAAAAGATTAGTTACAGCCCCCGTCTTGACCATGCCTGATATCACCAAGGATTTTGATGTGTACTGCGATGCATCGAAACTTGGTCTGGGAAGTGTACTGATGCAAGAAGGCAAGGTGATAGCCTATTTGTCAAGACAACTTCGACCGCATGAGATGAATTACCCCACTCATGACTTAGAGCTTGCTGCGGTAGTTCACGCCCTGAAGACCTCGCGCCATTATTTAGTTGGAAATCGTTGCGAAATCTACACCAACCACAAGAGTCTGAAGTACATCTTCACTCAGCGGGAGCTGAACATGAGGCAGAGCAGATGGATGGAACTTATCAAGGATTACGACCTCGGCATTCATTATCACCCCGGTAAAGCCAATGTCGTAGCTGATGCCCTTAGTCGAGAGCCCTGTTCGTTGAACGCCCTGATAAAAATTGCTCAACCCAAGTTGTATGAAGAACTCGAGGAGTTCGGCCTCGAGTTGGTTAGCCATGGTTTTTTGGCCAATCTTGAGCTGAAGCCTACTTTATTCGATCAAATCAAAGAAGCTCAAGTGGGTCATGAGAGTATTGAAGGAATCAAGCGTAGAATAGATAGGGAGGAAGTTCCTGGTTTTCAAATTGATGCCAAAGGAGTTTTGTGGTACAACGGACGTCTCTGTGTACCTAATGTTGAAGACCTGAAGCAACTCATCATGAAGGAAGCTCACGACACCAATCCACCCCGGAGGAACCAAAATGTATCAAGATCTAAAGAAGCAATTCTGGTGGCACGGTATGAAGCGAGAGATAGCGTTTTTCATTGCTCGCCGTGACGTGTGCCGTAAAGTGAAGGCTGAACATCAGCGACCCGCTGGACTACTCCAACCCCTCAAAGTCCCTCGAATGGAAATGGGAAGAAGTTGGGATGGATTTCATTACTCGGACTTCCTAAATCCCAGCGTGGTCACGACTCCATCTGGGTTATTGTCGATCGGCTTACCAAGGTTGCACATTTCATCCCCGTCAAAGTCAGTTACCACGGAACCAAGTTGGCTGATCTCTACATGTCCCGAATAGTGAGTCTTCATGGAGTTCCTAAGAGAATAGTTTCTGATCGTGGCACGCAGTTTACGTCGAGATTTTGGAAGAGCTTTCATGAAACCTTAGGAACCAATTTATCTTTTAGCACTGCCTATCACCCGCAGACCGGTGGCCAAACAGAAAGAGTGAATCAGATTCTTGAAGATATGCTTCGTGCTTGTGTCCTCGCTTACGGAGCAAAATGGGAAGACTGTCTACCCTTCGCAGAATTCTCGTACAATAATAGCTACCAAGCTAGTCTGCAGATGGCCCCCTTCGAAGCCCTATATGGTCGCCGTTGCCGAACCCCTCTCAACTGGTCCGAGACTGGAGATAGTCAAGTTTTTGGACCTGACCATCTTCGCGAAGCTGAAGAACAAGTTCAACTGATCCGCGATCGCCTCAAGGCCGCTCAATCCCGCCAGAAGAGTTATGCTGATTCCAAGCGTCGCGAATTGACTTTCAAGGTTGGAGATCATGCCTATCTTCGCGTCACTCCACTCAAGGGAATGCAGAGATTTCACGTCAAAGGGAAGCTTGCCCCCAGATATATTGGGCCCTTCAAGGTTCTCGCTCGTCGAGGTGAAGTATCATATCAACTCGGAACTGCCTCGCTGAATTAGCGGATTTCCACGATGTGTTTCATATCTCTCTACTTCGACGATGCCTCCAAGTGCCCGACAAGCCTGAAGTATTCAAGAACATCGATTATCGCACCCTCGACCTCAACACCGACTTAACCTATCGTGAAGTACCCCTTCGGATTCTGGAAGAAGCTGTTCGTCTCACCCGAAGAAGGAAGATTAAGTTTTGTAAGATTCAATGGAGTAATCACTCAGAAGAAGAAGCCACTTGGGAACGAGAGGATCAACTTCGAAAGGACTTTCCCGCACTCTTCAGTTCCTAACCACCGAATCTCGAGGACGAGATTCATTTTAAGGGGGGAAGGTTTGTAACAACCCAACTTTTCACTTTGGTTTAAAAATTTGGAATGCAAAATTTAGGGCCAACAAAAACTTTTTCTGTCTTTCAAATCTTGCATGCATGATTGATCTTGCATTTGAATCTAGGGTAAGTGTGTAGTAGTGCTTGTGAAAATTGTCACTTATGTGTAAATCCAAAAACCCAAAAAAAAAAAAAACCTTTTCACATGTGGCACCCTATTTATTTCTGGTTTTTATTTAATTAAACCTTGCCAAAACCTGTGGAGCAATTCACTCCCATTTTTATTTTTATTGACTTGTGAGATTAAAATCCCTTTTCTCACTAAAACCCTAGGACCATATTTTTGGACCCCTCCTTTTAATTCTTGTCTCCTCGAGGGAAATCATGTTAGACCCGATGGCTTGATCCATTCCTAATGACGTTATAAATCCTCTAAGATCAACTTCTACTTATTTTCGTTTGTGACTTTTTCTCTCCCATATCTCAACCAAATTTTATTCTGAAAAATTCCCTAGCCTTGTGCATATGGACCCATCTCATTTTCATCCTTGCTTTGACCATTATCACATGAGGGTGGACTTGCCAAAAATCTGAAAATGTGCCTAATGCAAGAAATGGTCAAGTAGACCATGCCATTCACCCATTTATTTCTTCTCTCTCTTTTTCCTTCTCCAACATTTCTTTTTCTCTTTTCTCATGTGCCTCACTCCTACTCCTTTTGCACATGTGAGTGG
Source organism: Lolium rigidum (assembly GCF_022539505.1). NCBI lineage: Eukaryota > Viridiplantae > Streptophyta > Magnoliopsida > Poales > Poaceae > Lolium > Lolium rigidum. Next base: position 120,300,052 of record NC_061508.1, read on the forward strand.
CCTTGTAGTACACGACCAAAGAAAGGAAGTGGAGAGAAGAGAGAGTGGCCGGGCCATGTGATTGCATGCAGCCATGGCCATGATTCCAACTAGATGCAGCCAAAATCACCCATCTCCACATCCTCGCTGCCCTCTCTCTCACGCATGCACTCTCTCCGCCTGCTCCCTAGCTCCCTAGCTCGCCCGTGTCCCCTCCTCTCTTTGGAAGCAACCGGGCAGCCTGCACGCTCCTTTCTTTCTGCTGCTTAGGCACACGAGATCAGCGATCCCAGATGGAAAACTGCACCTCCCTCTCCCTCCCTGAGACGCTCCCGTGAACCCCCTTTCGCGGAACGATGTCTGCCTACCCCTGGTGGTGACCACTGGCCGCGTGCGCCACTTTGGACACGGCCACGACGGCCACTCCTTTTCTCCTCGCTCTGGTGCCCGTGGGTCGACCGCGGTGGACGGAGGAGAACGCCTCCACTTTGGAGACACACGTAGCGCCGCGCCCTAGCCCCTGGTCTGCACGCCATCGAGCTCGCCACCCCGCTGGCATTCTGTCGAACACGGCACAGACCGACGTGACCTCTCCTTCCCGTCCGTTTCCTCGCGCCCCCGACACCTGCGTCACTCCAAAACCCTCCTCCGCTGCTCAGTCACGTCTCAGCACCGCCCCTCTCGCCCTATCGCCGCCTGCCGCGCTCTCCCTTCTCCTTTCGTGAAACCGGTGCACCGAGTGACCGCGCCGCGCAATATAAGCGATCAGGCCACCTTGTCCGCAGTCCTCTCACCAGTAGAATCCCCATCCACTCCAACCCACCCTCCTCCTCATCTCTGTCTCTCAGGGAAGCGGGCAGCAGCGCCCTGGGTCGCCTCTTCCCCGGCTGGAGATCAAGGTCGAGACGGAGCTCGTCCGTTCGGCTGCTCGTCGAAGGCGATGCTCCAGACCGTCCCCCACCGTTTCCATTGTTTCTTCCTCGTATTCTCTCTCTGGAACACTAACGCTGCCCATCCTATCGTCTGTAGCTCGCCAGAGCCCCGTCGTCGAAGTTTCGACCGTGCCGACGACGCTCACGTCCCCATCGTCGCCGGCCACCAGGAGCACGCGGGCGCGTCCGGGGCAGCCAGGCCGAGCAGCAGTGCGTATCCGTGCCTCCTCGCCAACACCGTTCCAGGCCCCACTGCGGAGAGCCCGTAGGAGCCGCCGTCGCCGCGTTCGCCGCCGCATCCGTGAACCACGCCGCCGCCCGCGTCGACGTCCGGCCCTTCTTCTGGTCGTCCGCGCCGAGACCCTCCATCGACAGGACCCCGGCTGCCTCATCGCCATCGCTCCAGAATCCCCGCCGGTGAGCTCCCGTTCCTCGTCGTCGTTAAATCGCGACAGCGTCGCCGTCCGTCGTTCGTCGCAGAAGAAACGGGCCAGGATCGTCGGATCCTGATCCCTCGGCCGCATGCAGGCCGGTGCATGCATGGCCAGCAGCCCGCTGGCCCACGCATCGACGTGGCCAGCCACATCTCGGCAGTTTAAACTGCCGGCTCCCGCACGTCCTCGCCACTGCTGGGCTAGCCAGCGAGCCCAGCTCAGGCCGTTCCCTCACTTCGGCCCATTTCCGTTTAAAGATTTAAACACCGAACTTCCCTCCGATAAGCGGACTCGTAGGTTTTCGAATTTTGTAAATTCCTCCATGATCCAAATTTGAAGATTCAAGTTGCTGTGAGCTCGTGAACAAATTCTTAACCACAAACAAATGCATGCATGTGATGTTTGGGTGTAGATCTGTGTAGATAAATCTAATACTACAATGTTGCAGTATAGCCATATTAAATAGTATGACTTGTGTATAAACCCTTTTTGCATGAGGTCAATTATTCTGTGCTGTATATGTGAGTACCTTTCTTTTGGCACTGGTCCCACTTGCAGAAGATTTCTGGTTATCGTTTGGTTCACAAATCAAATATCAACCAGAGAGCTATTCTGTGATTTTTAATTTGAAAACTACAAATGATTTTGGAGAAAACCTAAGGGCTACTGTAAGATATCATGTTAGGGTACTTTTGTGCAAAAGGAAATATTTTTAAGAGTGTTATTTTAATTCTGGGAAATTCATTTCTGAAACAGGGCACCTTTTCAGTATTTGATTTTTGTAAATTCTTTTACAAATCAGAAAAATGCCAAACCAGTGGGGTTGGATCACATTTCACATTAGCTATCAAGTGGTATGCTTAGTTTTGGTTGGTTGTCCTCTGATACAGATAGGCTTAGTTGTAGATTGTCTCTGGTTTCTGTCTTATTTAAAATTTATAAATTATTTAGAAAGTTATTTGCAAGTGATTCTTGTGCGAGTGTGTTCTAAATTTTGTTAGCTTTCAGTAGGTATGCTGCATAAATTTTTGTGACTTACAGAAAGATTTAGGTCATTTAAATGGTTCCTAAGTCATTTCTGGTTTTATAAAAATCATAACTTTTGTTTTAAAAACCTTAAATTGGTGAATCCACTTTCAGTAGCTTGCATTTGTAAACCTTTACATACTGTGATTTTTCCAAATTTTTGTGTGCACTATTCTGGAATGGTTTGTTGATTCGGTGTGTGCTTGTTTCTTTTTATTTTGCGACGCTAGATTCGAACGCCGCCGGAAACAAAGGAGGAGGTGAATTTGGAGGATTTGAGGAAGAAGGCCAGGGACACTTTGCTGATCAAGGCAAGCCACCTCTTGATGCATGTCTCACCCTAATTATCTTACTCTTGCATTATCACAGGTTTTGTTAAATTGCATGTCTTTGATTTATTTATGTGAGTGGTTCCACCACTCGAAGTTTTATGATTCCACCCTTATGGGTGCAGCCCTCGTGATACCTACTGATCCAACACTTGCTAGAGATATTGTGCTTAACACCTTATCATTCTTGTCGCCACTTTTCAAAGAAAAGTCGGACTATAGGTTGGGAGCCCTCTTTAAAAAGGTTTGTGAAAATGTTTTCAAGAAAAGAAGTGTTTCGAAAACCTTGGAATGGGGTAGCCCTGCCCAAGTGTGAGTTTATGAAAAGGAAAAGGTTTTCGGGAAGAAAAGTTGCTGGAGGCAAGTGAAGAAAATTGTTTTCGAAAAACTTTGGTGACTGAGTACCTAACCGGACCTAGCCAGTACAACCACATTACCCTTACGTGGGACGGGGCGTAGCGTAGTAGTTTGTCTCGCCTTAGTTTGAGTCCTGCAAGTGTAGTGGCAGTCCGACCATGGACGCTTCGACCGGGGTTCTTCCCATGAGAAGGGACGCAACCTATTTGCCTGTTTAGGTACGCGGGGTACAACTTATGAGCTCCCATTGAAATATGCCTAAGTGGTTGGATGGCATTCCGGAGGGTCGAGTGTGCTGGGGACCTTGCTACTCCTGGACAGCCCTCGGACTCTGGTGTTGGGAGGTACAACTCATTCGGCATGTCTTAGGCTAAGGCGAGCAGGCGAAAAACTACGATCGGGTACTTGTCGTGGCATATGTTATTATGCAGGGATGATGCCCACACGATGAGTATTCGGATCTTGTGGGGAAAGTGTACAACCTCTGCAGAGTGTAAATCTATTCGAATAGCCGTGTCCACGGTTATGGACATGGGAAAGGCTGTTGCTTGGCATTGAAGGAGTTTTGTTTTACAAAAGTGTTTTCCAAACAGATTTTGGAAATGTACCTGGGAGGTACGGAAAGATACCAGTGGGACTGGTGGAGATGTACCTGTGAGGTACGGTGGACAGTTGAAATTGTTTTGGGTCACTCCGATGACCGGAAATGGAAATGGGTCCTCCTTACCTATTAGTCTCAAATAAACTTGTTTTCAAAAAGGTTTTCAACAAAGGTATATAGATGTCATGCTCTCGAGAGGAACCACCTCTCGCTCCTTGTCGCCCTAGTATAGTGCCTGTTCCTTGCTACTGCCATACTGCATATCCTTTATTTCTCTCTAAGGTGGTTTGCGAGTACATTCAAACGTACTCATTGGCATTGTTGTCCTGGCTATTTACTTGGCCAGACTTTGAAGAGGAGTACCACGAAGAAGAAGAGTACGACGCCGAAGACGCGAACTAGGACGCTCTCCCAGTCAGCCGCCTGTAGGGTAAAGGCCTGACTTGGGTTCCACCGCCGTTTGGAGTCAAGATGTTTCCGCTGCTGTTTGTTGAACTACGGCCTTGATGGCCGATGTTGTAAGACTTCCGTAATACTTTTAATTCGGTACTGTAATGGAGGTTGTAATCTGATATCAGTTCGGTTATATATTCACGATGGAATGATCTTGGGATCGTGAAATTGTATGCATAACAGGAGTTCTGGACTGGTGAGTCCGGGGCCCCACACAGATGAAGAAGCTCAAATCTAATGAAAGTTGCATACGTATCTGAGGAACACGCATGAATTTTCGCTGATTTTTCTGAGTTTCCTACAGAGAGTTCAACTCAAATTCGTGACAGCAAGAAATCTGTTTCTGCGCAGAAATCTAAATCTAGTATCAACCATACTATCAAAGAATTTACTTGGCACAACAATGCAATAAAATAAAGATAAGGAGAGGTTGCTACAGTAGTAACAACTTCCAAGACACAACAAAACATTAGCAAAATAAAAACATGGGTTATCTCCCAAGAAGTGCTTTCTTTATAGCCATTAAGAGCAACTCTAACAGAGCCCGCAAATCCCGCCGGAACCGAACTTTTCAGGCGGATTTACGGGTTCGGGCTGAAATGCGCGCAGATCAGAGCCCGAAAAGATGGGCCGGCCCGAACTGGAAGTTCAGGGGCCCGAGAAACTCACCGCGCGGCCCCTATTAAAAGGGTTCGCGGAGGGGAGTTCGGTTCAGAAACCCTACTACCCTCCCGCCGCTCCCCTCCCACCGCCGTAGCTCGCCTCCGCCTCCGACGAGCAATCCCGGGCGCTCAGCCTCCGCTCCGTCGCTACGGCCACCACCCCGCCGTCCGAAATGACAAGGGCAAGACCCGTGGGTAGGGGCGGCGGCCGATCCGGCGCCGGAAGGGCAATTCGCCGTCCGCCGGGCGTACGGGCGGAGACGGAGCGCGGCAGGTGGGCGCGCTCTGACGGCGCATGGAAGCGGGCCGGCCGCAAGTGGCCGGCCGTAATGGCGGGCGTGCTCCAACGGCGCGCGGAGGCTGCTGTGGCGGCGGCTGCGGCGATGGAGGCTGCTGTGGCGGCGGAGGCGGCTGGGGAAGCGGAGGAGCCCCTCGCTGACGGCGGGTGCAGCCCGCCGCTACCGCCATTTCCCCCGAGCGGGGACGACGACGACACAGACGAACCGTCGCTTCTCTGCGGGAGCGCCTCCGGCGCGGCCGCCATCGAGCTGGCGGCCCTCGTCGTCGCCTAGCAACCGGCGGCGTCGAAAAACCCTCCACCGCCGCCCGGTGACAGTAAAGTCGCCGGGAATCTTAATTTTTAGTATAAATAGGTCCGTAGTACGTAATTTAGGTGCAATGCGGTTGTATTTTTCCACTATTAGTGTGAATTATGATCGAATCCAGCGTGATCGGCTGAAATCGACTTCAATCACGAAACTTGTTTTCCCGCGTCGTTTGATTTTCTCGAGTTCGGCTGGGTTTACTGTTTCTGTTCTGCGTCGTGCCCAAATGCGCTCTCAAATCTCTTTTTCGGGAGACTGAACTCCGTTTTTTCAGTTCGGACTAATACGGGCTCTGTTAGAGATGCTCTACGATGGGCTCAGTAATTTTAATGATGCACTCGCAAGAAATACGAGTTGAAACAAAAGAGAGCATCAAAAGTAAATAAGAAACACTTTTAAGTCTAACCCACTTCCTATGAAAAGGAATCTTGTAAATAAACAATTCATGTAAGCACAAAGCAATAAGCATAGGAAAACAAGACAAGCGCAACTTCAAGATTTTCAGCAAAAAGAGAGGTGTTTTAGTAACATGAAAATCCCTACAACCATATTGTCCTCTCTCATAAAGATTTTCAGTAGCATCATGAACAAACTCAACAATATAACTATCACATGAAACATTCTTATCATGAGCTACATGCATAAAATTATTACTCTCCACATAAGCATAGTCATTACTATTAATTGTAGTGGGAGCAAATTCAATAAAATAGCTATCATTATTATTCTCATCACCATAATCATCATATATAGGAGGCATATTGTAATCATAATTAATTTTCTCCTCAATAGTAGGTGGACTGAAAATATGATAGTCATCATTGTAATCATCATATATAGGAGGTAAAGTGTCATCAAAGTAAATTTCCTCCTCCATGCTTGGGGGACCAAAAATATCATGCTCATCAAAACCAGCTTCCCCAAGCTTAGAATTTTCCATAGCATTAGCAACAATGGTGTTCAAAGCATTCATACTAATAACATTGGCATTGTCATGCATATAAAGTTCCATAGGTTTTTTAATTTTCTCTTCAAACACCTCATGTCCTAACTCAAGATAGATACTATAAAGATCTCTAATATTTTTGTTGTTTTCCATTAAGCCTAACTAGTGTAAACAAGAAACAAAAAGATATAATTGCAGAATCTAAAGGAAATAGCTTCAAGCACTCACACACCAGCAACAGTGCTAAGAAATAGCTTAGTAGTCGGAGGATGTGAATACCTTTTACCTTACCTTTCCGTCAACGGCGCCAGAAAATAGCTTGATGTCTACGCACGCTTCTATTCCTGTAGACAGTGTTGGGCCTCCAAGAGCAGAGGTTTGTAGAACAGCAGCAAGTTTCCCTTAAGTGAATCACCCAAGGTTTATCGAACTCAGGGAGGTAGAGGTCAAAGATATCCCTCTCAAGCAACCCTGCAATTAAGATACAAGAAGTCTCTTGTGTCCCCAACACACCTAATACACTTGTTAGATGTATAGGTGCACTAGTTCGGCGAAGAGATAGTTAAATACAAGTAATATAGATGATTGTAAGTAGTAATTGCAATCTGAAATAAAAATGGCAGCAAGCAAACATGTAGCAGAACTTGTTGGAAATGGAGTTTCAATGCTTAGAAACAAGGCCTAGGGATCATACTTTCACTAGTGGACACTCTCAACAATGATCACATAAATAAATAACTTCTCTTCACTTGTGCTACTTTCAAACACTCTCTTGTTGGATAACAAACACCATTCATTGTGTAGGGCTACAAGAGCACCCTCAAGCCGGAGTAAACAAGCTCCACAACTTCATAAAGGAAACACACACGATACGCACACTGTCACCGTCACACCGTGGAGAGTGAATCCGGAGTTCATATTAAAGTAACCTCTAGAGTGCATAATAGACCGTTGCAATTTAGACCGAGTACTAACATAGCATACACACTCGTCAACAATAGCTATGAAAGGGGGAATAGATCGCATCAATACTATCATAGTAACTGATTAACTTCATAATCTACAAGAGATTACAATCATAACCTACGCCAAGTACTACATGATGCACACACTTGTCAACATTACATCATGGAGGAGGAATAGACTACTTTAATAACATCACTAGAGTAGCACATAGATTAATAGTGATACAAAGCTCATGATCACATAAAGATCACACCATGGGAGAGAGAGATGAACCACATAGCTACCGGTACAGCCCTTAGCCTCGGGGGAGAACTACTCCCTCCTCATCATAGGAGACAGCAATGGCGATGAAGATGGTGGTGGTGTCGATGGAGATGACTTCCGGGGGCAATTCCCCGTCCCGGCGGCGTGCCGGAACAGAGACTTCTGTCCCCGCGATGGCAGCGGCGCCCCTGGAGTCTTTCTGGAGTTTCGTCAATTTGTGTAGGGTTTTTAGGTCGCGAGAGATTATATAGGCGAAGAGGCGGCGGAAGGAGGTGCCTGGGGGGCCCACCCCATAGGGCGGCGCGCCCCCCCGTCTTGGCCGCGCCGTCCTATGGTGTGGGGGCCCTGGGCCTCCACTCCGTCTCCCCTTCGGTGTTCTGGTCCATCTCGGTAAAATAAGATGTTTGGCTTTTGTTTCGTCGAATTCCGAGAATATTGCCCGAACAGCCTTTCGGAACCAAAAACAGCGAGAAAACGGAACGGCACTTCTGCATCTTGTTAATAGGTTAGTTCCGGAAAATGCATAAAATCATTATAAAGTGTGAGCAAAACATGTAGGTATTGTCATAAAACTAGCATGGAACATCAGAAATTATAGATACGTTGGATGTGTATCAGCCTCCCATGCCTCTGTGCTTCTTCTACCTCTTCCTCTACGGCCTCCTGATGATCCTATGATCATACAGAGCGTTGCTGCTGCCTACGCTTCCTATGCTTCTGCTTTGCAAGCCCTGGCCAATCCACCAAGCTCCGGTTACTGGCCAGTGTGTGCTGCTTGCTGTGCATGTCCTGTGTTGCTTGCTTACTAGTCCTATCATGCTATGACTTGCTATGCCATGTTGTACATGCTTATGAGCTTGCTTGTGCTTACTGGCATCCTATGCTTGCTTGTCTAGGTGTACTGCTATGCATCTGTGACACTTGTGATGCCTGTGATGCTTGTGAGGTGCTTCTGTGCCTTCTGTATGATCCAATGATCCATTGGATCAATAATTTCTGTTGGCTAGACTCTCAGTGTTGCTTGACTTGCTTTAATTGATCCATTTGATCAATCAAAGGTCAGTGACTTGATTTGCTTACTGATGCTGCTATTCAAGCATGCTGATGCTACTGTGTGTTGCTGTTGGCGTGGTAGTTAACACACGTCCGTTGGGAACCCCAAGAGGAAGGTGTGATGCGTATAGCAGCGAGTTTTCCCTCAGTATGAAACCAAGGTTAACGAACCAGTAGGAGTCAAGGAACACGTGAAGGTTGTTGGTGACGGAGTGTAGTGCGGCGCAACACCAGGGATTCCGGCGCCAATGTGGAACCTGCACAACACAATCACAATACTTTTCCCCAACTTAACAGTGAGGTTGTCAATCTCACCGGCTTGCTGTAAACAAAGGATTAAACGTATGGTGTGGGAAATGATGTTTGTTTGCAAAGAATAGTAAAGAACAGAGTTTGCAGTAGATTGTATTTCAGATGTAAAAGAATGGACCGGGGTCCACAGTTCACTAGTGGTGTCTCTCCCATAAGATAAATAGCATGTTGGGTGAACAAATTACGGTTGGGCAATTGACAAATAGAGAGGGCATAACAATGCACATACATATCACGATGACTACTATGAGATTTAATCAGGGCATTACGACAAAGTACATAGACCGCTATCCAGCATGCATCTATGCCTAAAAAGTCCACCTTTAGGTTAGCATCCGCACCCCTTCCAGTATTAAGTTGCAAACAACAGACAATTGCATTGAGTATGGTGCGTAATGTAATCAACACAAATATCCTTAGACAAAGCATTGATGTTTTATTCCTAGTGGCAACGACACATCCACAACCTTAGAACTTTACATCACTGTCCCGGATTCAATGGAGGCATGAACCCACTATCGAGCATAAATACTCCCTCTTGGAGTTACAAGTATCAACTTGGCAGAGCCTCTACTAGCAACGGAGAGCATGCAAGAACATAAACAACACATATATGATAGATTGATAATCAACTTGACATAGTATTCCATATTCATCCGATCCCAACAAACACAACATGTAGGATTACAAATAGATGATCTTGATCATGATAGGCAGCTCACAAGAACTAACATGATAGCACAAGAGGAGAAGACAACCATCTAGCTACTGCTATGGACCCATAGTCCAGGGGTGAACTACTCACACATCAATCCGGAGGCAATCATGGTGATGAAGAGTCCTCCGGGAGATGATTCCCCTCTCCGGCGAGGTGCGGGAGGCGATCTCCTGAATCCCCCGAGATGGGATTGGCGGCGGCGGCGTCTCTAGAAGGTTTTCCGTATTGTGGCTCTCGGTACAGGGGTTTTCGCGACGAAGGCTATAAATAGGCAGAAGGGTAGGGTTGGAGGCGGCGCGAGGGGCCCACACCATAGGGCGGCGCGGGCCCCACCAGGCCGCGCAGCCCTGTGGTGTCGGCGCCTCGTCGCCCCATTTCGTATCCCCTTCGGTCTTCTGGAAGCTTCGTGGAATAATAAGACCCTAGGCGTTGATTTCGTCCAATTCCGAGAATATTTCCTTTGTAGGATTTCTGAAACCAAAAACAGCAGAAAACAACAACTGGCTCTTCGGCATCTCGTCAATAGGTTAGTGCCGGAAAATGCATAATAATGACATAAAGTGTGTATAAAACATGTGAGTATCATCATAAAAGTAGCATGGAACATAAGAAATTATAGATACGTTTGAGACGTATCATGTGTATGTGCTGCTACTCTCCCTAGCCTTCTGGACTTGATCCAGTAGCCATGATGCAGTGACATGTGCTTGTGTTGCCTCACAGTGTGCTACTGTCAAAATATTGCATGGATTTGTTATGTATTCATGCTTGGATGAATTAATTAATGATGAACTGCTTATGCAGTAATGATTAAATGACTTGTTGTGTATGATTTTACTTTCCATGATTAATTGGCAAGTAAATGGAGTCTGAATCCATTACTGGATAATGATGCTTTGTTATTTGGCTATGCTTTGGATGGTTCTATGTTTGATGTGACCTCAGTAGCTTTGCTACTGACTGGTTGCTCACATAGTTGGCTGGATCTTGTTGGCTACTCATCTTTGCTTGCATATTTGGGGATCATAATCAATATGAATGCCAATTTGCTTGCCTGTGAAGAATTCTAGGGTTTTCCTGATGGTTGCGTGCTTAGGATCTTGCTGTGTAGTCTTGGTAGCTACTATTCCTTGCAATTCATCTACTGGTGCTGTCTGTGCATGTGTTCTTGCTAGCGTGTGCATCTGTGCATGATCTCTAGCTTCTGTGCAGAAGATTTGTATCTAGATGGTTTCTGTGTTAGTGGCTTTCTAGACTGCTAGTGATCCTTGGTGAAAACTAAGTGATGAGCTACCCATTGAGCATCTGCTCAATCCCATGACATATGTCATGCATAATTTATGGATTGGATCCATTGGATCTTCTCCAGGAACTAGGTATACCTTGTTCCAGCTCCTAGGGTGAATTATTTTGTTGATGCACACTTCTTGATTATATGTCACAGCCCTGCACCTCTAGTTCTTGGTTGATCTTCTCAGGTCACCATGATTTCTGGTGGTTGGTTGGGTTTTGTGTTGGGTCGTGCTGTTCTTGAGCAAGAACAGGATGAACTATGCCTATTATATCTTCAGCTTACCTTGTGAATCCTTATCTGGTCGACTGTGCACTGTTTCTAGGGTTTGTGCCCTTTTATACCATCTCTACTTCTATTCTTGCAATGCCACACATGCCTGGCTTGCTTTGGTGACTAGGCCAGTGCATGGCCTTGCTGTGGCTTGCTCAGCACACATGAGCTGTGTGCTCTCATATGCTGAAACTTGAGCCCTGGTGGTGCTCAGGTTTGGTCTGCTGTTGCTCTTATCCTGTGTTGTCCAAGGTTTTGGACATGCACAAGTGTGCAGGACAATTGTTTCTGTCCAAACTGAATTCTTGACTAACACTAACCCTTGGCTAGTGCTTATTGTGTTGTTTTGCAGGTTTTGAAGATGAATATGACCATTGAAGATTTCCTTCAAGTCATTAGTCTAGGTTTTTAGTTTAGGATCAAATATTGTAATCTTCATTTTCATTTCTGTTTATTTTCCTTTAATTCTTGTATCAAGAATATTGTAAAGACAATGTAAATTGTGTTGTGATATCAATAAAGCTCAAGTTTTGCTTATGAGCTTTTTTTGGTTTGTAATGTTTATATTTCTGAATAAATGTTGTATTTATAATTCAATTTGAAATTCAAAGTCATTTGAATTCATAAGTTGTATTTAAATTGTGAATTCCATTTTCTATAATCATTATTGCTTATTGGTTAATGTTATCAATGTATTATAACTTGTCAAATGAATTCAACTCCCAAATCAACAAGATACAAAAGAGATCATGTCGAAATTTACTAACTCACCATGCCTAACCCTAATTGCAAAATGAGAGAGAACCTCGATCCCTCTTAATTAGGTTTAGTTGCAATAAGGCGCGAAAATTTCCCCCGTTTTGCGATGAAATGCACATCCCATTTTTAAATCTACCCTTCGTTGTTCCTATGTTCTGGGTTATTACACGTACTCTGGAAAATTTCAGCACACTTATCAGGAGCAGTTTCAGTGGTATTAGGAAATTTTGTAGAGGGAGCGGGGACTTTTCCTACACCATTTACTTTATTATTAATAGTAGGAGAGTGGCTAGCATTTTAAACTTCATTACTACTGGTGGTGGTGATGGTACAAACTTTAGTCAAATTATTGTTTCTAGCAATTTCATCTTCTCTTTCCCACCTAACATGCAATTCCGCCAACATCCTAACATTTTCATCCATTCTAACTTGAATGGCATTCAAAGTTTTACTTTCTTTAACATAATGAGGCAACACTTTTAATTTCATAAAATTAACATCACGAGCAAGGCTATAAACTTTAGAAGCAAGAATATCAATTTTGCCAAGCATTTTCTCAACAGTTTTATCGAAAGCAGTTTGTTTACTAATAAATTCCTTTAGCATGACTTCAAGATCAGAGGGTGCACTTTTATTATTGTTTTAGGAATTACCATAAGAATTTCCATAATCATTACCATTATTAGAAGGATATGGCCTATAATTGTTGCTACCAAAATTATTCCTATAAGCATTGTTGTTGAAATTGTTGTTTTTAATGAAGTTCACATCAACATGCTCCTCTTGAGCAACCAAACAAGATAATGGAATATTATTTGGATCAACATGTGTTTTACCATTAACAAGCATAGACATAATAGTATCGATCTTATCACTCAAGGAGGAGGATTCTTCGATAAATTTACCTTCTTACCTTGTGGAGCTCTCTCGGTGTGCCATTCAGAATAATTTATCATCATATCATCAAGTAGTTTTGTTGCAGCCCCCAAAGTAATGGACATAAAGGTAACTCCAGCAGTTGAATCCAGGAGATTTCTTGAAGAAAAATTTAGTCCTGCATTAAAAAGTTTGGATGATCATCCAAGTAGTCAGTCCATGAGTGGGACAATTCTTTACCAAAGATTTCATTCTTTCCCAATCTTGAGCAGCATGTTCATTATAAAATAGTCTAAATCTCACTATGTCACTGCTCAAAGATATAATCTTAGCAGGTGGATAATATTTTCCAATAAAAGAATCTTTGCATTTAACCCAAGAATCAATACTATTTCTAGGCAAAGATAGCAACCAATCATTAGCTCTACCTCTCAAAGAGAAAGGAAACAATTTTAGTTTTATAATGTCACCATCTATATCCTTATATTTTTTTTCATCTCACAATGTTCAACAAAATTATTAAGGTGAGAAGAGGCATCTTCAGTATTAACACCAGAAAATTGCTCTTTCATAACAAGACTTAATAAAGCAGGTTTAATTTCATAGAAGGCTGCTTCGGGAGCAGGTGGAGCAATAGGTGTACAAATAAAATCATTATTGTTGGTGCTAGTAAAGTCACATAAATTAGAATTTTCAGCGGAACCCATTTTAGCACAATTAAAACTAAGCAACAAAAATAACAGCTATAATAGAAAAAAAATTATATATTTTTATATAAAGACAACTATAAAAGTAAACTAATTTTTTTTGTGTTTTTGATATAATAAAGAAAACAAAACAAAATAAAGTAAACTAAGCAAACTATAACAAAGTAAAAAAAAGATTGGATATGAGGGACTCCCTTGTAGAAATCCTCTTTCTTCCCGGCAATGGTGCCAGAAAATCTTGATGGTGCTCCGGTGATGGCGCCAGACAATCTTGTTGGAAGTTGTCGTGGAAGTGGTTGGGAAACCCCAAGAGAAACGTGTGATGAGCACAACAGCAAGTTTTCCCTTAGTACGAAACCACGGTTTAATCGACCAGTAGGAGAAAGGCGTGGACTTCTGAAGGTGTTGCTGGCTGACTAGTGGCAGGGCGCACTACCGGCGTCAGCAAGAACGTGGAACCTGCACACAACACAACCAAAGTACTTTGCCCCAACTTGCAGTGAGGTTGTCAATCTCACCGGTTTGCTGAAAACAAAGGATTAGACGTATCGAGTGGAAATAGATGTTTGTAGAAAGTAAACAGAATAGGATTGCAGTAGAATTTATCAGTAAAGGAAATAGGACCGGGTTCCATAGTTCACTAGAGGTGTCTCTCCATAAAGATAAATAGCATGTTTGGTGAACAAATTACAGTTGAGCAATTGATAGAATATCGACCAATACATGACAAGATGATTACTATGAGATTTGATATGGGCATTACAACATAATACATAGACCATAATCCAACTGCGTCTATGACTAATAATCCACCTTCAGGTTAGCGTCCGCGCCTCTTTCAGTATTAAGTTGCAAGCAACAAACTATCGCATTAAGCAATGTGTGTAAAGTAAACAATAGAATTACCCTCGGATAAAATATTATTGTTTTCTCCCTAGTAGCAATAGAACATCTACAATCTTAGAAATTAAACGTCACTCTCCCAGAAAACTAGAGGCATGAACCTACTATCGAGCATAAATACCCCCTCTTGGAGTCATAAGTGTCCACTTGGCCAGAGTTTATACTAGCAACGGAGAGCATGCAAAATCACAAATAACATATGACATGAATATATAATCAATCTCAACATAGTATACAAGATTCATCGGATCCCAGCAAACACAACATGTACGATTACATAAAGATGATCTTGATCATGTAGGGCAGCTCACAAGATCGATACATGAAGCACAAAGTGGAGAAGACAACCATCTAGCTACTGATATGGACCTATAGTCCAGGGATGAACTACTCACGCATCACTTCGGAGACGGGCATGGAGATGTAGATGCCTCCGGTGATAATTTCCCCCTCCGGCAGGGTGCCGAGAAGAGCTTCAGAACCCCCGAGATGGGTTCTGCGATGGCGACCGCTATGGAACTTTTCGTGGATGGAGGCTCAGGTATCCAGGGTTTTCCCGAGAAGATGTATATATAGGCAAAGGATTTAGTTCGGTGGGGTGCCTGGTGGGCCAGACCCCCCTAGGCGTGGGCCAGGCCTAGGCCGTGCCTAGGGGTGGTTTGGCCGCCCTGTGGAGCCTCTTCGACCCCCCCCTGATATGGGCTAAGCCTAAGGGTGTGCCCGATCTTCACGGATTTGGGTGGATTTCGTTGGGGAGGGAGGAAACGCGAAGAACACGAAGAATACGAAGGAGAATCACGGGATACAAACTCACACACACACAAATCGGTTTGTCCTCGTTGGCCCGAACCACCAACTCGATAGAGGTTGCAGGAAAAGACCTTCCGGTAGAAGTCCCGCAAAGAGATCGACGAATCGAACCCGAGAGATCTAGAAGGGTGAAAAGACCAAAATTGATAGAAGTGCAAGCAAAAGACCCAAAAGGTGGAAGTGCAAGCAAAAGACCTACAATTGATAGAAGTCACCAAAGAGATCACAAGGATTCGACAAGGAGATCGAGTGATACAAGATCTAGGATCTATGGTCGGGTTTCCCTCAAGGGGTAAGAGCAAAGCTCAAGTTCTTCTTGGTTCTAATTCTAACCCTAATTCGTGGCTGGTACAAACATATATATAGCCCAGATCTGGGGAGGGGTAACTTAGTCATTTGCGAAAAGTACACGGCCACAGGATTCAAACGAACGGTCCAGATGTAGTTGACTTCGCGGGGGCTGGCAGTGCCGATGGTCCTGGGGCGGCAGTGCCGGCCTGGGGCGAAACTTGGCGTCGAAGGCGTCAGGCCGGCAGTGCCGAGCTTCCTGGGCCAGCAGTGCCAGGCTGTTTCGGCCGGCAGTGTCGGGGTGCTCTGGGCGGCAGTGCCGGCCTATTCCTGGCGGCAGTGCCGGCCCTGGAGTGTCTCCTCCATTATTGGCAGAATTCCTTCTTCTTCTACAGTTCCTTGGTGAGTTTTGTACCTGATGACACATATAGTATTTGCATGAGGTAGCATTCCATCCAAAGTAGTTCCAAGGTCGAGTGTCGAGAGGATTGAGTTCACCTTTTCATGTAGCGCTTTCACTCGGGCTCGAGTCATTGATCCACTTGGAGGACTAGTTGGTCTTGGTGTAGTGTCGACCATAGGTGGGGCTACATCACCCCCTCTGGACTTCGTCTTTGTTTCGGTAAAATATTGCCTTCGGCTTTTGTTTCGTCCAATTCCGAGAATATTTCCTGCACAACTTTTCTGAAATACAAAAATAGCAGAAAACATGGAACTGGTACTGTGGCATCTTGTTAATAGGTTAGTGCCAGAAATCATGTAAAAGTGCAACAAAGTGTAAACAAAACATATATGAATTGGTGTAAAACAAGCATGGATCATCAAAAATTATAGATACGTTTGAGACGTATCATATACTCTTGATGATTTGAAAGGGATTTCCCCTACTATATGTCAGCATGCTATTAATATGGAACCTGATGCAAACCCAGTTGTTGAACATCAACGCCATTTCATTCCTAAGATGAAGGATGTGGTAAGAAATGACGTATTGAAACTCCGTGATGCTGGTATTATTTATCCTATTGCTGATAGTAGATGGGTTAGTCCTGTGCATTGTGTCCCTAAGAAAGGAGGAATTACTGTCGTACCTAATGAGAATAATGAGCTTATTCCTCAAAGAGTAGTTAGGATGTGCATTGATTTTAGAAAAGTTAACAAAGTTACTGAGAAAGATCATTACCCTTTACCTTTTATTGATCAAATGTTAGAAAGTTTGTCTAAGAATGTTTTCTTGATGGTTATTCTTGGTTTTCTCAAATTGTTGTTAAAAAGCAAGATCAAGAGAAAACCACTTTTACTTGTCCTTATGTAACTTATGCTTATAGACGTATGCCTTTTGGTTTGTATAATGCTCCTGCTACGTTTCAAAGATGCATGTATGCTATCATTCATGGTTTTTGTGAAGAAATTGTGGAAGTATTCATGGATGATTTCTCCGCCTATGAGACTTCTTTTGATAATTGTTTCCACAATCTTGATAAAGTTTTGAAGAGATGTGAAGAAACTAATCGTGTTCTTAATTGGGAGAAATGCCACTTTATGGTAAATGAAGGAATTGTTCTTGGACATAAAATTTCTGAAAGAGGTATTGAAATTGACAGAGCCAAAGTGAAAGCAATTGAGAAAATGCCCTGTCCTAGGGATTTTAAAGGTATCCGTAGTATTCTTGGCCATGCTGGTTTCTATAGGAGGTTTATTAAGGATTTCTCTAAAATTTCAAAGCCTCTTACTATTCTTCTCCAAAAGGATGTACCTTTTTGTTTCTCATGATGATTGTAAGGAAGCTTTTGAAACTTTAAAGAAGGCTTTTACTACTGCTCCTATTGTTCAACCACCTGATTGGAATTTACGCTTTGAAATTATGTGTGATGCTAGTAAGACTCTTGATGCTGCTGACGTGGGCATTACCCTTCGGGTAACCGACATTACCCTATCCCGTATTGTCTAGTTGGAGGCCCATGAAGGCACTTGGAGGCAAGATGGGCTACTTGGATGGCGCACCAGAAGATTCCTTCACGAGCAAGACAAAGAGGCGGCCGAACAAGGAAAGATTAGATTTAAAACTACTGTAAACCTAGTCGTACTCGGTTGGACCTCTTGAGACCTGGCCTCCTATATAAAGGCCAGGAGAGGGGCTGCCGAGGGACACAATCAATCTTAGCAGCCTTAGCCACCAAAAGTCCAGAGCTAGGTCGCCGCAGCACTTAGCCTCTCGACGAGATCTCAGCCGAACTATTCGGCACCCCATTGTAACACAATATCTTCATAATCAAGAACAGATAGGCAGGACGTAAGGGTTTTACCTCATCGAGGGCCCCGAACCTGGGTAAATCGCTCTCCCCGCTTGTCTGTGAACCCATGTCTCGTGTCAGCTTGCAGGATTCCGTCAACCCTAAGCCCCAATCGGAGGGCATTGCCGAGGAGTACCCTCGACAATTGGTGCCGTCTGTGGGGACCCTGTCGGCACAAGATCGGACATCGGCAGAGCCCCTCATGTCATCAGCAACTTCGTCAACACCATCATCGCCAAAACTGGGAAGCTCGATTAGCTTCGGTCCTATGAATTCACTCCGCACAGTGACTCATCTCGCTCGACCTTCTCCAATCTGCAAGGAAACATGGAGATGACCTTCGGGAGCATCCACTACAACGTCAACTCAGAAGGAATCCTTCGGCTGCTGGAATCGCCCACTTCCAGATCAACGAGTCCAAGCGCGTCATCATCACTCGACCTTTCGGCTGGCCTGACAGGATCGATGAGTTTGCATGCGCCCTCGACTCCCCGTTCGGCGTCATCCATGTCGGCGACAATCCCACATCTTCGGAGTTAACCTCATACTACTGTTGAACTGCGACACCAGGCACGGGCTGGGATCGAGCGACACACCGTTCATCTGCAATGCCCAGTATTCATCGGGAGAGGACAGTATCGACAACATCGTCCAAGGTGTCACCCGAGGAGCGGAGCGTCACCAAGTTTATGTTGCTAACAGGGGAGACGGAGATCGCACCCCCCGTTCCAACAGGAGAGCTAGCTTTGAGAACAGCGCCAGCAACAACAACAGCGACCACACCATCGCAGAGGAGGAGTGGGCAGCTGCCAAAGCAGCCGTGCTTAACAACACACCGCTCCCGGCAGGAACCACGGTTGGCACCCTCAATGCTTACCGCTCTATATTGGAGAAAAACCGGGAACGACTATTCAAGGAGCAAACCACCCTCGAGAGACGCCTATCTGCGGCAGACCGATCCAGTGAACGACGAAGAGACTCGCAAGGAAGCGCCTCTCGAAGTACTCAAGGGGCAGGCAAGCATCGTTCGAGACTATCTAGGCTATCGGAAGATGACGCTAGAGAAATAACATCAAATCTGACCAAGTCCTTTATGACCACGGACACCGCAGGCATGCCACGGCCAAAAACCGTCGCAGGAGCGACTGCCAACCTCGCTGCATACCTCATCAACCAGCGCCCTGAAGGTTCCATGGATCAAGCCCATCGAGGTGCCCTAGAAAGTCTCACGATATTGGGAGATAATCTAGTTCTGCGAAAGGAAAAAAACCACGCTACAGGCTAGTGGCTCAAAGCATCATGCGAGAGATGCTCGGGACGAAATCACCCAGAGCAGGATCGATAAAGCAAGGCGACGACGCGCCGCTAGGGAGGAGTATGATAGTGATTCTTCAGATGAAAGTCAGGAGAACAATGGCGAGCTCAGGGGAGCTCAGGATCGTTCAGGCTCCTGGTGAAATCAACAACGCTTCGGTAACCACTAACATGGTGGCCAAGCCAGAAGATGAGAAGAACCCCTTCATTGCTTAAGCAATTTGCTAGCGTTTAGTTTTCCCTTTACTTTCAGCAGGGCCCCCTGTTTTTCGCCATCTAGCCTCGTGTTTACTTTATTAATGAGAATTTAATCCCTTGATAAGCATTGCAGTGATTCGGAGCATCTGAACCGCACCATCATAAACCTTGCCTACGCCTTTTGGTGAGCAACGGTGTAACGTAATACGCGGCAAACAACCATGCTCCGAAACAGCCTCCACGAGGGCTAAAAGGATGCAAGATAAATAGGGACACCAACCTCTCCCTTTGCTATAGATGCCTCTACGAGTGCCGAAAGTAGCAAGAGTTTGAAAATACACATAATACAACCCACGTTCGATATTTTACTTATGGAAATATCAAAGAACAACGGGCTCTTCGGCAGAATCATTGCACCCGAAATATTCGGGAGTGACTATCGACACATACATCGGTTGAAAGCAAAGTTGCGCATACAACAGGTTTAGCAAAACCTGCAACACGAGCTGATCACTCAAATGATTTGCTGACCAACGGATACACATACGGGCAATTAAGATTCACCCCTTCAAAACTTGCTAACGGCATCAACACGGTAAAAATACATATACATGTATCTACCGAACAAAAGGGCGTAATTACATAATCCAAACGCTTGGATGAAGTAGCCAAAATATCTATTTACAAAACAACCTTAACCCCTGAAATCACCCTTGTGGAGTTTCTCTTTCCTCAGGTACCTTCGAGTCCTCCTCAAGCTTGTCAACAATTATGTTGGCGGGTAACAGAACCTTCGGATACAGTGTCTCCAAATCACCAGTTGCGTTGGCGATAGACAGCAAGTTCGCTGAGGGATAACGAGCAAGGACAAGGGCAAGTGTAAACCTGGCCCCCGCAAAGACCTGAGCTCGCACCAAGTCCCGAATCTTCTTGGTATTTCCAAACTCCGACATCAAAGTCAGTAACGTAGGAGGGACCGCGTTCAAAGGGAACATAGTCCTCCACATTACCCTCAGGGCTTTGTAGCACTTGTCGAAGAAATGGTTGAAGGGATTCGTAGCATAGAAAACAAAAAAATTCCTACCACGAGAACGCAATCCAAGCCAAGATGAAATCTAGAAGATGGTAGCAACGAGGGGATGAACGAGACTAACCCTTGAATATTTCCAAAGCCTACAAGAGGAGGCTCTCGTTGCTGCGGTAGACGATCACTTGCCGCTTTCAAAAGCGCGTAGAAGATCTTGATGGTGCCATAATCGGGCAGCACCTCCGTACTCGGTCACACGTTCGGTGTTGATGAAGACGACGTCCTCCTCCCCGTTCCAGCGGGCAGCGGAAGTAGTAGATCCTCCTCGGAATCCCGGCAGCACGACGGCGTGGTGGCGGTGGTGGTGGAGAACTCCGACAGGGCTTCGCCTAAGCGTATGCGGGAGTTGTATGTGGAGGAGAGGTAGCTAGGGTTTGGGGAGAGGGGGCTTGGGCGCCGGCCACTTGGGGGCTGCGGCCAAGAGTGGCTTGGTGTGTCCGGCCCCTCCCCTATGCCCCTCATTATATAGGTGGAAGCCCCAAGAGTTGTATCCCAAGTCTTCGAATAAGACCCCAACACCAAAACCTACCTTTGGTGGGAAACCTACTCAAGATGGGAGTCCCACTCTAGGTGGGATTCCCACCTTTCCTTGAGGGAGGGTGGCCGGCCACCTCAGGTGGAGCCCACCTGGGACTCCTCCCTTAGGGTTTGGCCGGTCAAGCTTGTGGAGTCCCTCCGGGACTCCACCTTCCATAGTGCCTTTCTTCCGGACTTTTCTAGAACCTGCCATAAATGCACCGGATCATTTCCAAACATGGAATATGACTTCCTATATATGAATCTTATTCTCCGGACTATTCCGGAACTCCTCGTGATGTCCTGGATCCCATCCGAGACTCCGAACAAAACTTCGAACTCCATTCCATATTCCATATCTACTTAAATGACATCAAACCTTAAGTGTGTCACCCTACGGTTCGTGAACTATGCAGACATGGTTGAGACTTCTCTCCGACCAATAACCAGTAGCGGGATATGGAGATCCATAATGGCTCCCACATATTCAACGATGACTTAGTGATCGAATGAACCATTCACATACGATACCGATTCCCTTTGTCACGCGATATTTTACTTGTCAGAGGTTTGATCATCGGTATCTCTATACCTCGTTCAACCTCATCTCCTGACAAGTACTCTTTACTCGTACCGTGGTATGTGGTCTCTTATGAACCATTCATATGCTTGCAAGCTAATTAGACGACATTCCACCGAGAGGGCCCAGAGTATATCTATCCGTCATCGGGGTGGACAAATCCCACTGTTGATCCATATGCCTCAACTCATACTTTCCGGATACTTAATCCCACCTTTATAACCACCCATTTACGCAGTGGTGTTTGATGTAATCAAAGTACCTTTCCGGTATAAGTGATTTACATGATCTCATGGTCGAAGGACTAGGTAACTATGTATTGAAAGCTTATAGCAAATAACTTAATGACGTGATCTTATGCTACGCTTAATTGGGTGTGTCCATTATATCACTCATATAATGACATAACCTTGTTATTAATAACATCCAATGTTCATGATCACGAAACCATGATCATCTATTAATCAACAAGCTTGTTATACAAGAGGCTTACTAGGGACTCCTTGTTGTTCACATAACACACATGTATCAATGTTTCGGTTAATACAATTATAGCATGGTATGTAAACATTATCATAAACACAAAGATATATTATAATAACCATTTTATTATTGCCTCTTGGGCATCTCTCCAACAATCTCCCACTTGCACTAGAGTCAATAATCTAGTTTACATATGTAAAGATATAACACCTTGCCCTTCCGGTGCTTTATCATGTTTTGCTCATGGGAGAAGTTTTAGTCAATGGATCTGACATGCTCAGAAACGTATGTATTTTGCAATTCATTTACGTCTCAACGCATCACTCATTTTCTCAATGAGTCGGCATTAAATATGTTTGGTCTTCTGGTGGAACCTTAATTCCGCGGTCTGAAATATGTCACTAATATTGTCATACACAATATAGCTTCAAAGTTCTGACACTATCGGAACCACACCAAGTTCTCAAAGAACCTCTTGACTTAACATCCTCAGTCATTGTCAAAACAATGACATACTCTGCCTTCGTTTGTAGAATCCGTCACAATATTTTAGAACTCTTCTAAATCTAGCATAGACAACTTCTAGCTCATTGTGCTACCTTTTAAACAATACTTAGTCTAATTTGAGATTGAAATTTTTATTTTTTATATGTGACAAAACAAATATCGGTGCAACACCTTACAGCGATTTGTTTGTCATTTCTCCATACAAAACTATATATATATATATCCTTGGTTCTTCTTAAGTACTCAAGAATATTCTTACTGTTTTTCAATGATCATCACATGAATCATTATGGTACATGCTCATAACACTTTTAGAGCACAGGACATCTGATTGTGTACATATTATTCGTGATCTATGATCACTCATGTATTTTTACTCATTGAGTGTCAGATACACTCAAGTCTTGTCAAACCTTCACATGACAAGAACATTTTCTTAATATTTCTATATTGAACTACTTCAATATCCATTCTATGTACTTTGACTTAAACTTATTATGTGTTTCAATCTATCTTCATAGATCTTGACACTAAATTTGTTTCAGTCCATATCCTTTCATTGAAGTTAATTTCTCAATGAAATCTTTTAATCAAGTATATAGTTACATCATTTATAACCAACTATATGTCATCTACATAAGTATTATAAATATGTCTCAGCGCTCCCACTTAATTTCTTGCAAATGCAAGCATCTTCATCGTTTCTGATGAAATCCAAAAACTCTTTGCTATTTCATCCGGTGAAGATTCCAACTCCGCAATACTCACTTCATCCAATTGAAGTTTGTATACCTATCTTAGTATTCCATGGACCAGCAAAACTCTTGGTTGTATCTTGTATACACCTTTAATACGCACTTCTGATAAGTAATGTATTTTGCCATCCTACTAGCATATCTCATAAAAGA
Source organism: Lolium rigidum (assembly GCF_022539505.1). Classification (NCBI taxonomy): domain Eukaryota; kingdom Viridiplantae; phylum Streptophyta; class Magnoliopsida; order Poales; family Poaceae; genus Lolium; species Lolium rigidum. The sequence continues at coordinate 120,323,483 of NC_061508.1, forward strand.
AATATGTAGTGATTACTAGAATAATCCATATAGACTATAAGCATTGCTACGGAAGATCTAATCTTATCGTAGTCAACTCTTTGAACTTTGTCATAAACAACTTTTCGACAAGTCGAGCTTCTTCAAGGATATTTCATCCAAGTCCATCAATTTTATAGATCCATCTACTTTCAAAAAGTATTCATCTATCTTGGATTTCATGGCGTATAGCCATTTTAACGGAGTCAGGGCCCATCATAACTTCTTTGTTTGTAGTTGGTTTATCATTGTTCAAAATCAATCCTTTGTCCACAAATCATTTATTTGATCACAAAGTAAACCATACCTACAAGGTTCAATGTGTACTTTGATCTCCATGGCTAAAACACTTTGTAGTCATGAGAGCCATGATTGTCGTGGCCGCTTCCGGAACCAATTCCGATGCTGCGCTACTCTGATCATTATGCTCAGGTTCATAAACCTTTATCAAGTTCTATTGTCCTCCCACTCAAATACTTCGCTAGAAACAATTTCTTGGAAATAAATAAGAAACATTGACAAACACTTTTGTCTTTGTCTCGTGGGAAGAATTCCCAATCAAATCTCCGGGATAACCAACAAAGACATTCATCCGATTTTGGTTGTAAACTTATTTACTTATGCTATGCATACCAAAATTTAAGAAAGGACTATCAGGGTTCATACCCATGCCATAACTCGTATAGTGTCATTTCAACGGATCATGATGATGCTCTATTCAGTGTAAAAGCGGTAGTCTCTAAAGCATAATTCACAAAAATATAATGGCATCAATATTTTATCTCATCATTGACCCAACAAGGTTTGGATACATCTCTCGGATACTCCATCATCACTATGATACTCCAAGAAACGTGAGTTGTAGAACAATTTCATAACTCTCTTAGATGTTCGCTAAAACTTGTAATTCAAATATTTCCACTATGATCCAATCATAGATATTTGACTTTTCTATTACGATGATTTCCACTTCATGCTGAATTTTATTTGAATCCATTCAAATGTTTAAAACTTCTTCCTTATCGAATATATCCACATTTATATACTCAATTCATTTTTGGAAGTTTTCATGAAGTAGAAGAATCTCCCGCACACAACTATGTCCAGTGAACCACATACATCATCATGTATGTTTCCACTAAGTTAGTTGCCCGTTCAAATCTTGGCCTATGAACGGTATTTTAGTCATTCTCTTTTAGAAAAGATTTGCAAGCGCCAAATGATTCAAAAATCAAATGACTCCAAAATTCCATTTGCATGGAGTTCCTTCATGCGTTCCTTTCTAACATGACCTAAATGGCGGTTCCACAAATAAGTGGAATTCAAATCATTTGCCTTATGGCATTTTAGAATAAGTATTATGTGTGTGTGTTTCACCATTAAGATTTATAATAACTTATCCATCGCACATGGAGTAATGTCATATTTTGAACAACTCATTGTTTTCATTTGACTAGATCATAATAACAATTATTAAGTTCTTTATTATAAATTCTAAGGGCTAGATAGGATGCCAATGATGAACATAATAACACTTTATTTTTTGTTCCAGACGTGCATTCCTATCACATTCCTTGTCAGTCACTTAGGCCATTGTATTCTTGTATTGCGTTGTTTTGTATGACACTTCATACCAATCAATATGGTACAAATACACAAGAATTTCATTGTGTGACCAAACGAGGAATACATTCATAATGTGTATATCATTTATATACACCTGAGCTAGACTTTCTAGTCTTTTCTTTCTTTCTGCCAATAATCTTTTTGTAGTTTCTCTTTTAGCTTTCCTCATTATTCAGAAAAACACTTCAACATCAATAACTTCTAGGTTTGTTGGTCAAATACCAATAACCTTGAGGTTCTAACTTTGAAGTTGATCATCATATGACAAGTGTTCCGGATTTCACTATTAGTAACCTTTTAATATGATGAACAATTTCACTCATAATTCTATCCATCATATCATGACGACTTTTCGAGACCATGTCTGTACATGCTAGGCTCGTAAAGTTTAACCTCAGTATCCGTATGTGCAAATCTGGCTTGCACCCATTGTATGCACACGTAGAATCTATAACACCCGATCATCACGTGATGCTTCGAAACGACGAGTCTTAGCAACGGTGCATACTAAGGACGATCACTTCATGGATATGCGAATATTGTTAGTGCCCCAATAGTTGGAGGATTGGGACGCCTTGCGTCTTCAACCTTCGTACATTCCCATAAAACTTATGAGTTTATGTAGTCTCACCAAATTATATTCTATCATCTTGCAATAAGGTCTTAGATATCATATATATCTCATACCTTGATTATTTCTGAAAACTAAATTTTCAGCTCCTTACTTTTCAAACAGATTTGAACTTCAAGTTTCACGGAGACAAGATAACTTTAGGTACTAATTGAAACCATAGCTCTCTGAATCAACAATGTGAGGTTTACTAAAAGTTTGCAATAGGACTTAATCATTTCTTGATTCTTTAACAATATGGTACCAATCCGTAAAGTTTCTTGTCAGATTTTAACAGTATTTCTATCTCAATAACAAGACTAGCGCATGGTAGAAAACGGATGCCAATACTACAAAATTAATTCAAAATACTACTCAGACTATGTTCATGATAATTAGTTCATGTTTTAATCTAATTACTAATGAACTCCCACTTAATACAACATCCCTCATAGTTGTTAAGTGGTACACGATCCAAATCCACTACACCAAAACCGATCATCACGTGAGATGATGTAGCTTCAATGGTGAACATCAACATGTTGATCATCATCCATATGACTCGTGTTCAACCTTTCGGTTTCCGTTGTCCCGAGGCCATGTCTGTACATGCTAGGCTCGTCAAGCAAACCCTAGTATTCCGCGTGTGCAACATGGCTTACACCCGTTGTATGTGAACGTTGAGTCTATCACATCCGATCATCACGAGATGCTTCGAAACGATGAACTGTGCAACGATCCATACGAGGGGAGAACACTTTATTATCTTGATATTAATGTGAGGGATCATCTTATAAAGCTACCGTCACGTTCTAAGCAAAATAAGATGCATAAAGGATTAACATCACATGCAATTCATATGTGATATGATATGGCCCTTTAGTCTTTGCGCCTTCGATCTTCATCTCCAAAGCACGGACATGATCTCCATCATCAACGGGCATGATCTCCATCATCGTCCGCGTAGCGTCAAGGTCCATGGCGCCGTCTTCATGGTTGTTCACTTCATGTAGCAACTATTACAACTACTTTGAAATACTACTCAACATGAAATTTTAAAGACAACCATAAGGCTCTCGCCGGTTGCCACAATACAATAATGATCATCTCATACATATTCATCATCACATCATGGCCTTATCACATCACCAAACCCTGCAAAAAGAAGTTAGACGTCTCTAATTTGGTTTGCATATTTTACGTGGTTTAGGGTTTTCGAGTAAGATCTAATCTACCTACGGACATGAACCACAACGGTGATACTAGTGTTGTCAATAGAAAGAGTAAATTGAATCTTCACTATGGTGGGAGAGACAGACACCCGCAAAGTCACTTATGCAATACAAGTTGCATGTCGAACGTGGAGCAAGTCTCATGAACGCGGTCATGTAAAGTTAGCCCGAGCCGCTTCATCCCACCATGCCACAAAGATGCAAAGTACTTGAACTAAAGACAACAAAGCATCAACACCCACAAAACAATTGTGTTCTACTCGTGCAACCATCTATGCATAGACACGGCTCTGATACCACTGAAGGGATTTGTAGCATAGAAAGCAAAAAATTTCCTACCGCGAGAACGCAATCCAAGCCAAGATGCAATCTAGAAGATGGTAGCAACGAGGGGATGAACGAGACTAACCCTTGAATATTTCCAAAGCCTACAAGAGGAGGCTCTCGTTGCTGCGGTAGACGATCACTTGCGGCTTTCAAAAGCGCGTAGAAGATCTTGACGGTGCCACAATCGGGCAGCACCTCCGTACTCGGTCACACGTTCGGTGCTGATGAAGACGACGTCCTCCTCCCCGTTCCAGCAGGCAGCGGAAGTAGTAGATCCTCCTCGGAATCCCGGCAGCACGACGGCGTGGTGGCGGTGGTGGTGGAGAACTCCGGCAGGGCTTCGCCTAAGCGTATGCGGGAGTTGTATGTGGAGGAGAGGTAGCTAGGGTTTGGGGAGAGGGGGCTTGGGCGCCGGCCACTTGGGGGCTGCGGCCAAGAGTGGCTTGGTGTGTCCGGCCCCTCCCCTATGCCCCTCATTATATAGGTGGAAGCCCCAAGAGTTGTATCCCAAGTCTTCGAATAAGACCCCAACACCAAAACCTACCTTTGGTGGGAAACCTACTCAAGATGGGAGTCCCACTCTAGGTGGGATTCCCACCTTTCCTTTAGGGAGGGTGGCCGGCCACCTCAGGTGGAGCCCACCTGGGACTCCTCCCTTAGGGTTTGGCCGGCCAAGCTTGTGGAGTCCCTCCGGGACTCCACCTTCCATAGTACCTTTCTTCTGGACTTTTCTAGAACCTTCTAGAACCTGCCATAAATGCACCAGATCATTTCCAAACTTGGAATATGACTTCCTATATATGAATCTTATTCTCCGGACCATTCCGGAACTCTTCGTGATGTCCTGGATCCCATCTGAGACTCCGAACAAAACTTCGAACTCCATTCCATATTCCATATCTACTTAAATGACATCAAACCTTAAGTGTGTCACCCTACGGTTCGTGAACTATGCAGACATGGTTGAGACTTCTCTCCGACCAATAACCAATAGAGGGATCTGGAGATCCATAATGGCTCCTACATATTCAACGATGACTTAGTGATCGAATGAACCATTCACATACGATACTGATTCCCTTTGTCACGCGATATTTTACTTGTCAGAGGTTTGATCATCGGTATCTCTATACCTCGTTCAACCTCTTCTCCTGACAAGTACTCTTTACTCGTACCGTGGTATGTGGTCTCTTATGAACCATTCATATGCTTGCAAGCTAATTAGACGACATTCCACCGAGAGGGCCCGAGTATATCTATCCGTCATCGGGATGGACAGATCCCACTTGTTGATCCATATGCCTCAACTCATACTTTCCGGATACTTAATCCCACCTTTATAACCACCCATTTACGCAGTGGCGTTTGATGTAATCAAAGTACCTTTCCGGTATAAGTGATTTACATGATCTCATGGTCGAAGGACTAGGTAACTATGTATTGAAAGCTTATAGCAAATAACTTAATGACGTGATCTTATGCTATGCCTAATTGGGTGTGTCCATTATATCATTCATATAATGACATAACCTTGTTATTAATAACATGCAATGTTCATGATCACGAAACCATGATCATCTATTAATCAACAAGCTAGTTATACAAGAGGCTTACTAGGGACTCCTTGTTGTTCACATGACACACATGTATCAATGTTTCGGTTAATACAATTATAGCATGGTATGTAAACATTATCATAAACACAAAGATATATTATAATAACCATTTTATTATTGCCTCTTGGGCATATCTCCAACAATGGTGGACTTGTTGGACCCGATCCTGAAATTGTGCGACAGCCGAAGCTTTCGAGTGTTCTCGCCAGAAAATTTCTTCGGCTGACGACAACTGGGTCAATGCGTGCACACGCTCGTGAATCCTCTTGTTCTCTTCCGCACGGTTCAAAGCTATGTCTGGCAAATAAATCAACGGAAGATCAGGCAATGCGTTTTCAACAAAAGAGTAATCAAAGACCAGGGAACTTACAGTTTAAACTTTCGGTGGCCTTATGCAGTTTAGTAAGGGCGTAGCGCTCTACGTCGGCTGAAATCTCCCCCTTTTTCTTGATAATGGCAGCCAAGGCGTAGGTGCTGCGCAGGTCCTTTTCCAACTGTGTAATCCGATCCTTCATACGTTGCACTCGATCATCTTCAGAAAGAGCACTCGAGGAATCATCAACAAATGAAGGCACTGGGAACACCTGCAAGAAAAGACGTCAAAGGCATGATGTCAGAAGGTACTCCCATCGGGAGAATACAAGCGGAAGTATCATAACAAAGAGTGTGCTAGCAACATTGCTAGCACAAAAGTTTATTACAAACAGAAGTTATCCGGCAGGACATTGTTTCACACCAGTTCAAAGAAAAGCTTGCTACAAAAATTAAATGGCTTGGGTTTGAGTCGATAAACTAGGGCCGGCCGATGTCTTCTTTGATGGCACCAGCTCGAGGAGCTGGCGTGCACACTTAAGAGCCGATATCTTGAAGATGCTTAAATCAACAAACCGCCCATCATGTTCTTTCGGCAGCTCCTTAGACATTTCTTCAATGTCAGCCTTAAAGCCGTGACCCATCATAAGTTGGAAGGCAAGGAGGGCACCATAGGTACGCGAGGTACGTTTGAATACCTCGATAACCTCCTTGGTATCAACCGCGAAGGCGTCGATCAGCTGCCCCAGAGTTTTGTCTTGATTGATCTTGGGGAAGATCATCGAGTGCATCCGCGCCAAGGCACCTTTTCCCTTTTCAAGAAGCTCCCACGTAAGATGGTGGGAGGCGAGAGTCATCGACACACCATTTGCCGGAGAGTTATTTGGGACTTTGTCCAAGGCATTGGCGGGGATGTTGGCAGCTTCTGCAAGAGAATGAAATGGAAAAAGTCGTTGACAAAGGATCGAATCCATAAGTGCAATAGTCGACAGAGGTGTAAAAAAGAGATTACCAAGTAAAACCAAGGAAGACTGACGAAGGAGTTCATCCTTTTCAGCTGCCCGAGCCTCGGCAGCCAGCCTCGACGCTTCTTCTTCCTTCAGCTTTGCCTTCAGTTTGCCCAGCTCCACCTTCAGGGAGTCGACTTCTTGGCGAGCTGTGGCGGCCTTCTTAATGGCGCCATCCAACTTCAAAGAAGAAGATTTAGCTTCTTCCTGCAGTCGAACTTTGTCCGCTTCCAGATTGGTAAACTGAGAGGCAAAGGCCTCCAGGGAGGAAATAACACCCCGCAGGTCCTAAAGAAAAGAGGATATTTAATGAAGAATCATTAAACAAGGTGCACACCAGGAAAATTCGCATTGAAATAAAAAAGGACTTACAGAAGGAGGAGTCACGACAGCGGCAGTTGAAGGAACATCTTTCCCCTTAGAAAGGGAGGAAGCTGTCGATACCTGAGCTGCGGGGGCTGCCTTAGGAACCGAAGCTTCTGAAGCAGCAACGTCCGGCGGAGTAGCTCCGAATTTGGCTTTCTTGGTTGGAGGCTCGACAAAACCTTCGTCACTGCGAAAGGAAGTTGAATTTATTCATTATGCTAGTAAGACTCTTGATGCTGCTCAAAAGAATTATGCTACTACTGAAAAATAATTCCTAGTTGTAGTCTTTCCTTGTGATAAGTTTAGACCTTATATTGTTGATTTGAAGGTTACTATTCATACTGATCACGTTGCTATTAGGTACCTTATGGAAAATAAATACGCTAAGCCTAGGCTTATTAGATGGGTGCTGCTTTTACAAGAGTTTGATCTGCATATTTTAGATGGGAAGGGTGCTGAAAATCCTGGTGCTGATAATTTGTCTAGATTGGAAAACATTTCTTATGATCATATTATTGTTAATGATAGTTTTCCAAAATGAACAGTTGGCTGCAATAAAAGTAACCTCTCGAGAGAATCCTTGGTATGTGATTATGCTAACTTTATTGCTTCCAAGTACTTGCGTCCAACATTTACAGCTAAGCAAAGAAGGAAATTATTTTATGACTTGAGGCATTATTTTTGGGATGACCCACACTTATATAAAGAAGGATTAGATGGTATTATGCGAAGATGTGTTCCAGAATATGAGCAACGAGAGATATTGAGAAAATGTCATGGTAGTGCTTATGGAGGACATCATGCTAGAGATAGAACTGCACAAAAGGTTCTACAACCAGGTTTTTATTGGCCTACTCTTTTTAAGGATGCCATAAAGTTTATTTTATCTTCGGATGAATGCCAAAGAGTTGGTAATATTTCTAGACACAATTAAATGCCTATGAATTATTCTCTTGTTATTGAACCATTTGACTGCTGGGGATTTTGACTTTATGGGCCCTTTTCCTCCTCCAGAAGGTTATACTCATATACTTGTTGCTGTTGATTATGTTACTAAGTGGGTAGAAGCTATACCTACAAAGAGTGATGATGGTGATACCTCATTAAAAATGCTGAAGGATGTTATTTTGCCTAGGTTTGGTGTGCCTAGATATCTTATGAATGGAGATTCTCATTTTATTCATGGTGGTTTTAGAAAGAGCCTTCCTAGATTTGATGTTAATCATAGGATTGCTTCAGTCTATCATCCCCAAACAAGTGGGCAAGTAGAATTATCAAATAGAGAAATTAAATCTATCTTCCAAAAGACTGTTAATAGATCTAGGAAGAATTGGGCTAGTAAGCTTAATGATGCTTTATGGGCTTATAGAACTGCTTACAAAAATTATATGGGTATGTCTCTTTACAAAATGGTTTATGGAAAAGCTTTTCACTTGCCTTCAGAATTAGAACACAAAGCTTATTGGGCAGTGAAAGAACTTAATAGAGACTTTAAACTAGCTGGTAAGAAAAGATTGCTTGACTTAAGTTCTCTAGATGAATGGAGGAATGAAGCCTATGAAAATGGTAGACTCTTTAAAGAGAAGGTTAAGAAGTGGCGTGATAGGAGAATTCTTAAGAGAGAGTTCCATGTTGGTGAGAAGGTTCTATTGTATAGGCCTCGTCTCAGATTTTTTGCAGGAAAATTACTCCCAAAATGGGAAGGACCTTTTATTATTGAAGAGGTGTATTGTTCTGGTGCAATAAAAATTGCTTCACTGAAATATAATACTACACAAGTGGTGAATGGTCAAAGACTCAAACATTATATTTCTGGAGATTCTTATAATGAAGATATTGATATTATTCAAGTGGTGACTCCGGAAGAATTTATTAAGGAGAAAATCCAGGAAACTACAGAGTACGTTTTCGAATAGGTAACACTATTAGTAAGAAAAGTTCGCGTTAAACTTTCCAGCTTATATTTTTGTCGTTTTTATTAAATATGAAAAAATACGAGACGAAAATGGGTAGGAGACGGTGCCCGAGGGCACCACACCATCCCTAGACGCGGGCCAGCCCTAGGCCACGCCTAGGCATGGTGTGGGCGCCCCAGAGCTCCTCTCAGACCCGGTTTCGCCATGTACCTTCCTTTTGTTATGAAACTTTTTGGTTTATAATCCCCCGAGGTCTGTATATCGTTTTCTCATCGTGTTTTCGTTTCGATTTGTTTCTGTCCATATGTCATCCCGGGGTTCATCTTCAGAGGATTACGAGCTGCGACGCAGGCGCGAGCTCTTCCGTGATCTTGATCGGGAGACCCTTGTTGAATGGATGAGGGAAGTAAAGGAGATGTCATCAAGCAAAGAGGGACAAATTGCTGCAGGATCAAGGGCAAGAAAACCTACCTTTGTAGGATCAATTAACATTGGACGTGGTTTTTCTCATAATATGCAGGGACCAATACCACCAGTTCCAAACCTCATTTCCTTACCTGCATCATAGGAAGCCATTCGAGTCACCGATGAGTTTTGTGATAAATATCGAGCTCTGAGGAAAGAGGTGGAGATTCTTCAAGAGGAGAACAACAGGCTTCGCGGGATGCTGGATAACTTTCTTACTCCAATCATGAACGCACCACCACCACGGAAGGAGTAATCCGTCATTGGTATTGGCATTCCCTTGGCTTGTTCCAAGCTTGGGGGAGTGTCGCGGTATCACACTATTATCTTTTACCTTTTTACTTTTCAGTAGAGTCATATCATGAGTAGTGAAGTTATCATATAGGATAGTTTGCAGTGTGGAAGTATCTCTCCTTTAATATTAATGAGAATTTTTTATCATTTACTTTCTGCACACCGCATTTTAGTTTGTAATTACTGTCATATGATTAATCTTGTTGATTAGTATATGCATCATTTTGGGAGCATCAAGTAATTCTAGTTGGTTTTGGCAAACTTAGCATTGGTCAGTAGCAACAATACTTCGAGGCTTGAGTAGAAAAGAGAGAAATACATGTAGATACATTATTCCATTATCTTTCTTTCTTGTTGGCTCATAAGCTTAGTATTCTCAAGTTGAAATTGTTTGTACTTCCAAGCAAGATTGCATGATTGTTTTCTATCACATGTATATTTGTTTGTTTTGCTCAACTCTTATGCTTGCTACCCAGCCTTACTAGCCAAAGACATGTACTGAGAGGGAATGCTTCTCATGCATCCAAACTTTGAACCAAAAACTCATGCCATTTGTGTCCACCATATCTACCTATATGTGGTATTTCACCGCCATTCCAAAGCTAATTTCTTGTGTGCTACCTTTAAAACCTTCAAAAGCTATTACCTGTTTTGTGCTCCTATTTTGTGCTCCTGTTTTAGCTCATGAGAAAGTATTGAATGCTTTATTATCTCTTTCATGTTTATTTTGGCTTCACACCTTGACTACCATGCATAATATGATAGTCTCTAATATTGCAAAAAGAGCAGGCAAGCAGGTGCCCAGCCTAAAATATAAAATGAACCAATAATCAATAAATCTCGTAGCACTATGGACTTGAGAAATCATGAACTTAGTTTGTTCAAACAAAGGAGAAGAGGAACTTTATTGTTCTCTCTATGGGAGCCGCTCTTGAAGCCTTTAAACATGAAAGGATGATAGATCATTTGATGCCATACGTTGACATAGACATACATACCTCTCAAAATATATTTTCAAGACCTCTATTTTATTCAAAATGAAAAGCTCTAGCACATCAGTAATCTTGCTTCCCTATGTGCAAGGCCCTTCTTTTACTTTTATGTTGAGTCAGTAAACCTATTCCCCTCTATCTCAAGCAAGCATTTGAGTTGTTGTGATCCAACGATTTATGTGTGTTGATGTATTCAATCATATCTTTTACCCTTCCTTGTGTAGCACAATGCTTTTATCTGAATAAATATAACTATGAAAGTTATCAATGAATGTAAAGAGACTGTAATGATTGAGCATGTGATTTCTGCAATATAAGTGCTGGGTGCGAAGTTGATGAAGGAGAATTTATGCGCAACATTGAGTGGAACCCCAAGAGGAAGGTATGATGAGCACAGCAGGAAGTTTTCCCTTAGTAAGAAACCAAGGTTTATCGACTAGTAGGAGAAAAACGTTCTCTCCCGAGGTGTTGCGAACCAAATCGTGGCAGGGCGCACTGCCGGCGTCAGCAGCAACGTGGAGACCTGCACACAAACAACCAAGTACTTTGTCCCCAACTTTCAGCGAGGTTGTCAAGCTCACTAGTTTTGCTGAAAACAAAGGATTAAGGGTAAATTGGTTTTATGCCACTCTCTATTCCACAGATTGCACATATGCCATTACAAAAATTAGACTTGAGGATATACCACTCTAACTATCCAATACTTTCACTTATGCCATTTTTCTCCAATACATGAATGTATACCGTGTGTTGTACGTACGATACCGTATACAGATCTTTTTTTAGCAGAGCACGGTCAAACCACACTACAAGAAAAGTTGCCATGGCCGACGAAGTTGAAGTCGCGCCGTGGTTGCTAGTGTACCATGGCCGACGATTTTGGGTCCCTCCGTGGTGCATGTCAAAACTTTTTTTTCTCGTTTTTGAGGCCACCTAGCCCGACGAAAGCGGCCAAAACGTCGCGTATGGTGGCCGGGACGTGGTGCATCTCGAAATCTCGGGTTCGCCGGCCGAGTCAACGCAAATCCGCACCGCCGAGGGATGTAGGGCCCGGATGGCAGCCTCTCCGGCATTGTTTTTTTCTCGATCGCGCCATCTCGTTCAACGTTCTCCGATCGAGCCGTTTACGATGCGGGATCATGGGTCCCGCATGTCATCCTCTATGAACCAAAATTCTTTCTATTCTTGGATTTTTTTTGACCCCCGATTTCCGGCTACTTCCTTTTTCTTTTGATCCCTTGCCGCCTTGGAAACGTTGAGACCGCTGCTGCTAAATGGGACCCGCATGTCATCCTCTATGTGCAATCAACTTTCTTTTCTTGGAGTTTTTTTTGGCACCTCAAATTTGGTCACTTGCCTTTTTCTTTCGATCCCCTGCCGCCTCTCAAACGGTGATACCGCTGCTGCTAAATGGGACCCGCATGTCATCCTCTATGCACTATAAAACTTTCTTTTCTTGAATTATTTTTGGCACCTCATATTTGGTCACTTACCTTTTTCTTTCGATCCCCTGCCGCCTCTCAAACGGTGATACCGCTGCTGCTAACTGGGGACCCGCATGTCATCCTCTATGTATTATAAAACTTTCTTTTCTTGGAGTTTTTTGGCACCTCAAATTTGGTCACTTGCCTTTTTCTTT